>NC_138503.1:51440363-51560352 GCF_964252035.2 Podarcis erhardii
GGCCCTTATCATTGGGGATAATGAGAATCACAGTCCAACATCATTTGGGGAACCAGTGTGGAGAAAGGCTGTTCTAGAAGGTCTTGGTCTATCAGACTGAAGGACATGCAAGGCACTTTGGTGGATTGGACAGCAAGGCCCATCTTGCCCAGCACCCTGTTTCTCAACTGTGTTGAGCCAGATGTACAGTGGTGCCTCGCAAGACGAAAAGAATCCATTCCTCAAGTCTCTTCGTCTAGCGGTTTTTTCGTCTTGCGAAGCAACCCGCTTAGCGGCTTAGAAAAAGGGGGGGAGCGAAAAAAATCGCAAGACTCGCAAGACTTTTTCGTCTTGCGAAGCAAGCCCATAGGGAAATTCATCTGCGAAGCGCCTCGAAAACGGAAAACCCTTTCGTCTAGCGGGTTTTTCGTCTTGCGGGGGCACCACTGTATCTGTAAATCTCACAACAGGGCACTAGCCTCTCCTGTGCTTGTGTCTTCAGATTGTGGTGTAAAAATATATTGCCCCATTAAATGCAGGGCTTTGTGTTCAGTATGCGTCAGGATAGCATGAGAAGGCCTTTGTGGCCGGCTCTTGCTTGGCTTCCTAGAAGCATCTGTTTGGCAACTGTGGGAACAGAATGCTGTACTAGATGGGACTTTGGTCTGATCCAGCAGGGCACTTCTGGTATTCTTATGATTCCTAGCAAGTGTAGTTTTTAGTGATGCACTATCTCTGATGCAAAACAGACAGTATCTAGCCCCTGTTTACATGGAGTACATTATCTGTTATCTCCAGGTAGGGCTGGGAGAGACACCTGCCTGTAACCCTGGAGATCTGTTGTCTGTTGATGGAAAGACCTTACTTAGCTAGATTATAAGGCAGCTTCTTAGTTTATCTGCTTTAGACAGTTTGCCATATGTGTAATGTAGTCTTAACAGGTGAGTTTGCCTGTTCTAACTCTCATTGGCATTGATAGAATCTATAAAGAGATTTCCAATCTTAAAACTCTCAAATGCTTGTGGTGTTTAAAATATGCTGTTTCTTTATTTTTAATCTCACAGAAGTACCATTTGAGATGATTTACAATGTTTAAAATTTTATAAAAACATAAAATAACCAAGCAAGGAGGTGGGATCAGCAGCTGAAATGAAGTATAGAAACATTATCTGCCGCGTGCAAGAGACTGTAAATAAAATTGTCTTTAACTGACTAAAAACAGGAGACAAAGTGTTTGACTATCTAGCTGCAGCTGCCGAGGAGGACTGCCTGGTTATCACACTGAAATGTGCTTCTACTCTAGAGAGGACATAGAGAAGGGCATTTGTCCCTGACACTTTTTAAAAATAAAGTGAAAAGTAGGTTTCAAAAGGCCATTTTAAATTGGATGTCTATAGCATGTAAGTGCAGAATAAAATATTTTAGTGATATCTAGTTTTAAGCTATGATTGTATAAATCATCAGTATGTTAGAATATCGTATTTACTTGAGTCTAATTCATCATTGAATCTAATGCACACCTCAATTTTCAGAACATTGAAACAACAAAACAAAAAAATTGCTGGCGAATGTAAATGTGCCATCAAATCTAATGCACACCTTGATTTTTACAACATAATTTGGCCAAAAAAAGTGAGCAGTAGATTTGAGTAAATAAGGTATTTTGTTGGTTGTTTTGTGCATTCAGCAGCCCTGATAGGAAATACTGTGTTAGAGGCTAATGCTTTATAAGTGAATTTATTTTATTGTAAAGGGAAAGATTGTGGTAGGGGCATACAAATTTATAGACTAGAGGATGAAGGCTTGCACTTGTCTCGATTTGCTGTGTGATTAGAACAAAGGCTTCTTTGAACCCATGGAAAACTTGTTAAACTGCTATAATTAAAGGGTTTGTAGCATCTTTATAATTATAAATAAAGCCATGTTCGATGTTCAAAGTGTTCAGTTTGGAGAAAGACTGGATGTGCCAGGTTACTTTCTTAGATTTTTGTAGTGGTGTGAAAGGATAGCAACCAACATTTGTAATAGCATCATTCTGCCCCAGTAGATTTTTTCCCCATCAGAATATAGAGAACTGAGTTTGCAAGCTCCATAAAAATGTGGATAGTGGAAGAAAAACAGCTTAGCATTGTGGTGGCTGCTTGTCCTGGTTTAAGTGGCAGACTTCAAGGAGAGAGGCAGCCACTGGGAAGAATAGCTTGCCCCTAGATGGTCTACAGATGGAGGACTGTTCTTCTAAGCAAATCCTTATTATACAAAAGGCAGTGAGAATGAGCTCTTGACGCAGCAAAGTAGATAATGAAGTTTAGAAAAGCATGTAACAAATTACTTTGTTTACTCAGTATGTTTCTAGCAGCAGGATAGCTCAGTTGGTTAGAGCATGGTGGTTATAATGCCAAGGTTGAAGGTTCAGTCAGCTGCATATTCCTGCATTGCAGGGAGTTGGGCTAGAAGGGATCAATTCTGTGATCCTTATGCTAAAGGTCTATTAGTTTCTATAGCTAAAATACAGAAGACTGATTCCAATATGGAGTTTGCACTTCTGCTTTCAGCCTTTACCAAACACAAGGCTCACCAAACCTAGAATATCCCAATTAGTTTTCTTTTATCCTGTAAATAAATTTGTATACTTATCTTTTCCACAGAATTACTTGGAGATATTCTGCAAGAACGTCCACAGGAGGCTGATGGAATTGATTCAGTGATTGTGGTGGATAATGTTCCTCAGGTTGGACCAGACCGACTTGAGAAACTGAAGAATGTTATCCACAAGATTTTCTCAAAGTTTGGAAAAATTACCAATGAGTTTTACCCAGAAGCTGATGGGCAGACTAAAGGGTGAGTGACTGTCTTTTTTAGCTGTCATTGCTAGCCAGCCTAAAAACTAATTGACCAATCCTTCCCTCTCCAATGAGGTGCCCCCCCCACCTTTCCAGCAGGAAAGGGAAGGTAGGGAGACTACTAGCTTGGCCACTACATGGTGGATGGTGCCCTGAACGCCAGCATGGCCAGATCTTGAAAAGCTGCCTCTCCCTAGAAAACTTGTCACTAACTTTTCCTGTGAGGAAAGGAAGGTATGCTTTCTTGGGTAGGTGAGTTACACAAGGTGCTACGCTACCAAGCAGGCAAACAGCCTTTAGCCGAGGAGCCTGTGGGGATTGCCACACAATTGTTAGGGCACCCCAGCATACCTCAGCAGCTTCAAATTTGAAAAGAAGCCTAGTTGGTCACTTGTCATACATACCAGAGGTTATTGATGAAGTCACCACAGTGAACACGGTGGCTGAAAATGAAAATGTCAGATCCTCTATGACAGGCATCTCCAACTCCCAAGAGAATGTGATCTACTCCCAGTTTAAAAAGAAAACTGGCAGTGATCTACCCATTGTCATTGGAGGGGGGGGAGCGTGCGTGGGGGGGGGGTTGCCCAGAGTTGTGCAGCTTTTTTTAGGAGGGAAGTACCCAGAGTTGATGAGCTTTTTGGGGGAAGGATTGCACTGAGTTTTTTTAGCTTTTCCCACTTTTTGTACACAATAAGGATCCTGCAACCTACCTTGATCAGCCGGGAATCTACCGGGGTAGATCACGATCTACTGGTTGGACATCCCTGCTCTATGATTATGGGTTTCCAGTGAGACATGGGACTGAAGTTTCAATGAACTTGCAACGTATAAGAACTGTTTTGCCAACAGTGGGCACATGCTATGAATTATTACTCAGGGGCGAAACTAGCTTTATTACACCCGGGTCACCCAGTTTGGCACCCCCCCACGCACATTTGCGTACATGCACACAAACACACGCAGTTACCCCCTCTGGAGGCTTCACCTAGCCCCCCCCCCCGTAGCTACGGCATTGCATTACCCATGGACAGATAATACTTTTTGAAATTAAGCTATGGGGAGTTGCCTGATAAAAGTAAGTTCTCTGTGAAATTAAACAAACATTTCGTAAAAGAATAAGTTTTTGTAAATTAAGTACTGACATTATCAAGTAGAGGAGGGAGGTTAAGATTAGCCAGGGTCTGCAGGGTGGTTTCACCCCTCCAAATGAACCACCAGCAGGTACAAAATCTGCCTGTCGCCAGATCAAGAGCATCAGAGATCTTGCTTCCTTGTGCATTGAAATGCTTGGCATTCAGAATAATCTACCAGCCTTTCCCCCCTCATTCATTTTCCCTTTAGTGTCTCCCCTCTTGCCAGATGGCACATTATATGCAAACATATGGAGCCATAGCTCTATTTTTCAGCTGTTGCCATTGTCTCTGAGACAATGCAAATTGGAAAAAAAATGCACCTTGATCCTGCCCTTAAAATGGTGTATGCCACGCATGAGGGATTCTTGCACAGAGATAATTCTCAGGGCAGCAGCTGCAGGCCCAGCTTTCACTCATTGCACAGTGTCACATAGCATTTGGCACAGTTATATAAACAAGCCTGAAATATGACTTTGGGGAAACAGTTGGTGTTGAATTCCGTTGAGTTGAAGTGTGGCTGATGTCACTGTTGAGGTTCGGCTGAATCCAGAGCATTGGGCCATTCATTTCATGTATCACCTCTTTGGGCAATTTCTAATTAAGTTGTCAGCAATAACTAACTAGATGTTTTACTGCAGGTATATTTTCCTGGAATACATGTCTCCAACTCATGCTTCAGATGCCATTAAAAATGCAGATGGCTACAAGCTAGACAAGCAGCACACTTTCAGGGTCAACCTTTTCACTGACTTTGACAAGTGAGTATCGTCATTTCTTAAAAGCAGAAAAGATTGACTGTTTGAAATACAAAGAAGTGTAACTGACTGAATCACATTTTCAGATACATGACAATCAGTGATGAGTGGGAAATTCCAGAAAAGCAGCCATTTAAAGACCTGGTGAGTTTTCAGATGCATGTATAGACTTTAAAGATCACTAAGTTTGTACCTGTGCAGGCTTGGAATCCCTCCAGTGCGGGTCATGAATTCCTAATACTGTAAGGTTGTTAAAGAATACTCCCACAGCTCAGCTTGAAATGTGAATGATACACTGTGGCAGGCAATCAGATACTTACTAAAATCTGAGCACCCCAGTGTTCTTTTTAAAAAATAAATATTTGTATTTATGACTGCAAGATGCAAAATAATCTTGCTTGTAAAAATGTTAAGTGTTTGCAAACTTTTGTCAATGCTCCTGATATAACAGGGGACTTCCGGGTTGGCGCCATCGCCGAATGGCGGACTCCCTCCGAGCTCCCGAGGGAGCCTGCTCGGCAGGGGCTGGGTCCTGCCGCGCCAGCGACGCGGGGACCCCTAAAAACCATGGGCGCTCCTTCCAAGATTGGACATTTAAAATTAAAGAAGACTGGTAAAGGACTATGGTTTAAATAAGTGTGGGAGCTCCAGGAAGACATCAGATGTTGATTAATATGGGGAACGCAACCAGGAAAAGGGGGAGGGAAATTTGGAATCCAAAGGGTGTAAAATCATATTTTATTTGATTATATTTTAATCTATTATGTATATTAAAGGGGGGAACGCGTGGAAGGGAATAGGTCAATCTTAGGAGATGGGAAAATATTTTTAAATTGGGTTAATGATAATAAGGTTAAAATTTGGGATAATAAATTGCTGAATTTATTTGTAAGAATTGGAATATAAGAGGGGGAGGGGAGGGGAAGTCCTGGAAAAATGTTACGGAAAATAAGATCTTAAATTTGGATGTTTTGTTTTTTTCTATATTGTTATAATTGGAAACTTTTAATAAATATTATTTTTAAAAAAATGATATAACATTTGCCCATGTTACAGTGAACGTCTGCAGTTTTATGTCTTTCAACAAATGCAGATGAATATGGTGAATTTTGGCTTTCACTGTAGTGTCTTGGAACCATGGGAAGTTCACAAAGCCCATCTAGGTGTGTCAGAATTCAGATCTGGATGTTCTCCAAATTTCACAAATTCAGTATAATACTCAGGAAATGTTGTGTCCAGCAAGTTGAGCTTTTATATTGGCTTTTCCATCGTTATTAACCCTGTCTCAAATAAAGACCAAATCGTATTTTTTATAGGTCCTATCTTCTTAAACTGTTTTCCTTTTGACTTTTCCAGGGGAATTTGCGCTACTGGTTGGAGGACCCAGATTGTAGAGATCAGTACAGTGTGATCTTTGAATCTGGAGACAGAACCTCTATTTACTGGAATGATGTTAAGGATCCTGTCACAATTGAGGAGAGAGCTGTGAGTGTCCCTTGGAAGTATCTCTTTACTGAGAGCAGTTTTTTGTGCAGTAGTGTCTGTAAAAAGGAAATAAAATATATAATGTGACTAAACATTCAGTTAGCATATGATTCAATGAACGTAATAGCTATTCAATACATTAGTGAATCACATCAGTTACATGGCTACCAGTTGACCATATTCACATATGAGATTTCTGTTTTTAGAATGCTGAGGGCCACAAATAAATTTTGAGGTCGATTGAAGTTAGATGTCATGCACCAGAGTAAGGGATTAATCCCAGATAAGTTTTTGTGCACCAACATGCAAATGAAATAGGATTCAAATGGTTATGCTATGCACTTTCCCCCTTGTAGCGATGGACAGAAACCTATGTACGCTGGTCTCCAAAGGGTACCTATCTGGCTACATTCCATATGAGGGGCATTGCTTTGTGGGGTGGAGAGAAATTCAAGCAGATTCAGAAGTTCAGCCACCAGGGGGTGCAACTCATTGACTTCTCACCTTGCGAAAGGTAGTGTATGAAATTAGTTGGTGGTGTTACTGTGGGAATCGGGTGTATAAAATATATTGCCTGTTACAGTTACACATTCTATTTATTGATTTACCTATTGGGGGCTGTTATACCACATTCCAACCATATTCCTGGTATGGTTTTCAAGATAGAATAAAACAACGTACAACTACAAACAAAACACTAAACTAAAACTTAAAGGATCATGGAAGTAATACAAAACATTGCCTGAAATGAAAAGAGCATAAAGTACATATCAGACTAACCACTCTGGGAAGAACATTTCACATCACAGTTGAAGCAACACCTCCAAGAAGACCCTCACGTGACAGGCACAGCCAAAGGAGACTCTGTACAGGATATGTTAATGTATGAGTAGATTACATTAGATCTGTTTGTTGTCGTTTGCACTTGTAGCTCAGTTTTCAAGAGATCTTTTCATTCAGGACCAGTCAGGTCTGAGCAGTTTCCATAGCCCCTTGGTGGAAACATTGGCTAAATTTATTAATATGTTTCTAGACTTTCAGCAAGCAGAATTTGCAGGGTATGAAATATCAAACTGCGGCTATTTTATTCTTGTGGTGAAGGTTCTCATACTCATGCTTTCTTGGCATAGCTTGTGTGAAATAGTTTGGGAAAAACGTTGTTGAGTGAGGGCCCCCTGTCTCACAGGATGCTTCCTCACTCGGCCTCCTAGCACAGAAGGGAAGGTGTTATGGCTCACCCTTGTCTTCTACATACATTCCTGGCTCCTGGAGAGGCAGCGACTCTTCAAGGCCTTTTGCTCTCAATTCTCTCTCTCTCTCTCTCTCTCTCTCTCTCTCTCTCTCTCTCTCTGTGTGTGTGTGTGTGTGTCTGCATTTGTCTGTTTTTCTTTGTAGCTAGTAACTAGGTCTTGTATATAGCATGGCGCAAAACAGTTCTGCCATATAGAGAGTTCAACTCTTGTTCTAATGAGAATTCCAAGTGGTCTAGAAGCAGCTTCCTAGACCTATCATAGTTGATAGTGTAGTGCAGAGCTCTCCAAACTGTGTGTTGTGTGACTGCTCCCCACTCTCCTCCTGGGGCTGGAAAGGGGCTAGTTTAACCTCCAGTTTGCTAGGAAAAGTGAATTACTGTGTTGCAAAAAGTTGCATTTCCAAAAAGTATGTCGCCAACATGAAAAGTTTGGAAAGCGCAGGTGTACCTCCACCCCAAACTCTTGGTTGCCTCTTCAGTTCCTTGAACTAGCTAAGACTTCCTGCCTTTTGTTGGCTTTGAGGTGAGAACATAATTGGTCACAGACATTTGTGTTGTGGTTTGTGTTGAATCTCTCACATTTGTTTGCTGAAGGGTTGAAGCTGTTGGGAATGTTATATTTGAAGCCTTTGTGCTACAAACCACTATCATACCACATATGATTAATGCATAAACCTTAAAAGGGGGAAACAGGATGTTAGATGCTGATGTTTTTGAGGGCTCTGCCATTCACTCACTTATTTGTCTTTCTATTGCCTGCTTTTCTGCAGTCCAAGGAACTCTAAATAGCTGTTATGAAACTGATCAGTGTTTTGTTACTTTAATTCTGGAATTTGGCAAAGTTGAGTACTGCTTGCGTGACAAGGCCCTGGCAACAAGAATACAGTATCTTGGGTGCACCATGTAAAACACAAAATTTGCATTTTAATGGAAAAAGCCTGCTTGATTCTTCACCATACATCAAGATGTGCTTTGCTGTCTTACAAAACGTCTGCTAAGCATTGCAGTTTTGAAAGTATGCTTTCCCCCTGTGAAGTTGTATTCCTGGGAACAGAAACTAAGAAAGATAAAACATGCCCCTCTAATGAATTTCAAAGCAACTCAAATGTTTAAACTTGACATAAGATCACAGCTTTTATGTTTGTATAATTGATCTATTCTTCTTTGTGAAGGTACCTGGTCACCTTCAGCCCTCTAATGGACACCCAGGATGACCCTCAAGCGATCATCATCTGGGATACCCTAACTGGACAGAAGAAGCGCGGATTCCACTGTGAAAGCTCAGCCCACTGGCCCATTTTTAAGTAGGTTGGGCAGATGGTTAACAATTTATTTTTTAAAAAATGCTTTTTAAAAAACCAAACAAACATGCTTTTGTTATGGGAAAGAGAAACATATCTGATTTCTTGAAATTCTTTGCTTAGGTGGAGTCATGATGGTAAATTTTTTGCTCGGATGACATCTGACACTCTTAGCATCTATGAAACACCTGTAAGTCTCTCTTCCTTTCTGATGTAATATGATAGATTCTTTAATGTGCCTACTCGCAGTCAAAATGTGCCAAAAGGTATCCTGCTAATAAGAATATAAACTTAGTGGGCGATGTGCAAGCATTCATCCCATACCCATTCTGACTGCAGTGTTTGCACATCACCCACTAATGCAACCTAAAAGATGTTGCTAGTTTGGCTTCAAATGTTGGACAGAGATTGCATTTTCTCTCTCTCACAAAACCTCCAGAAACCACCACAATTACTTGTGGAATAGCCGCCTTGTAGCTGTCCGTTAAGCTTTTTGAAATACTGTTTGTTCATAGTATTCTTTCCCCAACAAAAGTGAGGAAAAGGTGTATTGGGCCTTTTATGTCCAATAAAGACCATTTAAGGCTTTTTTTTTTTTACATGTCTTAAGTATTAAAGTGATTCCCCATTTCTGTTTCTTGTGCTTGTGTGTATGTTAAGATGTTATTTTCTTCTTTGTTGATTGTTATGTTTATAGTTTCACTATGTTTTTATGCTTTGTTTTACATCACATTGGGGGGCTCTCTTAGGCAGGGAAGTAGACTATAAACTTTAACATAAATGTTATTATAAACTTATAGTAAATTGAGATAGATAGGTGTGTACAAGAATCATTTTGACTTTATGTTCTCTCTTTCTAGTCAATGGGTCTGTTGGACAAGAAAAGTTTAAAAATCAATGGGATCAAGTGAGTATTTTTCTTTAGATCTTACTCTCCTTGCTGCTGATATTGTTATTTTTGCCTTTGACATATAATTGTCCTCCTCGTAGTGGCTCCCTCTTCTTTTCCAAAGTGTGAGAAATAAATTTCATTTGGCTCGTGTGATGTGTGGGTTTTTTTTTTTAATATATTAAAAAATGTCCCTAAAATTACTAAATTGTTGCATGTTCTGTTTACCATCCCTCAGAGATTTCTCCTGGTCTCCAGGTGGCAACATAATTGCTTTTTGGGTGCCTGAAGACAAAGATATACCAGCAAGGGTGACGTTGATGCAGCTGCCCTCCAGACAGGAAATCAGAGTGCGGAATCTCTTCAATGTGGTGGACTGCAAGCTACATTGGCAAAAGAATGGGGATTATCTCTGTGTGAAAGTAGACAGGACCCCCAAAGGCACACAGGTACGTGGCTCCGAAGCTTCCTTGTAAATAATAAATTATTATTATTATTATTATTATTATTATTATTATTATTTATTTCTCCACCTGCAGCAGCTTCATGGCATGGTTTGTGTTTCTGTCTATTCCCTCCTTTCTGTTTGCACTCTGTGTAAGCCCCATTGCTCTTTAACTACGGACTGCCAGTTCCTGCACTGGGCGAAAGCTTTTTAATGAACTCTTAGCACACGTTTGCTGCAGAACTGCAAGGATTACCAGAGAACATATTAAAGAATCCAAGAATTTTATTCTAAATATAGGTAGTTCAGATGCTGCTATAAAACCTCCTGAATAGAAAATGACTCATGTTTACAATTACAGGGGTTGAGATTAAAATGAAGCTATCCCATCAGGCATGGACCTGTTTTCCACACAGTCTCCTGTGTGTCCCCACCCCCCCTCCTGAGTGCAAATAGTTCCATTCTTCAGAGTTGATGTCATGTATGCCTGGAGATGGCTGTATCTTACTCTGACTAGTTTACTCCATAATAGCCTTGTCTAATATGTATTTCAGTTGAATACTTTGCAGTTCAGCCTTGTAGAAGAGAATAAATAACAGTGTCTGGAAGCTAGCCTTGTTTTGGTTCTTCTTTGCTGCAAGAGACTTGTGGCTCCTTAAAGACTAATTCTAAAGTGCTGCAAGACACTTCGTATTAAATAACAGTAGTGCATCTTGCTCTAAGTTATGAGATTTTAGGCACCCTAAACACTCAGATCCAAACAGCAGCAGGCCAGCTACTTCTGCTTTGTATTAAATGCATATCATCTCAAGTCCCTACCTGAGTAGATGACATGCCCACATCACCTTTTTTCTCCCCCCCTCCCCCTGCAGGGTGTAGTGACCAACTTCGAAATCTTCCGCATGAGAGAGAAGCAGGTTCCTGTTGATGTGGTAGAAATGAAAGGTAAAGGACACATTTCACATAGCTTCAGCTCTCTATGCACTACTTTTTGTCCTTCAGTGTATATCTAATTTAGAGTTTATAGCCTATGAAATATAAAAGAAGTGAAACACCACATAATGTAGCCACCAGGGTGCTGAAATGTATTCTTCCAATGCTACTCTCTGGACTCAGGCCTGAAGCTAGGATCAGAACTGCAGTGCCTGCAGTTCCCTTTTCCTGGAGGCGGTCCAGGAGACTACCATGGTTGGTAGCATCCAATACCTATGAGAAATCAAGAAGCAGGTGCAAGGTCACACTGCCCCATCCTGCTTTTTGCAAAGGTCATCCATCAGGGCGACCAAGGGGTGAACCCAGATACGAATGGATCTAAGTAATATGTGCCTTCCCAGTAATGCTTGCAGCTGCCCCACCACAGCCCTCTTCACCACCTTTTCCCAAAGGGGGTATTTGCAAGTGGTTGATAGTTGTTCCAATCCAAAGGGTCCAGAACCAGTTTCCTCACGAGCAGCCACACCACTGCCTCTTTCAATGCAGCAGGGAACATCCCCTCATGCAGTGAAGCTTTAACCACACTCTGGACCTAACCAGTCAGCCCTCTTGAACTAGATTTGATAAGCCAAGAGTGAGTGACTACAGTTGAGGGGAAATGGGGTGGTGCGCATTGCCACCAGCAGCTTGCCACATCAGCTGATTGCATAAGGTGAAACTGATCCCACAAAACACCCCCGATAATGACACTATCAAGCAGAGCTGCAACAGGTGCGGAGTCAAGATCACTCCAAAGTTGAGGCTGTTCTCAAGTGTGTAGCCAGTTGGTCATGATGGGTCTTAGAAAGTTCTAGAGGTCCCTCCACTCTAGGGGACGCAATGCGAGACCACACTGCCACATGGTAGGCACGGTTATGTGTGTTGGGTCAGCTTCAGAGCGAGATTTGCACCATCTGCGCTCCAGTCTTCCTCTGGCCTGTTTCACAGTCCAACATTCTTCAGAGTACCAAGGAGCTGTTCAGGCTCTACAACACCAGAGAGGATGCTCATGAGCAAACTCGGCCCTCCAGATCTTTTGGGACTACAATTCCCATCATCCCTGACCACTGGTCCTGTTAGCTAGGGTTGATGGGAGTTGTAGCCCCGAAACATCTGGAGGGCCAAGTTTTCTCATGAGTGATCATGGCAACTTTGCATTTCACATCGCCATTTTATAGGTAGGCAGGATCACCAGCTTTCTCCATTGAAAAATCCCTCAGAGCATTGAGAAACACATCTGGTTCCATCAGTCTAGAGGGTGGGCCATCCACATGGCCCTCCTGCAGTGGGGACCTGCCACCCCCAGTCAAAACTTAACCTGATAATGGTCTTGCAAGACAAGACCATTACCTTTGTCTTGTGACTATCACAAGGAAGTGCATTGCGTTCCCCCATCTTCAGTCCATCCCTCATATCACTTGGGGTAAAGACACATCAAGAGAGTGCCCTAACTGGTGTGTTGGACCAAAGACCATCTGAAAGAGACCCGTGGTTGTCATGGAGTCTGAATTCTCAAGCTGGCCGAAGAGCAGCCTCCGCATGGATATTGAACTCACCCATGATTTGTTATTCTAAAGCAGCAATGCTGCAGCAAGCAAAGGCTCTAGCAGCTCAGTCAGCTGCTTGTGGCTGCAAAGCCAAACAGGATGTTTGTGACTGTTGCCATGGAAACAAAGGGGCAGTCCATTCTTATTGAGCACAGGATGTGAGCTCAGTGTGTGTCATATGACCTGTACAGGATGTACATGGGTGGAGTTTGGGAGTTTCTCTCTGTTTGTTGAAGAGAGCAGACATCTTTCACTGTATGGATGCTAAAGACAGGAATAAAGACATGTAGATACATTTCTGTCTGAGTCTGATTCCCCTCCCTGGGGATATGCAGGAAGGAGGAGAAGCAGTTGGTGTGTTTTTCTCACAGCCTGAGGAAAATCGCCGGAACAGACCTCATGTGTTGTTCCTGCCGGGAGTCGCCGGAGGGAGGTCAAAGGAATTCAGCCGGTGCCTTAACAGATAGGCACACACCTTTGACCGAGGAAGAATTCCAACATGATTATCATTTTAGAGTCCTCTGAAAATATCCCAGAGACTACCAGCCTGATCAGGAATGCTGCTGGACAGCAGCATTTTGAATGTCTAGGAGACCCGCATGAATTGGAAGGCTTTTCAGAGAGGATCTGGCTAATTTTACAGGTTTAATGTAGGTCTTCCTCTCTTGCAGAAAGCATCATAGCGTTTGCTTGGGAGCCAAATGGAAGCAAGTTTGCTGTGTTGCATGGAGAGCCGCCACGAATATCGTGCTCTTTCTACCATGTGAAAAACAATGGGAAAATAGAGCTCATTAGTAAGTAGAATTCAAGAGGCTGTGCATGGGCTTGGGGTTTGAGGAGCTCTCTGTGTGTTGTTACAATCTATTTTAAAATTCATTTTAACTTCTTTTTGGCCAAATACCTTTGTCTTGCAAGACCTCTTGGATTTCTCAACTATTGAAATTTGGACAATGCAGATTTGCTGTAAAAGCTTATTGATGCTAAGTAAGGCTTCTTATATGAATGAGATTGTGTATCCTAGTTATTCCTGGTCTTGTCAACACTCAGGAGGCAGCATTAACGGGGGCATGAAGATTTTGATTACTTTGTTTTGTAAGGCTAAAATCTTTATTAGAAAGGCATAATATCAACCTTATAAAGCAAGGATATTCGTCTCATGTATTTAAATCTCATTTCAGAAATGTTTGACAAGCAGCAGGCAAACACGATATTCTGGAGTCCTCAAGGGCAATTTGTGGTGTTGGCTGGTCTCAGGAGGTGAGTACTGTTTCTTGGCAAGCATATCTTGAGTAACAGAAGCTTTTTTAAAAAAAGTTGGTTCTTAAAACAGGTTCCTTAGAGGGTGCCATCTTGGTCCACTGGAGCAAAAACCACACAGAGCTCTGTTTAATTTGAAATGGTTCTGTAGAGTTTTATTTCATCCTACAGAGTAAGAGTGATCAGCAGGTTAGTTTACCTCAATATAAAGGAAACTTGTGCCCTCTCCCAGACAAAGGGCTTTATGAAGACTGTTTCAAATCCAACTTCTCAGCTTTTAGATGATGGCACCTGACTCATACCCAGTTTCCAAAGAAATGTTTGTTCGATTGTTTCACAGCTTAAAAGTTGCCTGCATGTAATATATAAAATATTCTAATTATGTTTTGATGCAGCATGAATGGTGCCTTAGCTTTCGTTGATACATCTGACTGCACCATGATGAACATTGCTGAGCACTACACAGCCTCAGATGTTGAATGGGACCCCACAGGCCGCTATTTGGTGACTTCTGTCTCTTGGTGGAGTCACAAGGTATTATCAATACTTCCCCACCCCTTACCCTTATCCATCTTGAGCCTGTTAACAGGCCTTGTGTTGTATTTGTTTTAGCTTGGATACCTTTTACCTATTAATATCAACATTAATAGCAATGCTCATTATTTCTTCTTGTCATTCTCATGCCTCGGTAGGCCCGGTGCATTGGTTCTGCTCTTAATTGTAGAAGAGGCTTGGGTAAAGGGGAGGAGATAATTGTGGGGCTTCCAGTGTGTACTCAACTACTTAATGTGTGCTCCTCAAACAGTGAGATACCTTAGTTACTCTGGTGCCTGGCTTTCTGTGTTGGTACCTTGTTTATATGTAATTCAGATCTTTATAGTAAACATTTGCCATATACAAGTTAAGGCATCAGTTGATGGTCATTAGAAATCCTTTCACAACACCACAGAAGGGAATTTGAACGCTTTCAGCTTTTTACGACTGAGCAGCTGGGTGTGAAGAATGCTGCACCGTATGTGACACAACTTCACTGAACTATCTTTCTAGGTGGACAATGCCTATTGGCTGTGGACTTTCCAGGGTCGCCTCCTACAGAAGAATAATAAAGACCGGTTCTGCCAGTTACTTTGGAGACCCAGGCCACCTACGTTGCTCACCCAGGATCAAATAAAGGTATTGTGTCCTTTACGGTGGGAGGTTTGGTGTAACTTTTTGGATTGATGTTAAGAGAAGGAAGCTCGGTATTAGGAAAACAGCTCTAATGCTTCAACAGACAACAGTTGAAGCTCACCACAAGCCGGGGATAAGGAAGAGACATAGGTCAGCATTAGATCAGATACTTTATGTGTGTCTGATCTCAAGTTCAATCCCTGACATCTCCAGTTAAATGTTCAGGTGGTAAGTGATGAGAAAAATCTCTGAGATCCTGGAGAGCTGCTGCCAGTCAAAGTAGTCAGTATTGCAATACACGGGTCAGTGGCTTAACCTAGCAGCTTGCCATGTCCACAAACCACTCCCCCAGTTCAATTTGCAATTGCCTCCAGCAAGCCTAGCTGAGTTTATCCCTTTTCCACTGAAGTGGACCTCATTCCCCTGATTACATTGGGAGCATGACATTTGTTGATCCAGCCCCATTCTGATTCCTGGTGTGCTGCCTACAGCTCTTGGGAAGTGTACTTTTCCCAGTTTACCAACATTAAGTAGTCTTGGGAAAAACCTGTTTCTCAATTACTTTTGTCTGGGTTGCTGCACTTTAGCTGCTGAAGAAGGGATGCTTGCTCCCAGAGCAGCTTACAAGTAAGTAGTTTGGGGGAGGGGATTTGGAGGTGTTTGGGGAGTTGAATTATCCAAGCCAGAGAAAGACTTGGGGCCATAATGCTCTCTTGCTATTCATGGAATGTAGTCAACTACCTTTTACTCAGACCCATTGAAATGAATAAACTTGTATTAGTTATGTTCATTAGTTTTATTGAGTCTACCATTGAGTAAAACTAAGTGGAATGCCACTGTAGAACTAAGCATGTCTGATGGATTGCTGTAGTATCCTGTGCACGGTATTCGAAAGGCATGTATTTGACATCCTGCTTAGTCCACTTTTTCTTCTCAAAATATGCTGGGGCTATATGAAGTGGCAGATTTTGCGCAATATAACATAAAATCATTTAAAAATACAATATATAACACTTATTTCTTGAAACAGCAAATCAAGAAAGATCTGAAGAGATACTCCAAAATATTTGAACAGAAAGATCGCCTGAGCCAGTCTAAAGCCTCAAAGGTAAGCTACCTTTTGATCTCTTGATGCTTTGGTTTTGAGTCCAGACACCTATTTCCAGATCTAGAACCCTTGGATTCATTTTCCAAAGCTGCTTCTGGCAGGAATGTTGTACAATAAGGGAGTGCTGGGACAGGGAGGTTGGAGCACACTGCAATATTGGAGCAGGGAAGTCAGTAAATGAGAACTCTTAATTATTCTTCTGCTGGAGAATATAGAACCTTTAGCAGTATTCAGTGTGGGGAAATGCCTTTTCCTCCTTGTGGCATCATTTGGCCCAGATCTTGATGCAATGAATTTCGCAAAGTGAAGCTGTCTGTTTGCACTAGAGAAAGGTGTTTTGTCACCCCAGTCCTTCCCATATTTACATGGAAATAAGTCTCTTTGGTAATTTTAAGTAAGCCTGTTTGGGATTAAAGCCTTGGAAAATCCAGCTTCTCTCCCCATCTTGATTACTCCTGGGGAGGTTTCTAGCTGCATTTTGATTGAAGGTTTAATAGCAACCTCCTGTTTTCTGTAGGAACTGGTAGATAGAAGGCGAACAATGATGGAGGAGTTCAAAAAATACCGCAAGATGGCACAAGAGCTGTACATGGAGCAAAGGAATGAGCGGTTGGAGCTCCGCGGAGGTGAGTTGGCTTTCCAAGCATTCCTTGTCTTGGGCTGCAATCCTGTGCATGTTTACCGGAGAGTAAGCTGCAGTGAACTCAGCAGCCACATGAAGGCAAGTCTCTGTTAGGGAAAAATATTGGCAAAACTGTTACTGAAATAGTGTTAGGCTTACCTTAACAAAATAAATGATAAGCAAAATAACAACGAAGTTGATATGTGGCAGAACTAGTTGGTTTGAATGAGATGGCAGCTGTAGCTCTGTTCTAACACAGCTAAGATTCTGTTTCATTATGGAGCCAGCATAATGCTGCCTTGAAATCATCCAGGTCTAATATTTTTTCTCTCTTTACAGGAGTGGACACAGATGAGCTGGACAGCAATGTGGATGACTGGGAGGAGGAAACTGTTGAATTTTTTATCAATGAAGAAATTATTACAGTTGCAGAGCCAGAGTAGTCCGAAAGCCGTGGTAAAACCCATTCACATTGTGTCCTTGGGGTGGTAGGGAGGGGAAGCTTTGTTGAAATCCTGGAGACTGAGAGTTACCACCTTCTCCTTCCTTTGCAGCACCACCATATCTCGTACTGAGGAGGGATTTGTTCATTTCCAGAAGGTCTACACAACTTTGGACTTTTTTAAAATCCATATTCTCTCTCTGGACGGTGAATGCGCAGGATTCGTTCATTCTGACACATTGTAGTGCCTTCTAGTCCCCACTGCCTACTGTGGGGTCACTCGAAAGGCACTGCTTTTAAATTTTTATCCTTTATTGGGGGAGGGTTTAGTTTAATTTTGAAAAAAATCTACCACCAGTATTTGCTGCTTGACACTCCAGCAGTGCTGCTCTCAGCTGAGCAACGTGGAACTGTGGCCCTTACAACTGCAGCCTTGGCGCAACTTTCAGTGTCTTGCCACAAACCCGTGATGCTTCTGTTTGCCGAAGACTGTTCCTGTGCCCAAACTGCACAGGTGGAAGTTGGTTTCAAGTTGGGGAAGATCACCGAAAAAACTGTACTTCATACTATGTGCTTTAATTTGCGGAAGCAGCACTACAGTGGGCTCTACCCTCCTCCATTCAGATTGTGACTGGAGCTCTCCCAGGTTGAACATTGGAAATAAAGCAAACCTATATGCTTAATAAAGAGGGCTGTGTTATATGAAGCTTTCTCACTTTGAAACTCATTCATGTGACGTTTGCCTGTAGCAAGTAACATCTTGCTATCTGCAAATTGAATTTGCATTCATTTGATTTCATATGCTTCCTCCATGCCCGACCACCAATAAGTGAGTTATAGATACATATTCTCAAGGTACATGGTCTCT
Source organism: Podarcis erhardii (assembly GCF_964252035.2). Classification (NCBI taxonomy): domain Eukaryota; kingdom Metazoa; phylum Chordata; class Lepidosauria; order Squamata; family Lacertidae; genus Podarcis; species Podarcis erhardii. The sequence goes on from NC_138503.1 coordinate 51,458,432, forward strand.
GCGGCAAAAGAATCAGATGCATTGGGGGTTTTATTTGCAAACAGCTTGAGTCTATAAAAAAACCCAAAAAACAAAAGTGCCGTTTGAGTATTAGACGAATGTAGGGGGCTGTTTGTTGCTTACTTTGAAGAGGAAGGCAAAGCTGTACCTAAGAACTGCTAAGATCAGCTCCATCTGAGCATCATTACCATCATTTTATATGTATGCCGCCTTTCCACAATTGAAACAGTGCTCAAGGCGGCTTACAATACGAAAAGATTTACATAGTTACAAACATAGCAAAGTAGTCATAAGAATAAATAAAACACATCAAAAATTACATAACCAAACTGAACAATTTCCATATAAAAAAAAAGATGCAAAAAATTATCAGTAACAGCAAAAACTCCCGACAAAACTCCCAAAATACCCCAGCAGCAGCAGCAGTAGCAGTTCTTGTGAAGCCTGTCGGGCCCCATCCTGGGCCAGGTAGAGAGAGGCAGGAGCAGGTTCCCAGCAGGTCAGAGCACAGTGCCTTGTACAGTGATAGCTCGCAAGACGAAATTAATTCGTTCTGCGAGTTTTTCCGTCTTGCGAATTTTCCGTCTTGCGAAGCATGGATTTTGGAAAAGCTTCAAAAATCACCAAAGTCTTCAAAAACCTCAAAAAAGGCTACCACACAGCGTGCTAGGAGTTGCTCCTCGAAGTCAAGTCGCAACTGCACCCCCTGAATGCACCCTGGGTATTAACGGTTTTAAGAAAAAGGAAACAAACTTGCAAGACGTTTTTGTCTTGCGAAGCAAGCCCATAGGGAAATTCGTCTTGCGAAGCAACTCAAAAAACGAAAAACTCTTTCGTCTTGTGAGTTTTTCGTCTTCCGAGGCATTTGTCTTGCAAGGTACCACTGTAGTAGTAAATGGAAAAGAGGAACTCTTGGGGGCAGTTGAACCATCTTCCATTGGAAACTAAAAGGTGGTTGACCTCCAATATATCAAACACATTGTGGCATTATAATAGGTAATGATTATAGAATTACTTTCTTCTGCTGCACGAACAGCTTTGAAGTTAGTGACAGTGCAGTAATCTTGGCACGGATCTACATATTTCGAGAAAGGTAAATGGATAGTTCAGCATTCCTGTGTCTGCACTTGTCTACATCAAGATATATTTCAGGGAGCAGGGTGACATTAAAGCATTCCGTTCCTTCATCTGCACTCCAAAGAAGGTAGCACATTTTGCTTACAAATTGGGATTACTCAGAGACATTAAAAATCCGCTAGTGCAACAATGCCAAGCAGGTTTGTTAATAAGCCTTTGAATAGCTTTATGGAAGATTGATTTCCATGGAAGAAATAAGGTTGTAAATGACGTAAGAGGTGACCCAAAGTCATCTTTTTCCCCCCACCCCCAAATCTGGTAGCTTTTAATGGTACACATTGCCACCTCCTGAATGCGCTGCCTAACTTGACAAAAACATGCAGGAACTCAAGGCCCCAATTTACTCCTATGATGTATGTGATTTGGGAGAAGTAATAATCATAGTTTCCCATTTTGCTTTCTGAGCACCAGTTTTATATACTCAAGACTTCTGACTAAGCATATTTGTCACCAGTGGATTTGGGGAGAAATGACACATTTTGATGTAAACATGGTGTTCCATGAAGTTGCATTCTTCTAATTGAACCTTTTTGCATAGGGTGGTTGTGACAAGGATAAAAATAGGGCCGCGCATATCACCCTGAATTCAAATGGAAGAATGGAATGCAATTGTGAATCACAATCTCTGCCGGCTGCTGCTTCTCTCTCTGTGTGCACCTTCTGTTTCTACTCCCTCCACTCCATTGATGTCACCACCTGCTACCCGTGGGGAAATGGTAGCTTTTTCACCTGGCAGCTCTAAGCTGTGCCAAGCCAGCAGAACGACTGCCTTTGTGAGTTGCTCTGAGTGAGTCTCTTTGGTTGACGCGATGGGTATCTCATCACCCAGATCGCCCAGCCCTGCACAGAGGAGGGTTGCCAGGGGCTCTGCTACTGCTACAAACACCCCCAGCTCAGCTACCATGAAGGATTTGAGGGCAGAGGAGCAGTTGGTGGTGAGTCTTGGCAGCAACAGCAGCTTTTGCATCTCGTCGGCCCCTTTAGATCTTTCTTTTTAGAAAAAAAAGATGGGAATTTAAGAAGTTTCCTTGTACTCAGTCAGACGTAATCTGTTGTTGTTTAGTCGCGTCCAACTCTTCGTGACCCCCCTGGACCAGAGCACGCCAGGCACTCCTGTCTTCCACTGCCTCCTGCAGTTTGGTCAAACTCATGCTGGTGGCTCCGAGAACACTGTCCAACCATCTCGTCCTCTGTCATCCCCTTCTCCTTGTGCCCTCCATCTTTCCCAACATCAGGGTCTTTTCCAGGGAGTCTTCTCTTCTCATGAGGTGGCCAAAGTACTGGAGCCTCAGCTTCAGGATCTGTCCTTCCACTGAGCACTCAGGGCTGTTTTCCTTCAGAATGGATAGGTTTGATCTTGCAGTCCATGGGGCTCTCAAGAGTCTCCACCATAATTCAAAAGCATGAATTCTTCGACCTTGATGGTCCAGCTCTCACTTCCATACATCACTACTGGGGAAACCATAGCTTTAACTATATACGTACCTTTGTTGGCAAAGTGATGTCTCTGCTTTTTAAATGTATGTGAATAAGTGATGTACAATTCTTTGGGTTCGATTGGTTCGAGAGCAGACTTCTATTTGTTGCATTTATATTCCATGTTTTCTCCTCCATAGAAGTCAAAGTGGAGTACATGATTCTCTTTCTCCCCATTTTATCCTCACAACAACCCTGTGAGGTAGGTTAGGCTGAGAGGCTGTGACTGACCCACAGTCATGCCTGGTGAGTTTTGTGCCCAAGTGGGGATTTGAACCCTGGTCTCCTAGATCCTAACCCAACATCCTTAACTAGTACACCACACTGGCTCTCTCCAGCCTTCCAGGTGTTTTGGTCTTGTAAGAAGCTGCCTTGGTCCATCTTGTTCAGTATTCCTTACACTGCCTGGCAGCAGCTCTCTAGGAACTCAAGCAAATTCCTAGCCCCACTTGGTGATTCCAGGGACTGCAGGTATACCAAGATTCTCTACCACTGACCCAACAGCTCTTGTAGAGCTCATAGGATTGGAAGATCTGTCCCATCCCCAAATTCAAGAGATCCTTCTGCAGAGAGAACAAGCACTTCCCTCATGCTCAGATACAGCCACACCGCTTTACATATCCCAGGGATAGTTAATACATGTGTGCTCTGGTGTTTATTATATTCAGGTGTATGCAAACACATTTAAATAATAAATCCATTGTAAGGTGCAATTTATTATGTTGCTGGGAGGGCAGTTGCTTGAAAGAGTCCGTCAGACTCTGCTATCATTCAAAAATATTTGTTTCATACCTGAAGTATTAAAAAGAAGGTTATGTGCCATTTCATCTGAATGCCCTGGCAGTTTGGGGTATTGCACAAAGGAGCCGGGTAAACAGCCCTCAAAGAAATTCTAGCTCTCAAGGCCTCTTCTCATGAAGCAACAGCTAATCAAGGCTTGTTGTTGTGAAAATAGTTCTGTTCCCTGTAGGAACGGCGCTTGCAGCTCCAGGGCCAATCTCTGGCATATTCCCAACTTGATGACAATCCAGCTAAGAGCTAAAGTCAATTCCCTGATCTGAACATGTCCACTGCTTTTCACATTTTGTTCCCTTCCACCCCTCTGGATTTTGCAAAGATTTATTAGATCCAATAAGGGAGAGACAAACAGAGAAGTGAAGTTAAGGCCAGTCTCTGTAGTAGTGATGTATTTCTAGTGACTTCAGACAAACACGGGTGGGTTTGGACAGTCGTTCTCTACATCCAGACTGTTTCTCTTTCCAAAATGTGGCACCACCAACCATACATATTTACCCCAGCACAAAATTAGTACAGGGGGAAATTGCGCAAGAAGAGAAGAGCAAGATGCAGACCATAAAACTGGCACTGAATGTACTGCATATCACTGAAAGTGTGTAGGGTTGCCATATTTTGCTCCAGACGCTAATTTCACTGGTTAAATCCAGACATGTGGGAAATTCTGTATGGCAACCCTAAAAGTGTGGTGCTCAAAACAGTTTAGATATGCACAAGAGTGGCTTGCCATCGTGTTATTGTTTGGATATTTGTATTGCTCAAAACGCCTTACTTTGAAAAACACTCATTTTCCTGCTCCATTTTCCTTAGTATTTTACCTTCACAGAGGTGGTAATACTGCCTGGGCTGTGAACATTTCACTTTAAAGGGGCTCACATGATGGAATCCTGTGCCATACAATTAAAATCCCCTTCATGCTGACGAGTCAAGGAAAAAGTTACTAGTCTGGTCTTTGCCCTGATACACTAGTTCAGTGTTTTTTCAACCACTGTTCCGCGGCACACTAGTGTGCCGCGAGATGTTGCCTGGTGTGCTGTGGGAAAAATTGAAAAATTTGAAAGATTTAAAAATAAAGTATTTTATAATTTTTCATATTTCTGTTTACTTACTGTTTCATAATAAAGTAATTATAAAATACTTTCTTTGTGTTTACTTGATTCCTATTCAAGAGAATTACTTTATATATAGTCAATATAGGCACAGAGTTAAATTTTTTAACATTTTCTAATGGTGGTGTGCCTGGTGATTGTTTTCAGGAAACAAGTGTGTCTTTGCCCAAAAAAGGTTGAAAAACACTGCACTAGTTTGCTTCATGCAGGATCTCTTTTTCTTCCCAACAAGAAACTCCGCTTCTAAGTAAACAAGACTGTGCAGAATTATTTACGGCTAATGCCTTTTAACCCTGTATATGTGTTAAACGTGCCTCTTCAACCAGGCCTTTGGCTGATTAAGCTTCTATGGCCTTTTAAATGTGATTGTGGGAGGGGAAGTTGTTTTGGTTTTTTTTGCTCTGACTATTCATTTGTGCTTTTATCCTGTATTTTTATCTTGTGAACTGCTCTGAGATCTTTGGATGATGGGTGATGTATAAATTTAATTAGTTAATAATAATAATATTGGATTATATGTTGATGATGTTGATGGTAATAATAATAATAATAATAATAATAATAATAATAATAATAATAATATATGGTGGTGGTGGTGATGCACAGTCCTCAAATTGCGGGTTTCCTTTTACTTAGTCTGCTAGCCTGAGTAATTTGACAGTTCGTGTGTTACAGGAAACCCAATTCTTGTTTCTGCCTGCAGGTAGCTCTCCGGATCCGTCCCATCAACGCAGCTGAGGTGGAGGATGGAGCAAACATTATAGCTCACAGATTAGGTGACCAGGTGAGAGGATGGGCAGGTAGCTGCGGGTTGGATGGGAGGAACCATAGCCCAGTGGCAGAGCATCCGTTTGGCATGACATCTCTGAACAGAGATGAAAATGCCCCCTGTTTGGAACACCAATGGAAACAGAATGCCGTATGTACTAGTTGGGTCTTTGGCCTGATCCACCAACCTGCCTCTTATGCAGTGGCATAGCGTGGGGGGGTGCAGGGGGGGCCGGCCGCACCGGGCGCCACATCTGGGGGTTAGGGTTGGGGGCAATCCACGGGTTAGGGGGCGCAAATCCACGGGTTAGGGGGCGCAAATTACTTGCCTTGCCCCGGGTGCTGACAACCCACGCTACGCCACTGCTCTTATGTTATTAAATAGCCCCAGAACCAATCCCTGGCATCTCAGGTAGGGCTGGGAAGAATATTTTGCTTATTAAATTTGTATCCCACTCTTTATCCAAGAAGATCAGGGCAACATACACAGCCACCCTCCCTCCAATTTTTTTACCCAGTGAAGTAGGTAAAGCTAAGCAGAAATGACTGGCCCAAGATCGCAAAGGAAACTTCTTGAGTTGAGATGTGAACCTGGCCCTCCCTAGTCCCAGTCCAACACTAACCACAACACTCTCTTTTAAGAACATCACATTTAGAAAAACCGAGCAAAATGCATGCATATTTGCAAACCCAGAATGCAATTTTCTGGTTGCAGAATTTCATATGCAGGAATTCACATGCCTCCAGGAAAGTCATGTTGTGTGTGTATAGTGTGTTCCTCCGTTTATTAGTTATTGCATCCTTTCTCCACCCTGCCCTTCTTCCAAGATAGCAACACAAGGTAACTCACAACCCAGAATACACAATGCAAAATACAATATTACAAGATACAATAAAAGCAGCCTGAAATCAAAGAGGAATCATCAGCAATAAATGATCAGCATCATCTGCCGCAAAATCAGCATCAGCTTAAGTCCCAGATGGTACAAAATCCAGGGAGTGGTTGTTGCAGAGTGTTCCTGTTATGTCTGTTAAATTAATTTTGGAGGAACCAATGGAAATTCAGTCTTAGTCTTTCAAACACTATTGGTCTCTCCCCTTGAACCTTGCACACACATACAAACATTCATACTTTTGTCTCTTTCACTGGCTACGTTCTAGGTGCAGAACACTGATTTCAGTCCACACTAAGACTAGCAGGCATGCATTGCTGCTAGTTGCCACCAGCCATCAAAAACCATTGAAGAAACGTCTCCTACCCACTGGTGCCCATTGAGACATACATATAGCTGTTAACTATGCAAAGGATTAGTGACAAGACCAACATCCTAACACAGTACTGATATTCAGAGCCAGTGTGGTGTACCAGTTAAAGTGTTGGACTAGGATGTGGGAGTTCAAATCCCCCACTCAGCCATAACTTGGGGCTAGTCGCTGCCTCACAGCCTAATCTCCCTCTCAGGGTTGTTTTGGGGATTAAATGAGGAGTGGGGAAACCAAGTATGCCATCTTGACTCTTGGAGAAAAAGTGGCATATAAATGAAATTAATAAATAATTTGGTGGCTGCTGTCTTGCTTCTTTCCATGTTTTCATTGCTGCTTGGCATCTGTGCTCTAATTTGTTTCTGTTTTAGAAGGGCATATAGTTTCTAATCTATTGCAAACAATTCCCTAATTGTGCATTTATCCAAGTTGCTGCCAAACTTTCTCTGGAGCATTGGGGCAAATGGTTCCTTGAAGCAGTCCCTTGAGGTTGAATGTGGCTTCTCCTGATGTTTTTTCAGCGGAGAGAAAGGAATATATTTTTCCTTCAGCATGGGGAAAATTTACTCCCAGCAGAATCCAGAGAAACTTTAACTTTCCATTTAAGAAATCAAACTTCTATTTTCAACTATGCATGGGACCAAGGTCACGTTCACGCCATGCATTTTAAAGACATCAAGAGTCATGGCTCCCTCCAAAGAATCCTGAGAATAATAATAATAATAATAATAATAATAATAATAATAATAATTATTATTATTATTATTATTATATTTGAACCCCGCCCATCTGACTGAGTTTCCCCAGCTACTCTGAGCGGCTCACAAAAGAATATTAAAAACATGATAAGACATCATACATTTAAAACTTCCCTAAACAGGGTTGCTTTTAGATGTCTTCTAAAAGTCAGTTACAGATAGGTAGCCGTGTTGGTCTGCCATGGTCAAAACAAAATAAAAAAATTCCTTCCAGTAGCACCTTAAAGACCAACTGAGTACTCAGTTGGTCTTTAAGGTGCTACTGGAAGGAATTTTTTTATTTTGTTCTAAAAGTCAGATAGTTGTTTATTTCCTTGACATCTGGTGGGAGGGCGTTTATTTCCTTGACATCTGGTGGGAGGGCGTTCCACAGGGCGGGTGCGACTACTGAGAAGGCCCTCTGCCCTGTTCCCTGTAACCTCACTTCTTGAAGCGAGGGACCCGCCAGAAGGCCCTCGGTGCTGGACCTCAGTGTCCAGGCAGAACGATGGGGGTGGAGACGCTCCTTCAGGTATACTGGACCAAGGCCGTTTGTAAAGGGTGTGTGGAAAGTTGTTAGGAGATCCCTAACTGAATTATTAAGAATCTGGGAAGCGGGGGTCAGTCTGGATGATATTATGTGTCCCTTCCACACCTGTGGTCCTGTGTATGTGTGACAGAATCCATAAGAGGAAACCCACCAAACTAGTTCCTTTGTAAATGGAATGGTTTTGGCTGGCCTGTGATTTATATGTCTAAAAAGCTTGCCACAGAGACAAATGTGTGGGCCTTTCCTTACCTGGCCGGATGCCTCTTCACCCTAAAGTGAAGAACAATAGCCCAAGTTGGGGTTGCTGTCTGAGTGAGCTGGCTAAAAGCTGGAGAGACAAAGACATGTTTGCTCTGTCCTGGAATTCCCTGGAAACTTAATGGGGAGATGAGATCAGTTGCAGTGTTAATACTGTGAGCCCCTCTCCATCCTATGCTCAGGTTGTATATATGTGTGAATAAAACCATATATGCTAAAGGCACTGCAGTCTCCTGTGACATTCATTCAAAGGAAACCGAATCCCTGAGAATGGGGTTGCTTGTAGTATTATAATTCCAAGCACCCTTGCTTAAAGCATTTAATCCTTCACACATTGCATTATGAAGACTCTGAGATAGGGTTCTTTGAAGGATTTTTTACATCAGGCCTTCATCTCTTGACAACCCCCCCAAAAAAACCCTTTTTTACTTTGTTTTCAACAGTACCCAATAGCTAAGAGTAAGCCCTGGCAAGGAGCCTGTGTGTTCCACCCCCCTGAAAGCTGACTAAATGTGCAGCTATATAAATTAGCATGTGCAACTTTTATGCGCATTTGTGTCATGGCTCTGCACTGCACCCCAATTCTTCTAAGCAGTGCTCTAGCTTTTGAGATTTTGCAACCATTTCTTACCTCTTTAGGACAAGGTGTCCATTCTAAAGGGGAGTAATATGCAAAAATTACTTCTTTCCTGGAAACATTTTGAACCCAGTAAAGGTAAAGGTATAGGGACCATTAGGTCCAGTCTTGGCTGACTCTGGGGTTGTGGTGCTCATCTCGCTTTATTGGCCGAGGGAGCCAGCTTACAGATTCCGGGTCATGTGGCCAGCATGACTAAGCCGCTTCTGGCGAACCAGAGCAGCGCACGGAAACACTGTTTACCTTCCCGCCAGAGCGGTACCTATTTATCTACTTGCACTTTGACGTGCTTTTGAATTGCTAGGTTGGCAGGAGCAGGGACCGAGCAACGGGAGCTCACCCCGTCACGGGGATTCGAACTGCTGACCTTCTGATTGGCAAGCCCTAGGCCCACAGTGCCACCCGCTTCCCAGTACCAAGCTACTAATTCCACCCAAGGGTATTAGGCACTTAAACCGGAAACGTGGTAAATGGCTGTGACTGTTTGGGCAAGCTATTGCTTTTTGCCAGTCTTCACCAACTTGATGTCCTTGATAAGTTTTGGATAGCACTTCCTATCAGCCCGGAGGGCACCAGGTTGGTGAAGATGGCTTTTCATAAACATTAATAGGCATATGGCAACAAAAGGGGATTTATCTGTGTTTTAAATGTGAGTTGGATGTAGAATCTGCAAAAGCACAGATGGTTCTACACTGGAGACTTAGCCTGTATCCAGCCCTATCCTGGGAGCGCCAGATTCAGTGCTTGAAGGTGACAGCTGGTTTGGCTCTAAACTGGCACCATCACTGTACTTGCTCAAACTAAAGGTGTGAATCCATTTCTCCATAACAGATGGTGGTTTTGATGGATCCAATGGAAGATCCAGATGACGTTTTGCGAGCCAACAGGTCCCGGGAGAAGGCATTCATCTTTGACATGGTGTTTTGCCACAGGGCAACCCAGGTAAAATTAGATTTCCCACCCGTCTCTTAAGCAACCTGGATGCCATAGGCAGAGCCGGGACAAAGGAGTTTTGCCACTGGAGGCAGAGGGCAAGGAACAAAATCTGACTAAGACCTTTAGAGGCCCAGAGCACTGAAATGATTATGGGGGACGGGGACCATACGTACTGTAATTCAAAGCAAAATGCCAAACTGTCAAAAGAAATTTTATTTTTTGAAATGGCACAAAACTTACATGTGTGCTGAAACATACATACACATATGTGACATGCAACACATGACAGGAATCCAATCTACATTAGTGGGAACCCCTCCTGGTTTAAGCGGGTATAAGTAATAGGAAGGGAACAGAGAAGTTGGGGAGGAGTGTGGAGAGCAGTGTAGGGAAATCTAACAAACTTCTGATCCTTCCTAAGATGACTCCATTGATGCTTTTGTTTGAAATATCAATTGCCCAATTATTTTTAATAATAATAATAAACCTTTGTGCATGTGTGTCCCTGTTTCGCTGGTGTCCTGAGCACGTGCCTAGTCTGCCTGCTGGGTAATCCTGCACTGTGTCTATTGATCTAAAACAAATCTGTGCTGCTTCAGCAGCTACACTTTGGAACTCCCTGCCTCTTGATATCACCCAGGTTCCTTCACTGCATTCTTTATTGGTGCTGATAAAAAACTGATAAAAAAAAAAACATTCTTGTTTAGACAAGCCAATCCAAAGGATTAAAAATGCTGATGTGAATTTTAACCTGCTTTAGTTAAACTTTTTGTATGTTTTATAATATTTTGGTCTTTTTTGCTTGATGTTATTGTTTTAACTTTTTGTGAATGAATCTGAGGGTTGTTGTTCCACCCCCCCCACAACCAAGCAGTGTATAAATTTTATGAAACAATAAACAAGCAAGCAAGCAAGCAAGCAAACGTGTTAGAAGCATTGCAGGAAGTTGGCTCTGCAGTTCTATGTTTCTGAGAAATAGATTTCTGAATTCTAATTTTAAAACAGAGAGGTGTTTGTGGGGAAGGATCTCTCTACCTCCATCTCCCTTGTACATTTGCTCTGAGCAGTTTCTCTTAGCAAGACATGATCTGTTTGTATTCATCCTGAATCTTCTGTCTAACTCACTGGGGACGGCATTACCAAATTCTAAGCCTGAAGCAGAGTTGAGACCTGGAGGTCTCCTTGGGGAATGAATGAGGTCATATTTTCCTTGCCTGTTCGTTCTACAGGTTTGTTCTACAGATGAATGTGCTGATCTGAAACTTGCCCTGTTAGGCCAGGTTGTATAATTTCGTATCCCCGCCCCCCTTCGTAGGGCTTTGGGGAGCAGGTGTGAGGGCTCTGGCAGGGTCCTCCCATCTTCCCAAATCTTAGTTAGCACTTTCCTAGCTTTGGGACTAGGGACGCGGGTGGCACTGTGGGTAAAACCTCAGCGCCTAGGACTTGCCGATCGTCTGGTCGGCGGTTCGAATCCCCGCGGCGGGGTGCGTTCCCGTCGTTCGGTCCCAGCGCCACCCAACCTAGCAGTTCGAAAGCACCCCCGGGTGCAAGTAGATAAATAGGTACCACTTCGGCGGGAAGGTAAACGGCGTTTCCGTGTGCGGCGCTGGCTTGCCAAATGCAGCTTCGTCACACTGGCCACGTGACCCGGAAGTGTCTTCGGACAGCGCTGGCCCCCGGCCTCTTAAGTGAGATGGGCGCACAACCCTAGAGTTGGACACGACTGGCCCGTATGGGCAGGGGTACCTTTACCTTTACCTTTAGTTTTGGGAAGGAGGTGGGAGGCTCTAGGACCCTGCGAGAGCCTTGAGCCTCCTTCCCAAAGCCCAGTGCCTTGGGAAGACAGTGAGAGGGCTGCAAGGTGGGCAGGTGCCAAATTTTGGCCTTCCTCCTCACCTGCATGACAAGGCAGTGTGTGGCCTGCAGGTTCTGTGTCAAAGTATTTGTCATGGTCCGGTTCATGGGCGATTGAAGTCCCGGCTGGGGACGTCGGGATCGGAGGCAAGATGGCGGGGTGGGAGCAGGAACTGGAGTCCAGAAGCCAGGAGTCGGGAAGCCAAGGGTCCGAGGGTCAGGAAGCAAGGAGTCACGAAGTCAGGGGTCCGAGGATCAAGAAGCAAGGAGTCAAGAGCCAAACGTAGCAAGGCAGGGAACGTGTTGCTGTGGCAAAGAGCTGAAGGGAAATGCTGACCTTATATCCCTTCCCTTATATCCCTTCCCAGCTCTTGCCACCAGGAGCTGTGAGTTACCAATCGGCCTCACCTCACAAACTTAGGAAGGCCCAGTCCTGGTCACAGGGCCTGGCTCCTGCATGCACACCTGACCGTATTCTTGTGACCCACTTGGTATTCAAGTGTTACTGGACTCCAGTTCCCAGCACACAGAATGATGGGAGTTGGAGTCCATCACCATCTGAAGATCCACAGATTCCCCTCCTCTGCATTAAGCTCGATCTGAAAGCTCGATCTGCTGTTCCTTATTGTTCCTAGGAGGAGGTGTACCTGTCCACAACAAAAAATCTCGTCGAAGGAGTCATTTCTGGCTACAACACTACCATTTTTGCATATGGCCCCACAGGTAAAGTGGAGGATGAGATATGCGATGTTGGTGTCAGAGGTGGGCATGGTTGGGCAATGACTAAAAGATTGCAAGGTATTCTTCCATCCCCCATTCAATCATAACCCTGGATGACCTCCAGCTGTTATATGGGAAGATTCTAAAGGAGGTTTGTGAGGAGAATTAATACAGAAAGCCTCTCAACTGGAAAGAAAATCTAAGAACTAACCAAACAGCTGATTTAGATCAAGAGCACAGAAGAGTTTGTTCCCTCAGACCACGCACAAAATTGGAAACAATAAGAAAACAATGACTATCGTAAATTGTGCTCAGGTGGAAAGAATATTTGAAATATCCTACTTTCAGCAGCCAGAAACACCATAACCAGACACTGGAGAGACCTGTCAGGAGTAAGCATGGACCAATGGTACCAAATAGTATGGGAAACAGCCCTACTGGAAAAATTAACTAATAAACTGAAACTGACACGGGGACAAACAGAAGAAGACACATTCACCCCGGTATGGCTCCCCTTTATCACATACAGGACAATGACAATAATCCACCAACAGCATACAAATCAATATGGCTAACCTGATCCAAAACAGCCACCAACCCCACTCACACACGAAAACAAAGATCATCACAGCCAATCACAAAGAATCACACCCTAGGCCAACCCCAAACTCTCTCACCACCAAAGGAACACAAGTGAACAACACAAACAACTCTGACACCAAACTCTACATACATTAAGCATAATAGAAACACCACCACCTGACCCCACCCCATCCATCTTCCCTCCCTCCACCCCCTTTCTTTTTCCTTTTTTTTTTCTTCTCCCCCTAATGCCTCAACAAATGAAACGGATTTGTAAAAATGTTACATGGGGGGAAAAAATACGAGGCATTACACTTCTGTAAAACAAGAAAACGCTAAATAAAATATTTTTAAAAGCAAAAAATAAAAAAATAAAAAAGAATATTTGAAATATTAAAAACGATGATATTTCATAAAAGGCAACAAACCTGATATACTGTTAGCAGCACAAATGAGAACAACAAGAAGGTACGTGGTTAAAAACACTCAGGCCGGAGTGTGGCACTCAAATCAGAAGTGTAACACTCAAAACTGAGCATGTTTGGCTTCCGAGAAAAGTTCGCAAACCACAACACTTACCGTACTTCCGGGTTTGCAGTGTTTGGGTTCCAAGTTGAGTACCAAGGCGTTTGAGAACCAAGGTACCTCTGTACTGTAATATTCTTATGACAGGGTGCAGCAAAAGGGCAGCAAACAAAATCACCATGGAAGACGAGTTGGGAAGTCGACAAAACAAAAAACGAAATTAGGTATTGCAGTGTATATGTGGAGATTTTTCCTTTTTCTTGAAATTTAATAATTTGATTTTCTTTTAATGCTAGAGACTCATTTTGAGGAGTGGATTGGGAGTGGATTGAGCCTCTCAGTTTGTGGGCTGCATCAAAGAGTTGCAAGTTGGGAATTAGAGTCATTTCCAAAATGTTTGACTTTCTTACCCCACCCCATGTGTTTTCAACCAGGTGCTGGGAAAACCTACACTATGCTGGGGACGGATTCTGAACCCGGCATTTATATCCGCACCCTCAACGACCTCTTCAGAGCTATAGAAGCCACCAGTGGGGACATGAATTATTCCGTCTGCATGTCATACCTGGAGGTGAGATGGCTAGGCTGTGAGCTGTCAGAGGCAGATCTGAGGCAGAAGGGGCTCCAAGTTGACTTCTCGGGGTGGAGACACCTGCTGGCAAATGAGGGGCTGTGGCTCACCTGCCCCACTTGCAGAAGCTCCCAGGTTCCACCCCCAGCATCTCAAGAGACTCCTGCAGGAAATCTAGGAGAAAGGCTACCAGTCAGTGTAGATCAGGCATAGGCAACCTTGGCCCTCCAGATGTTTTGAGACTACAATTCCCATCATCCCTGACCACTGGTCCTGCTAGCTAGGGATCATGGGAGTTGTAGGCCAATCTGGAGGGCCAAGGTTGAGGAAGCCTGGCGTAGACAATACAGTCATACCTCGTGTTGTGAACGCTGTGGGTTGCGCGTTTTCAGGTTGCGGACTGCGCTGAGCCTGGAAGTACCGGAATGGGTTAATTCTGGGCTTCGGCGCTTGCGCATGCGCAGAAGCGCAAAATGACATCGTGCGCAGAAGCGCTGAATTGCGTCACGCGCATGTGCAGACATGGCGCTGCAGGTTGCAAACGCTGCGGGTTGCAAACGTGCCTCCCGCACGGATCACGTTCGCAACCTGAAGTATGACTGTACTGAGTTAGATGAGCCAGTGGTCTGACTCAGTATAAGCTTCCTATGTTCTAAGTGGCATCACTTATGGATGGAAAATCCAAATGGTCTCCAGCCCTTCTCAGCAACACCACCAGGGATGCATTGCAGGTCTCCCCTGTACCCACCTAGGCTGCAAGTGGGGACCCCCAGCTGCCTTGTGCAGTGAGCCCCCAAGCCTACAGGACTGGAGAGACTCCATTGGAACTGGTCTCTCTGCCCTAAACCCAACTCTCTCCTTTGTTGCCCTTCCTTTCCCTTTTTGAAGATTTATAACGAAGTCATCCGAGACCTTCTGAACCCGTCTTCGGGATTTCTCGAGCTGAGAGAGGACTCCAAGGGGAGCATTCAGATTGCTGGGATAACGGAAGTCTCCACCACTAATGCACAGGAGGTAAATTTGACTGGCCTTCAGTGGGGTAGGGAAGTATGCTAGAGCTACAATTCTCAGAGTGGTTGAAGAAGAAGAAGAGGAGTTTGGACTTGATATCCCACTTTATCACTACCCTAAGGAGTCTCAAAGCGGCTCACAATCTCCTTCCCCTTCCTTCCCCACAACAAACACTCTGTGAGGTGAGTGGGGCTGAGAGACTTCAAAGAAGTGTGACTAGCCCAAGGTCACCCAGCAGCTGCATGTGGAGGAGCGGGGAATCGAACCCGGTTCACCAGATTACGAGTCCACCGCTCTGAACCACTGCACCACACTGAACAATCAATCCCTCTCCACAGGGAATTCTGAGAATTGTAGCCCAGGGTGGGTGGCGGAATAGGAATCTCCTAAGAACTACAAGCCCCCCCCCCCTTCTTTCCAAATTTGGCTCACTCCAAAAAACATGGTCGCACAAGTTCCTGACCTGATCCATGGCTGATCCTGGCCCTCCGTCTCCCCACTCGTATGGCTTTTGCTAGATCATGCAGCTGTTGACGAAAGGGAACAAGGAACGGACTCAGGAGCCTACGGCAGCGAACAAGACCTCTTCGCGGTCCCATGCAGTCCTGCAAGTGCTGGTGAAGCAGACAAGTCGGGTGAAGGACATCAACGAGGAAGTGAGGGTGGGAAAGCTTTTCATGGTGGACCTGGCCGGATCAGAAAGAGCAGCGCAGGTGACCTTGACTACTCCCTCCTCTACCTTGTCATAAACAAAAACCTGCCTTTATTCCCTTATGGGGGACACAAGAGCCCTTATAGAGCCCTTTGCAGGCTCTCCATCAGTCGGAGGCCAACCAGAGAATATTGAGAAGCAAAGCAGCTCGTAAGCCTGATCTTTATTGAACTGTTGCAACAGGGTGCCCCCTTCACACGCAGGAGAAGGAGGAGGACCCAGAACCCAGGTGTGCCCGCCCTTATATAGACATTTTAAATTGCCCGCCCTGGAGTCCAAGACCACACCCAGAAACATCATACATACATCACAGAAAGGGGTGTAGCCCAAGACCACCCCACCAGACACATCATACCTACATCACAGAAAGGGGTGGTCTACAACAGAAATCTGAGTGTGTTTTTTACAGAAATCTGAGTGCGTTGTTTACCTCCTGTCTGGCAGGTTACCTGTTAATGCTTACTTGATTGGATACCCTGGGGAGCCTGGCCAGTCTTTTGTAATGATAAATACTTAGTTCCTGAGCCAGGTCACAGGCTCACCCTATTCATACACAGACATACCCTTCAGACAGGATTTGTGAATGAAAAGACAATGGGGAGACTTTTCCATTTTCCTTGACCTTGCAGAGAAATCATTTGGTCAGTTTGGGAGTCAAAATGGTTTCCAGGCTGTTTTCCTGTGCTGCTTCAGACATGTGGTTCATATATTTATGTACATGTTTGCTTGGTACATTTATGAACATTTATTATATATATAAGACCTTAGTTTGTTTATTTCTACCTCCCACCCACCCTCCAATCTGTTCACCTCCCAACTGTAATGACTCTGCTTCTGGCTTGGAAGCCATTGAAATATAGGGTTGGAAGGGACCCCGAGGCTCATCTAGTCTAACCCCCCTGAAAGGCAGAACTCTTTTGCCCAACGTGGGGCTCGAACTCACTACCCTGAGATTAAGAGTCTCATGCTCTGCTGGCTGAGCTATCTGAAAATCCCTTCTTTTCCCCATTGAAAACAATTGACCCGCTGCATCCTTCACAGACACAGAACCGCGGCCAGCGAATGAAGGAAGGGGCCCATATCAATCGGTCGCTGCTCGCCTTGGGAAACTGCATCAATGCGCTGAGTGAAAAGGGGGCCAGTCGGAACCAGTACGTCAATTTCCGAGACAGCAAACTCACCCGTTTGCTGAAGGTACTGC
The DNA here is from genome assembly GCF_964252035.2 of Podarcis erhardii. Taxonomy (NCBI): domain Eukaryota; kingdom Metazoa; phylum Chordata; class Lepidosauria; order Squamata; family Lacertidae; genus Podarcis; species Podarcis erhardii. Next base: position 51,475,274 of record NC_138503.1, read on the forward strand.
CGCTTTCCTGCTTGGGGGAATTAGAAAGTCCGTTCGCAAACTTTTTTCTCTGGGCCAGGTTTTCGGAATAAAAATCTGCTTGCACCACGCCGAATTTTCTATTGATAAAAAATACATTAGAGAACGAAATGCAGTGCTTGATTTAGAACAAAGATCACAACTACTTTATAACGTGGTAATGGGACATCTAGGAAGTATAAAACAATGCAGCTGCATAAGAACATGAATCATTCCCCAAATATAATTATAAACAAGCCTGTTACATAGGTACCTGAAGTATGTATACAGGCTCAACGAGAGCTTGCTTTTGCTGTGTGATCGCATTTATGTTAGGTCTGATTTGAGACAAACAAACTCTGGTCTCCTCATCAACACAAAGAAGCTTTTCTCTTTCCCGATGTTTCATATTTGTCAGAAAAGATATTTTGAATATCTTTGAGTATTCTGCAAATAACAAAATAAAATAAAATAAAATAAAATGGATACTGTACTGCACTTAAATGTTTCTTTGATTGTCCTTGAATCTCCCCACCACAGTCGCCATCCTCTCTTGCCACACCCTTTGAGAGCCACTGGCATAATGAATCCAGGCGATGGAGGCATCTCACAAGTCCCACAGATCCCTAGTCTCTTGTGACAGAGCGTTCCACCAAGTCGGGGCCAGTACTGAAAAGGCCCTGGCCCTAGTTGAGACCAATCTAACCACCTTGTGACCTGGGACCTCCAAAATGTTGTCATTTGTGGACCCTAAGGTCCTCCGCGGGGCATACCAGGAATACTTCAGGAATGTAGCAGATTATTGCTTATATACGAGAGTCTTTAATAGCACTGCTTTCAGAGGGCTGAGCTTGGCCAGCCATTACTAGCCATCTATAAATGGAAATGTCACCCATGTAGGACTCGCTGGGAGGTAACAGCAGGACGGTAATGATTGCTCACGTCAGCCCAGCCAGCACCTCCTTTGAAGAATCTCGGACCACCTTGATCTACGCTTATCGAGCAAAAAACATCAAAACTAGGGTAAGGCGCTCTGTTCTGCTTCCTGCTTTTAAAAACTTAGGAAGTTTAGGAAGCTCCTGCAGCCAATCGGAAGCCGCGCCTTGATTTTCAAACGGTTCCATGAGTCGAACGGACTCCCGGAACGCGTTGTCAACCAAGGTACAACTGTACTTGATTTTCAGTAGAAGTGATAACTCTTCATTTGCAGCTGCTGTTTGCATCAGGTAGTATTTTAAAGACCTACATTGGCTCCCAGTATGTTTCTGAGCACAAGTCAAAGTGTTGGTGTTGACCTTTAAAGCCTTAAATGGCCTCAGCCCAGTATGCCTGAAGGAGCGTCTCCACCCCCATTGTTCTGCCCGGACACAGAGGTCCAGCGCTGAGGGCCTTCTGGCGGTTCCCTCATTGCGAGAAGCAAAGCTACAGGGAACCAGGCAGAGGGCCTTCTTGGTAGTGGCACCTGCCCTGTGGAACGCCCTCCCATCAGATGTCAAAGAGATAAACAACTACCTGACATTTAGAAGACATCTGAAGGCAGCCCTGTTCAGGGAAGTTTTTAATGTGTGACATTTTAGTGTCTTTTTAATCCTTGTTGGAAGCCGCCCAGAGTGGCTGGGGAGGCCCAGCCAGATGGGCGGGGTACAAATAATAAATTGTTGTTGTTGTTGTTAAAACTGGATGCATCACCAGGTGTTCTCTGCCCCGGCAGGTGAAGCGCAACCTCCTCAACGTCTCATACCACATTGCACAATACACCAGCATCATTTCGGACCTGCGCCGGCAGATCGAATGCTTGAAGGCGAAGCTGGAAAATCAAGAGAGGGAGAAGCGCCTTCTCAGTCCTGCGGTCAAAGATGTCCAAGGCAGAGGAGATGGAGGTGGTTGGGTTGTCCTCTTCACTGTCTTGCTCCGTCCAGTAGGGCTTGCTTCTAGGATGCCCAGAATTGCACCCTAAGCCTGGGGTGGAGAAAACTGTGGCACTCCTGATGTTATCAGACGCCACCTCCCATCAGTACCAGGCAGCAATGGTCAGGAATGATGAGAGTTGTACGTCCAATATGGATGGGTTGCGGCAAGTTCCCTCATGCCCTTGGCTCTTTCTCTGGTCCTACAGATTGTTGTCATATTCCAGCTCCCAACAGCCCTAGACCATGTGGCCAGTGATCAAACCAAACCAAACATTTATTGTCATGTTCAATGACCAGCATTTTGTGACAATAATTTTATTAATTTTCAATTATAATCCAATAATAGCCTCATTATAACAATACCAGTTTATAATGCAATCAGTAACATCAATCATTCAAATACCAAATTATATCATTTAGATAAGGTGGGCCCCCACATGCTAGAATTGATGGTTTGATTATTTTCTTTATTTCTGTGTTCCAAAATCTTCATGATTTCAGTTGCATTCCAGTCATAATAATAATCCCTTATACAACAGCTGCAATATTTATAACTTCTATTCATGTTAAAACTATGGGTGAGGCAATGACCAGGATTATGAAAAGAATAAGAAGCAGATGTGTCTATAATAGGGAAAAATAATAATAAAATAAAACAACTAAATGTAGCAGTGAGTCATAGAATTGTAGAATTGGAAGGAACCCAAAGAATCATCTTATCCAAGCCCCTACAAGGCAGGAATCCCAGCTAATGAGTGAAATAAAACAGGCACCATTTAAAAAAAAAAAGTTTTAGTCCTGTCACCAACTCCAAAGAGAGAAATTCCATGATTTTGGGTCCTGGCAGATTTTGCCTGCTTCAGAACAGAACATGGCCACCCTGAGAGTGATAGATGCTCTTTGATCTGCAAGGATTAAAAGGAACATACGTTTCTGATCCTCCTGGCAGGTTTAGTAAGAGGGGCTTGATAAAGGTTTAGCACAAGTCTCAGTAGAAGGAGCAGTGCAGGAGGACATGGGGTCCCCACGACCTCTCCAGAGTCTCAGGGACACTTGTGTTTGGCCAATGGCCAAGGTCCAGGAATGACAGGAGTCGTAGGGCAGCAACATCTGGAAGGCTTGCAGCTTGCTCCTCTCTGCCCTGGGTGCTAGAAACACCCTTAAAAAAGAAAAGGGGGTGGAAGCAGAGGTGGGAAAGTGCCTGTGCTCTTGTTTTCCCACAGCAGAGGCTCCCCACGACCCTGAAGAGTACAGCCGTCAGCAGATGAACAAGTTGCGGGAACAGCTGGTTGGGGCTTTCAAGGAGCAGATGGACATGAGACGCAGCCTGATGGAGCTGGAGAAGACAGACATGGAGCTGCATGTAGACACCTCCAGGCATCTGCTAACGATTGCCGAGTGAGCTGAGGGACTGATGGGCAACTTTGCTTTTTTGGGGGGGGGTCCTCTAAGGTGAAAAGAACTGGGTGGTATTAACGATGCACCTAAGAAGGGTGGCTACTTCTGCCCAGAGAGAGAGAGAGAGAGAGAGAGAGAGAGAGAGAGAGAGAGATCTGCATAAAATTCGCCGGTGCTAATTTATATCAACTGATGTCAATATAGATTCAGGTAGATAGCTGTGTTGGTCTGACACAGTCGGAATAAAAAAATAAAAAAAATTGTCCAGTAGCACCTTAGAGCACCAGGCAGAGGGCCTTCTTGGTAGTGGCACCTGCCCTCCCAGCAGATGTCAAGGCAATAAACAACTATTTTACTTTTAAAAGACAACTGTCTAGGGAAGTTTTTAATGTCTGATGCTGTATTGTTTTTAATATTCAGAGGAAGCTGCCCAGAGTGGCTGTGGAAACCCAGCCAGTTTGGCGGGGTATAAATAATAAATTATTATTATTAGAGACCAACCAAGTTTGTTCTGGGTATAAGCTTTCGTGTGCATGCACACTTCTTCAGATGCATGCACATGAAAGCTTACACCCAGAACAAACTTAGTTGGTCTCTAAGGTGCTACTGGACAATTTTTTATTTATTCAGGTGCACATATAGAAACTGTTACTACTAGCAGGCTCATGCCTGGCGTTGTTCAGGAATTCTGAGGAAGCCAAAATAATAATAATAATAAATCAGCGCAGGTGGTTAAATTCATTGTGGTTTTGAAAGGTGCGGTCCAACGTCTTAATTCGAAATGGCACTCTGTGGTATCCAAACATGGACAAAAAACTTGCTCCCTCATCTTAGGAATCGTCATGCAAAATGGGCAGTGTATAAATAATAAATTATTATTATTATTATAGATATAGATATAGGAAGCAATGTCCAAATGCCCTTACCTGTTGCACCAAATGCCCAGCAAACTGGGAAGCAGAGAGCTTTCGTTAATATATAAAAAGGTAAAGGGACCCCTGACCGTTAGGTCCAGTCACGAACGACTCTGGGGTTGCGGCGCTCATCTCGCTTTATTGGCCGAGGGAGCCGGTGTACAGCTTCCGGGTCATGTGGCCAGCATGACGAAGCCGCTTCTGGCGAACCAGAGCAGCGCACGGAAACGCCGTTTACCTTCCCGCCAGAGCGGTACCTATTTATCTACTTGCACTTTGACGTGCTTTTGAGCTGCTAGGTTGGCGGGAACAGGGACCGAGTGACGGGAGCTCACCCTATCGCGGGGATTCGAACATCTAACCTTCTGATCGGCAAGCCCTAGGCTCTGTGGTTTAGACCACAGCGCTACCCGCGCCCCTCTTTCCTTAATATATAGTAGGTAATAATTTGAGGGAAATACAGTCTCAAGGTTAGTGGGCAAAGCTGGGAATTGGTGAGCAGTGTGCTTGCTCACCTTTGCTTCCCAGGTGCTCCCTATGGAGGGGCAGCTTCAGGGCTCCTGCTTGAACCAGGCACTGCAGGCTGTTTTTGGCCCATCAAGGGATTCAATTAATCCACAAGGCCATTTTCCCCAGACCACACACATCAGCTGAAGTCACTGGCGACATCAGCTAGTGGGTAGGAGGACAGGGTTCAATTCTGCACTGGCTACGTGATCCTGTTCCCAAGCAAGGAACAAGGTTACACAGCGAAGGCAGCAAGATTTAATCCCTGGCTCCCAAAGTGCAACCCCCCCCATCCCACCCCATCCCTGCTGCTACCACCTTGTCTTTATAACAGCAGTTCCAGGGGTTGTGAAAGTTCTTGGGTGACCACTAGAGGGCACTGTGGCCTCTGATAAAGGAAGCTGCCCAATTACTGGTAGTCTTGATAATAATCATGCCAGGAGGGGGAAAAAAATATTTATTTAATTAAACTTCTATGCGCTGCTTGATCTTTTTTTAAAAAAACACAACAAACCTGAAAGCAGTTTATAAAGATAATAAAACAATCACATTATTAATAAAAGTGATTGAAAACAACTATTTTAAAACTATTTAAAAAAATTAAAATTACCAATAAGCTCAAAAATGGATTAAAACACACACCAACATGTCTGAGCTGGCTTGTCTAAAGAAAAATGTTATTTTTTCCTGGCAAGCACCAAAAAGAGGGCCTCCTGATGTCAATAGGCAGAGAGTTCCAAAGTTACGTGCTGCTGCCACACTTAAAGATTGATTCCTTACAAATGCATAACTGGTGTTCTGTAGCTCCTGTAACTGTGCCGGTTCCACAGATGGAAGCATTCAAGGGGGCAGATATGGGGCAATGCGATCCCGCAGGTAAACTGGTCCCAAGTTGTTCAGAGTTTTATACACTAATAGGCCTTGCCAAGGTGTAAACGACCTTAATCTACCTGTCCTTTGTTTGTAGCTGGGAACAAGAAAAGGCCCACCAGACTGACAGGTATCCCAGCAAGCAGCAGGTGGGTGCGAAAGACGAGGAAGCCATGGAGGAGGCAGAGCAAGAAGAAGATTCACCAGAGCCTCACGAAGTCGTGGTAGCCAAGGAGGAGATCAGCATGTTCTTAGCTGAGCAACAGAAAACAGCTGTCTTGAAGGTAACACACTGCATCCCTCTATGAAAGCCGTGTTGTTGTTGTCTTGTGATGGGCCAAACCTGAGGCTGAAAAACAATATTTTATTTTATTTTTTTAAAGATATGCATGTCTGGAAATGAGCTTTTTAATTAGGGATTCTCCTGGAACCTCGCTGTGCTAGAGTCCACCTTGGAAGTTCTGCTTTGCCAGATACGGTGTCCCGCTCCTCGTTTAATTCGCACAACAACCCTGTGAGGTAGACTGAGCTGAGAGAGAACCAAGTGGGGATTTGAATCCTGGTTTTCTCCCAGGTCCCAGTCCTGTTCTCTAGACACTACGCAGCTGAATGATGGGAGATTTGGGACAGGTGCTTCATAACCCTTTTACATGTGTTTTGGAAGGGGGGCGCGTTATTGGGTTGCTTTTGTTTTTCTTATGTATTTTCTGATTGTGTGTGTGTGTGTGTGTGTGTGTGTGTACATATATATATATATATATATATATATATATATATATGCAGGTTTTGGTGTCCTCGGGTGTCTTCCCGTGTAAAAGTTGGGGTGTCTAGGCGACGTTTCGACGAGGTCTCACTCGTCATCTTCAGGCTGGTGCTTTCGGCTTCTTGTTACTGGAACAGAGCAGGATCTCAGTGTTTGAGTTCCTATAAATACTGTAGAGGGGGTGTGGTGTATAGCCTCCAATGTTCTGGGCAGAGAGGAAGTTCCCAGGCTAGTGTGCCTTTTCTTCTTTTGTTCCTTAATTACTTGAGAGATATCTTGAGTGGTTTCTTGAGTGATATCCTGAGTACCACTTAGGTGGGTCATTAGGTGTGGATTAGTTGTTAAAGTCTTTGTGTCTTGACCTCTTGAACTTTGTGAAGAGTTTTCCTGAGAAGATGGCTGTACTGTACTTAGTTGTGCTCTGGCTTGGCTTCGTGTATAGGGGCGAGCTGTGGTTTTGTGGCTTGTGTCAGCCAGATCTGTGTAGGGATTGCAGGGGGGTGCAGCATCCGGAGGTGCCACCATGGATTGGCTACTGGATGGTGTCTGTAATTCATCTGTGGAGAGGGTCTGGGTTTGGGTCTGGTGTGGTTGATTGGTGTTGGCGTTCTGTGTGTCTCTGGATCTGGTGTCAGTTTTTGTGGGGAGGGCTAATTTCCAGATGTCTGGCAAGCGGGATGTGTCGTCACGCTTGTTCATGTTGTGAGGGTGTTTCTCTATCTCGATGGCTTCCATGATTATTCTCTTGTGGTGATGTTCCGTGTTAAAGAGCAATTTGGAATCTGCAAAATTAATTTCGTGTCCTGTTTCTTTCATGTGTTGGAAAAGAGAGGAAGTTTTTTCTTCTTTTTTGACGGCATTCTTGTGTTCTGCGATACGTGCATTTATTCGTCTGTTTGTTTGTCCAACGTCGCCTAGACACCCCAACTTTTACACGGGAAGACACCCGAGGACACCAAAACCTGCATTCCTGTACCCGTGAAAATCTACGAAAGCATATATATATATATATATATATATATATAGTGATTTTGTGTTGTGAACTGCCCTGAGATCTGCAGGTATGAGACAGGATGCAAATTTTAATAATAGCAACAATAATCGTGGTAGTAATGATGATGCTGGTGCTGGCTGAGGTTTCGTTTAGTTGCTAATTAGAGGGTCAGAGTATTGCTTTGCTTCTTGAGTATTCTTAATGTTGTTTGCTATTATGTATACGGCTAGTATGTTCTTTTTGTTCTTCCATAAATGCCATATTATATGAAATGTCAACGTATTATATGATCCCCTCCCTTTCCCCCTTAGTATTATATACAGTATTATATATTTTTCTTTGCTGTAAGTCACTTGGAGGTCTTTTGGTCACAGGTGACTAATATGTTGTTGTTTTTTTGTTTTTTTAAAAAATAATATTTATTAAAGTTTCAAAAAAGTTGCAAGAATAAAAAAAGAAAAGAAAAAGAAACAAAGAATACAAAATACAAAAAAGTAAAAACAATTAAAAACAAATCAACCTTTCCATATCTTGTCTTTCATTTGCTTGTTTCCTTGACCTCCTCACACCTCCCTTTTTTGTATTCTAGTTCAGTTAGTTATTTCAGCAAATCCTTTCCATTTTTGCTTTTATCTTAATAATTTATCTTAATATATTATAACTTTACATTCTCACCTGTTAATAATCCATCTTTAAATACTCTTTTATAACATTTACTGCTAAAACCACATAACTTCATTCCAACATAATATGTTGAATCAATACTACTACTACTACTACTACTAATAATAATAATAAAATAAATGGGTCGCTGACCTGATCCCCCAGGCTCTTCTTATGTGGGCTTATTTAGGAGCCTGACTCATGGCGGGGGTGACCTCTCCCCTTCCTTTTTAAAAAATTTTATTAGTTTTTTAACATAACATTTTCAACAATTATTAAACATGCTTTTATATCTTATACATTTTTTTTTATTTCCATCAATCACATCTGAAAATTTTCCAGTCTTTTCAGTTAATATACATTTCTTACTTTCACTAATTACATTTAAATCTCATAACTAATGTCTCTCTTCTTTCTCTTCTTTGCAATATTTCATATATTTCTCCTTACAAAACGTCTTGTAGTCCTACTAGCGTTATTTGTTGATTACAGTTGCTCTTCAAACAGTTCTTATATTTCTTCCAATCTTCTGTAAATCTCTGGTCCCGCAGGTTTCGAATCCTTCCTGTCATTTTATCCAATTCTGCGCAGTCCATTAATTTTGTCTGCCCTTCTTCTTTCCACGGCACCTCTCCCCTTCCTAATTTAGGCAGACCTGGAGCAGCGCCTGGCAAATGCCAGAAAGAAGGTTTTGCAGATGGAGAAGCTGCTGCCTGAGCAAATCACCAGTGAGGACCAGAGGGAAGTCCTGAGGCTCCTTTGCAAAGCCCATGAGCTGGAAGTCGGGAAGACAGAGCTGCAGGCCAACGCCTTGCGCAAGGAGACCCTGCTGTGCCAGAAGGACTTGGTCATCCACAGCCACCAGCAGAACAGGCGCCTCTGCCAGGAGATAATCCAACAGCAGCAGCTGCTGATAAGGGGTGAGTGGGCGGGGCCAGAGGCCAAAGTGGGCGGGGCCCTTACCTGTTGGACCAGATTTCAGGCACACCCAAGACAGAGGTTTCTAGGAAGGACCACACGAGGAAGAGGCACTTGCCCAGCCCTGGTCACTGTTGTGTTTTAGAGAGGTTGTGGGCAGTCCTGGGGTGCCATAGAACCACGGAACTGGAGAGTTGGAAGGGACCCCTCGTGACATCTAGTCCAGCCCTCTGCAGTTCAGGAATCTCAATTAAAGCATCCATCCCTGACAGGTGGCCCTCCCACCTCTGTGTGTTTTAACAAACCTCTTTGATAAAAATAATGGATTACTGAATATAATTACTGAAAATAATTACTGAATATTTACAGATAAATTGTATAAACAGATAAGAACATTGGCAGGATCATTGTAATAACCTGAAGTTTTATAAGAGTTTTAAAGTAGATAAATAAATGAGCAAATTAAGTGAATTTGGATATGCAGAAGATATTGAAAATAATTTTTAGGAACTGCAGAAAGAGGGGGAAGGAAGTCGAGTTTTGAAACGTTAAAATGATTTTAAAATGAATGAAAAGTATAAACCTGAAAAGCATAAATAATTTTTTTGAAAGAAAGAAAGAAAGAAGGAAAGAAAATGTTGCCAATGGTCCATCTGTGATACCTCATTTGTCTGCGGTATTAAGGCTCCCCTCTGGAAGGACCCAATGGGGTATTTGTTGCTATCTTACATTGATTGCCCATCTTTCTTCCACGCTGGTGCCCATGCCGTCCCCATCTAAGGGCTCTTCACCCTCAGCAGAAGAGGACAACTGTTTGCCACCTGAGGAACGGGTCCCTTCTGTGAGAATGTTTCCCTCTTAACCATAGCAAACAAGCGTCTTCCATGAGGCAGCCCTTCAAATAATAATAATAATAATAATAATAATAATAATAATAATAATAATAATAATTTATTTGTACCCCGCCCATCTGGCTGAGTTTCCCCAGCCACTTTGGGTGGCTTCCAACAAGGATTAAAAATACATTAAAATGTCACACATTAAAAACTTCCGTAAACAGGGCTGCCTTCAGATGTCTTCTAAATGTCAGGTAGTTGTTTATCTCTTTGACATCTGATGGGAGGGTGTTGCACAGGGCAGGGGCCACCACCGAGAAGGCCCTCTGCCTGGTTCCCTGTAACTTCGCTTCTCACAGTGAGGGAACTGCCAGAAGGCCCTCCGAGCTGGACCTCAGTGTCCAGGCAGAATGATGGGGGTGGAGACGCTCCTTCAGGGATACTGGGATACAGATATTTGGAAATGGCTGTCACATCACCTCTCCGTTTTCCCTTCTCCAGGCCGTACAAACTCAGCTCCACACAACCCATCTGTTTTTGCGCCCTCACCTGTGTAAGCTTCCTTCCTTTTCTCCAGACCACAACATCCCTGTTCCAGAGCCCCTGGGGAAACTGTACCAGCTGCATATCCGTGAGTTGGAAGAAGGGACCCTGGGCCGACTTCTGGCACTTCACTCCCTGATGTCTGGAGCGCTCCAGGTGAGGCAGAACTATCCTCCCTTTTCTCGAAATAGGAACAGGGACTTAGGAAGTTGCCCATGACAGGGACAGGACCATTGGTCCATCTGGCTTAGTACTGTCTGCACTGACTGGCAGCAGCTCTCCAGGCAGGAGGCTCTGCCAGCCCCAAACTGAAAATGCCAAGGGAATGAACCTGAGCGCAAAGCAGATGTTCTACCATTGAGCCATGGTCCTTCCCCATACCTCACTGTTCTCTAGGGAGGAAGGGAAAACAAAACACGGGGCTGCCCTTGAAACTGCCCCAGAAACTCGAGCAGGTGCAGAATGCTGCAGCAAGGCTCCTCACGGGGTCTCTGCCATGGGAGCATATTCACCCAGTGCTTTACCAATTGCACTGGCTCCCAGTGGAGTATAGGGTCAGTTTCAAGGTGCTGGTTTTGACCTTTAAAGCCTTTGTGGCTTAGGGCCCTCGTATTTACAGGACCGCCTCTCCTGGTCTGCCCCGCAGAGGACCTTGAGGTCCATGAATAACCATAGTTTAGAGGTCACGAGCCCTAAGGAAGTCAGACTATCCTCCACCAGGGCCAGGGCCTTTTCAGTGATGGCTCCGACCTGGTGGAATGCTCTGTCCCATAAGACTAGGGCCCTACAGGATTTAATCTCCTTTGTGTAAGACAGAGCTATTCCGCCTGGCCTTTAATTTGAATTCAGCCTGATCTTTTATTTCCCTTCTCTTCCCTCCCCCTTACCCGCTCTGGGATCCCACAGCTAATTCTTCCCTGGTCTCCTCACTGGCCCAAATAGCACTAATTTAGCCAGCTAGCCCTGGTGATCATCTAATGTTTATTGGATGGATTTCCCCCTAAATTGATTTTTGAATTCTGAATTTATTGTTATTCACTTTTTATACTGTATTTTAAGCTGTTTTTTGTTGCATCAATTAAGTGTTTTATATTTGTTGTTAGCCGCCCTGAGCCCAGTTTTCTGAACCGGGAAGGGCAGGGTATAAATAAAAATTTATTATTATTTATTATTAACCTGGGGCCAGGCAGTGCAAAGGTAGGGCATGCTGGATTTTCCAGCTTTCAAATTCCAAAAAGGAGGGGTGCTAAAAACTTGTAGCATGAATCGGGAACTCAGAAGATATTCTGATTAAATTACTTTTGCTTGGTAAGTAAAATGTGTGAAACACTGCATTAAAATAACTGAAAATGATTGCCTGGTATGGTCACACCTTCAAAGTTGAACGGAATCTGTTTCGAAAGTCCATTCGGCTTCCAAAAAGTTTGAAAACCAAAGTGCGGCTTCTGATTGTCTGCAGGAAGCTCCTGCAGCCAATCAGAAGCTGTGGAAGCCCCATTGGACGTTCGGCTTCAAAAAATAGTTAGCAAACCGGAACAGTCACTTCCAGGTTTGCGATGTTTGGGAGCCAAAACGTTCGAGAACTAAGCTGTTCAAAAACCAAGGTACGACTGTACTGTCAGTTATATTGTTAATTCATCTGTTATTATTTAGCATTGCCTGACATTATCAGAAGGTGAAATTAAAATCCTTTTGTTTTCCGAAAGCAGTTTCTGTGCTTCTCCATCAAACATAGACTTACCAAGCTAAATGATGTCCATTCACAAGAACAAGAGCAGATTTGAATTCTTCACACCCGAGAGCGTATTTTTAAGACCCCCTACTGAAGAAATTTTCAAAAATTAAGTTCCACCCCTGAAATGACATGCCCTGGTACATGAATATCCAACAGGTCGAGTGGTTGAGCACCGGTTGTTAGAAGTCGACCGTGGGGTAATTTTTGTCTGTGTCATCACTGTCCCCCCTAAAAAATGGTTGACAATTTCGACCTTCCTCCCTAATAAAAGCTCAACAACTTTGACCTGAACCCCCCCAAAGGTAGACAGTAATGTCTTCCCTCTTTAAAAAAAGCTCAGAAACTTCTTTGACCTGCCCTGCCATGGGTAGATCACTGCCAGTTTTTCATTCTGTGAGTAGATCACAATCTCCCTGCCCTAGTGTGAAGGATCAGCCTTGACCAGCCTTCTGGCAGCTGCACGCCATTTGTGGGTGTGGCTGCCCCTTTTCCTGTCTGTCTATCTGTTGATCAGCGATTTGCCACATTATCAGGCTGCCAGCCTGGGTCGAGACGCCCCTGGGCCTATGCCAGCACATTGTCTATTTTATTCCTCCCTCTTTTTGCTGCTAAAATAGGATGGGCTCTTAGAGGGCCAGGGGGGAAAAATGTTCAGAGTGGTTTGGGTTTAGCCCTTCCTGTTCTAGAACAACTACAGTTGCCAGGGAAGTTGTCTGAAGAAGCAAACAATAAGATTTTTTATATTTCATTTTACAACGTATATAAAACAGAGAGAGGGGTTATAACAACAGGTGAAAATTAAAAGATGAAAGACAGAACTATGGAATAGGCAGATGTGGAATGAGTACAATTGCACAAAATAACAAAAGACGGAAGCAACTATCCACCCAGCTAAAATCTGTGATGGGGAGGTAGTCGATTCTAGAGTGCACATCCACCAGGTTACAGAGATTTTCCCCTCTTGTCTTCCATCCCTGATAGGATGGCTCTGTTCACGATAAGGTTCAGCCGCTGGAACTAAACAAAGAAGAGAACCAAAAGGGATTGCTGGAGCGCAAGAAAGATTTTGTTTGGGGGTCAAAATTTGAGCTACCCCCAATTGTTGTGGAATCGGACAGGTACTTGCATTCTTTACAAAGCCCTCTCTGGTCCTCCCCCCACTGCACTCTTGCAGTCAAACACCTCCCTCTGGGAAGGGCCTGGGGCTCTTCTAACACAACGGCCACTCCACTCGCAGAAATGGCCAATTCCCTGTTTTCCATCTGATTTTGCCTGGGCTCATCCAGTGTTGTCTGCTTAATGAGTCAGAGGGGTTGGGTTTCCTGGCTGTCCATCTCTCCCTCTCTCTTCTCTCGATGTTCTTAGCGACAGCTACAGATCGTCTAAAAACACCCCGGCCAAAAGGAGCCATGACTGGAGCCACACCCCTGCTTTAGCCGACTTGCTAAGAACTCCTGTTTGCCAACAGGTCAGTTGGTCAACATCATCCTCTCCCTTTCATAGCACTGACAACAACCCTTGGGAGGTTAGACTGCAAGAGAACATTGGGCAACCTGTCAGGCTCTGGGCAGCCAGCATTACCAAGGTTCTAGTCCCTGGGGCGCAACAAAGAGAGAGGGCTGTTGTCCTCAGGCCCTGCTTCTAGGTTTTCACAATGGCTGCTTACTCTCAAATAGCCATATTTCATTTAACCCCCTTTTTTGAATAGGGCATCTTCACAACATGTAACTGGATAGCTTGGTCAGTAGAGCATGAGACTCTTAATTTCAGGATCATAGGTTTGAGTCCCACATGGGAGCAATATTCTTGCATTGCATGGCGTTGGACTAAATGACCCTTGTAGTCTTTTCCAACTCTACAATTCTCTGTTTAGCAAAATATTTCCCTCTTCTTTTTCCCCTGTTCATTTTCTCTTTTTTCTGCTTCCCCTTGAAAATTCAATATTGACTATATTTTTTAACTCAATGGAACACCTTTGCACTTTCTCCAGGCACAGAGGATCCAGTCCACTGATATTCTGGCTGGATTACGGCCCTCATGTATTACTTAGTCACTTCTGCATCAGGGATGGGGAGCCTGTAGCCTTCCAGATGTTGCAAACTCAAACTCCCATCTGTCCCAGCCATCATGGCCAATGGTCCAAGATGGTGGGACTTGGAGTTCAGGAGCATGTGGGTGGAGAGTGACATAGAACATTGTTCTAAATTGTGCTCCAGCTATTTTATTTCCTTCCCTGTCGTCTGTCTCTCTTCTTTAGGGATCAGATGTGGTGCTTCTGTATCCTTCTCTCTCTGCCCCAGTTGCTGCAGGATAGTCATGAGCAGGAGGGAATGGGATGGAGGTCAATCCTTAACACATAAACATTTGGGTCTGGGGGACAGAGGCAGTTCCCACTTGGTGAGCTGCATGTTATCTGGATTCTAGAAACGGATGCTATTCTACTTCCTGCCAAAAGCTCAGCAGCATCGTCTGGCTCCTGCTAAATCATGCCGGACTTGGTAGGTCTTTGGTCTGATGCAGTGGCCAAACTCTCCCATGTTCTTGTGCTTCAGGGCTCAGGGGGAGCAGGCGTATGGTCCAAAACAGGCAAGGCTGAAGCCTCAGAGAAGCACGGTCAAAGCCCAACAGGGGTCAAGACCCAAGGGAAGAGGACCTTAGGCAAAGTCCTCACACCAGAGACAAGTTGCTTGGGATGAGGAGCAAACCCTGAAGCTAAGCCTTCTTTATAGGGCCTAGTGGACAGGGATTGGCCCTGGAGGGTCAGCTGACCAGGTGCTTAGGCAGGGCGGTATTGCAGCCTAGATGGCACTGTTGAGCCACTGAGCTCAGTGTTGCAACGGAACTGCCTTTTGCATTGAAATATTTGCTGAGTAATAAACACAGAGAGAGCAAATGCTGAGTGTTGCTTGCTTTGGTTTCTAGAAGGTGATCTCAGGCATCCCTTTGCGAAAGGTGGCCTCCAAGCTACAGACCCCTCCTTCCCGCGACTCCGGTTGCAAAAAGTCCGATGAGGACATCTCCAGCAGCTCTCTGAGCCAGGAAGCTTTGAGGGAGATTGCTGAGGGCACCAGACGGATTGCTCTGATTGCTGCCCGTCGCCGTTCCCGAGCTCAGGACAGAGACCCCAGTGGAGAGGTCTCTTCCGTCCATGGTTTTGAGGAAGGGACTCTGGAGCTGCATCCCAGCTCCCCTCCGGGGCACCTCTTGAAGGATACAGAGAGCGTCCACGGCCTCAGCATGGAGCCCCAGAGAGAAAAACGGCCACAGCACAAGGCTCAGAAGGAGCAGCTCTTGGAATGGAAAGCCGGGAAGAAGAGATCACGCTCCCTTGACCCTACCTCCCCCAGGGTATGTCTGCTCTGGGGGGAAATGGGCGTATTCACAGGTCCATTCAATAGAAAATGAGGCAAAGGGGGAGAGCAGTAGCTGAATGGTGTCTGCTAGGGATTGTTCCAGTTGCTGTGTACTCTGCACCGCTACAACAGCCACCAGCATTTTGCTTCACACAGGCCAAATTCTGCGCCATGAAAAACGAGATTCTGCAACATGCATAAATGTGCCCTAAAGCACATGCACGTGCTTCCAATTCATTGCGCAGTTCTTTTCTTTCTGTTGTTGTTACTCTTTTGCACCAATTCTTCTACAGTCGTTTATGGAAGTCGAATGGAATCCATT
This sequence comes from Podarcis erhardii, assembly GCF_964252035.2. Taxonomy (NCBI): domain Eukaryota; kingdom Metazoa; phylum Chordata; class Lepidosauria; order Squamata; family Lacertidae; genus Podarcis; species Podarcis erhardii. Next base: position 51,490,997 of record NC_138503.1, read on the forward strand.
ACGGAAGTCCGTTCGACTTCCAAAACGTTTGGAAACCAAAGCATGATTTCTGATCAGCTGCAGGAAACTCCTGCAGCCAATCGGAAGCCCTGTCGTATGTTTGGCTCCCCAAAGTAATTCACAAACCAGAACAGTCACTTCCGGGTTTGCGGCGTTTGGGAGCCAAAAAGCTTGATAACTAAGCTGTTTGAAAACCAAGGTATGACTGTATTAACAAGGGGAAAGGACAAGGAACTCTACTGTTTAAATCGCAGAGTAGGGAACTCACGATCTGCTGAGGCTGCTGCAGATTCTGCAGATGTTTTGCATTTTAAGTTTTAAACGCCTGCTGGAAACATTTCTGTTCTGCCAGGCCTGTGCAGGCAATTAAGAATACATCCTTCCACAATGGGTACTTGATTTTTGCTTTTCTAACTTTTTAACATGTTTTTGCTGTAAGGCTTTATGTATTTTCGTAGATGTGCACTGTGATATTTTTTATGCAATAGTAAAGGTAAAGGACCCCTGACAGTTAAGTCCAGTCGCAGACGATTCTGGGGTTGCGGCACTCATCTCGCTCTATAGGCCAAGGGAGCCGGCGTTTGTCCGGAAACAGTTATTCTGGGTCATGTGGCCAGCATGACTAAGCCGCTTCTGGGGAAATCAGAGCAGCGAACGGAAACACTAGTGGTCTATAAATATTTTTTATATATAAATAAGGGAATATGTGGAGGCCCACAGGTTCCACAGCCCTGACTTAATGGCTCAATGGCAGAGCAAATGTCTGACAGGCTGAAGGAGCCATGTTCAGTCCTAGTTTTTCATTTTTAAAAAGATCACATTGCTGGTGTTGGAAAAGCCCCCTGCCTGAGATACAACTTTCTCCCCACCCCACCACCTCCTTGTCCCGTCCCGCAGGCTCCGCAAGTAAAGCATTGGGTTCCCTCCGGCCATGCAGGTGATGGACCAGACGTTCAGCTGCCCAAAATCAAGTCACCCGATGTCGTCATGAGCAGCCTTCCCCACATCCTTCCAGCTGCCACAAAAATCAAATTCTCTGTTGGCCAAGAAACAGGTAAACCGTCACCCGATGGGTCTCTCGACGTTGGTCTAGGCAGGTCTACTCAGAAGTACCGTATTTTTTGCTCTATAAGACTCACTTTTTCCCTCCTAAAAAGTAAGGGGAAATGTGTGTGCGTCTTATGGAGCGAATGCAGGCTGCGCAGCTATCCCAGAAGCCAGAACAGCAAGAGGGATCGCTGCTTTCACTGTGCAGTGATCCCTCTTCCTGTTATGGCTTCTGAGATTCAGATTTTTTTTTTCTTGTTTTCCTCCTCCCAAAACTAGGTGCGTCTTGTGGTGTGGTGCGTCTTATAGAGCGAAAAATACGGTAAACCCCAATGGATTTGATGAAGTTACTCTTCATCCCCACACAAAACACACACACACACACACACACACACACACACACACAAATAGGCAAGCCATCATTTCTCAGCCTAACCTACCTCACAGGGTCGTAAGGACCTTTCACTGCGCAGAGATCCCTCTTGCTGTTCTGGCTTCTGAGATTCAGAATATTTTTTTTCTTGTTTTCCTCCTCCAAAAACTAGGTGCGTCTTGTGGTGTGGTGCGTCTTATAGAGCGAAAAATACGGTAAACCCCAATGGATTTGATGAAGTTACTCTTCATCCCCACAATACACACACACACACAAATAGGCAAGCCATCATTTCTCAGCCTAACCTACCTCACAGGGTCGTAAGGAAAAAATGAGGAGGGGGGGGGGAGAACCATGCTTGCCACCTTGAGCCTCCTTGGAGGAAAGATATAACATAGTACAGTGGACCCTCAGGTTGCGAATGTGATCCGTGCGGGATGCACGTTCGCAACCTGCAGCGTTCGCAACCCGTGTCTGTGCATCTGTGCATGTGCAGGTTGCAATTTGGCGCTTCTGCGCATGCGTGACCGCCAAAACCCAGAAGTAACCCATTCCGGTCCTTTCGGGTTTCGGCGGTCCATAACCCGAAAACATGCAACCTGAAGCGTCTGAAACCCAAGGTATGACTGTAAAAAATTAGTGATGGGCGCTTTTGTTTCTGCATTTACTCTCCCTCCTCTTCCCATTCCTCTCCAGAAGAAAACCCCTTGCAGATTCTGGCTATCAGCAGCGCTGCCCCCAGCACCATCCAGCAGAGCAACGCAGGTCAAATGCGAGGGCAGATTCTCCAGAAGCGGGTCAAAGGTCAGTATGGGGGACTATGAATGGGCAGGGCATAAAACTCCAAACTGCACAAACCATCAGCATCAGGATCCAAAGGTCTGGAACCTTTTCCCCTTCCACCTAATTAGTGTGTAGGATTGCCCTGCCTCCTTCAGGAGGGAGTTCCCTTAACAGGGTGCCACCACAGAGAATGCCCTGCCTTGGGTCACTGCCTTGCCTTCTAGGCAGACCATCAGCAGGAACTCTCAGGCAGAACCTAGGGCTTGGGGTGGTTGGTACTAGGGAAATAAGCAATAGCTGAGCAGCCTCTGGTTCAGGATCAGGAGATTTCTCCCAATAGGCATCTGCTTTTGCACCCAGGGCCTGCAGAGAACACCAGCGGGCAGAAAAAGCAGCAGCAGCAGCAGCAAGTCCCCAACTCGAGGAACCCAGCAAAGACAAAATAAAGGCTAATGGAAGATGGGAGAAGGCTCCTCTCTTGCCACCCAGATGCAGACGGGTTCTACTTGGCATAACATGTATTTAAGATATTGGCATTTGTGGATGACGAGAATGAATTTTTAGATTATTGCCCACAGATCATCTTGTAGCATTGGGCTTTTACTTAAAGGTGTATTCATTGTGGTTTACATTTCGCATCAGCTTTGGTTATTTGTAAACCGCTCTACTATATTATGTGTGCCGTCTATAAATTTTGCAAGATCATAAATAAACACAATCAGGACATGGAGCACATTCGAGCACACATGCAAAGTTGCATTTTTTTAAAAAGAAAAAATGATTAGGATTTTCATAGCATAACATTAAGAAAAGCAAAAATTCCCTCCATATTCACACCATAGCTGTCAACTTTCAGATCTGAAAATAAGGGATCAGTAGCCTCACCTGTCCTGGGGACAGTCTATGGGATATCTAACAATCCGGGATAGCAGCGGGAAACGGTGCTGGAATAAGGGAATTTCCCGCAAAAAAGGGAAGGTTGACAGCTGTGATTCACACTGCCTGGCATATTCACCTCCTCCTCCTTCTTTCCCTAGTCTTGGCCACTTATTTTTATTTTTGCAGTCAAATGTGTTTGTTTACACACAGTCCGGGTGATACATCCTGCAAACATTCCCCAAACCAGCAGGCTTTTAAAGCACTGCTCTGGTTCGCTGGTTGCAGCTGTCAGGCCTGAAACATGCGCACCTTCTCCTGCAACACAAGAAGGGAATTTCCTCTGCTCTCTCACTTGCTTGTTTTCGGGAGGCACGTCAGTGAACGGGGAGAGAGGAAGCCAGCCGTGAGGGAAAACAACCTCGATTCAGTTAGGAAGTCTCTGAAGCATGAAAGAGATGTGGAGGAATTACAGAAGACGATTTGAGCTCTCCCAGGAGGCAGGAGGGAGGTGGGAGAGAGAACTTTTTGGAGCTCTGCAGGGTGAAGAGAGGACTCAGCCAACAAGGCCTAACAGAAGAGCCCTTCATCCCCCATGGCCGGAGTCCAAGCGGCTTGGACGGATGATGGGTTTACATCATGCAGCCTGCGCCCCTGTCAAAACATTTTCACAAAGGCTTTAGATCATTTGGACTTCACATGGTGTTGAAGGGAGAAGAGGAACTCTGATGTGCAGGAGATAAGGTGTGGGTACCTGGAGAAGAGGAGAGTGTTTTTGCATTGTTGCGTGATACCCCAATCTCTTTCTCTCTCTCTCTCTTTTTTTACTGTTCACTCTAGCACACCAAAAAGAAATAATACCCATAAACACAAAACAAAAAGAACATGAATACATCAACTAATCATCTCAAAACCTTCAAGTAAAAATGGTTTTTTTCTATAGACCCAACTTCCCACCTACTCCTTACTTCAATTTCACATCCGTTGTCTACTGCCACGACATAAGAAGTTAAATTAAAGTTTAATAATCTTTAGTCTATCTTAAATTTTACATCATACTTAGAACTGCTACTGAAATTATTCGAATGCTGCGATGGACTTATTTCTCAGATAAATTTTGAAGACTTCCCATTTTGATATAAATACCTGTATTGGTTTATTTTCTATTTTTTCTGACAAGCTCTCTAATTCTGCATATTCAGCCAATTTTTGTATCCATTCTAATCTTGATGGGACATTGTCACTCTTCCAGTTTGCCGCGATGAGCACCCTTGCCTTTTTGGGAATGTCCAAATCTGTAATTCCCAAAAGGAAAACTTCTGGGTTTTTTTATTACAGGATGTTTTTAACATTTTTTCCAATTCTATATGGATATCCTCCCAGAACACTTTGATTTCTTTACACTGTGCCACCCCAAGGGTTACCCAGGGTTCAGTTTCATTGGACTGAGGGTCACCAGAGACTGTGATGTCTTTAGGATACGGTGGTTTTATTTACACAACCTGGGCATAGGATGGAGGAGCTCAGAGCATTAACACCTCAACAGATCTTGCGTCCTCATTAGGTTTCTATGAAGCAGCTGTGTCTGTGTCTGCAGCTTCAAGTATCAGCCCAAGACTCACACGCACAACTCTCATAGTCAAAACAAAAAATTCCTTCCAGTAGCACCTTAAAGACCAACTAAGTTAGTTCTAGGTATGAGCTTTCGTGTGCATGCACACTTCTTCAGATAAGTGTGAATGCACACGAAAGCTCATACCTAGAACTAACTTAGTTGGTCTTTACAGTGGCGTAGCGTGGGTTGTCAGCACCCGGGGCAAGGCAAGTAATTTGCGCCCCCTAACCCGTGGATTTGCGCCCCCTAACCTGTGGATTTGCGCCCCCTAACCCCAACCCCCAGATGTTGCGCCCGGTGCGGCCGGCCCCCCCTGCACCCCCCACGCTACGCCACTGGGTCTTTAAGGTGCTACTGGAAGGAATTTTTTGTTTTGACTGTGGCAGACCAACACGGCTACCTATCGGTAACTACAACTCTCATAGACACAGCTGCTCTTCATCTCTTGTTCTCCATCCTAGGATGATGTGGCATCCAGCCATTTGAGATGGAGAAAGCCCCGCCCATTTTCTCTGTGAACCTCTTTGGATATGTAAATGGAAGTACTTAAGGGCCAAAGCCATTCCCTTAACAGAGGAACTGCTTTGGCTGGTTCAGAAGCCTCTTCCACTAGATTACAAGCAGGATTGGAAGGGACCCCAGGTATCCTCCAGACTTGACACCCCCCCCCAAAAAAAACCACCTCATTACAGTAGATTTTATCGCTGGGATGAAACTGTAGAAGCAAAGGCAAATGAGCTGCTTCTCCCTCTGGCTGACCTGAGTCAAACCAAGTGGTTCTGCCCACATGCTTGGAAAGGCATTTCCACATAAGAAACCCGCCTAAAGACAATTCATAGTGCCAGAATTGGGGGGGGGGGAGCTTGTGCAAAGCAAGCACTTTCCAGAGAAAGTGAGAACGATGGAATTTAGGGGAGCACAGTGCCCTTTGCTGGTTTCGCAGACTCTGGGAGATGATTTGCCATGGTACCCTCTGCAGAAGCCCCACCCCAAACATTTGTAAATCATTTATAAATAAATCAGAGCAAGAGACAGTCAAACATGGCGGCCACAGGGTCACCCAAAAACCCAACGTTGTCTGATCCCCCCCCCACTGCAAAACTTCTGCCAAAGTGTGGCATCAGTTTGGATTAGATAAGAAAATGATTACTAAACTTTGGCGCCAGTTTCGAAGGGATCCCAGGTTTTGGGGTTCATAGTTAATGAAGCTGCAACATTTTTTAAAACACACACACACACACATTGAATTTCTCCTATTAAGAGTAAATGTGAATTGCACGGGAGAAGGCGGTGTTACAGGCCAGTAGTTTGTAAAGGTTTTCTACAATCAAGAGGTATAAAAAATTAAAAATCTCGCGTAAGATCCTGCCCCCCTCAATACACTCAGGCATGGCAGCGCCCTTGCTGCATTTTCTGCAAAAAGTGTTAAACTGGTTTAATATGGAACACGCGTTGGCATCTTGATGCTGCCAGTTGCTTCATGCGGACGCTGCAAAACGACAGAGCAGTACCGATCCCGCAATAAACCCTCATCCTCCGGACTCGTCCGCCTCCGCCTCTTCCAAGCCCCCTTCCTTCCTCTCCAACCCTCGATTGCCAGGCGGGGATCCTCCGGTGACGCGCCGGTTCGCCCCGTCCCCCGGCGCGCGCGATCCAAGGCCGGCGAGGCGCCCCCTGTTGGGCTGGGAGGGGCTGCGAGGCGCCTGCGCTCGCTCGGAGGCCCCCCCGGGCCGGCCTTCTCGCGAGACGGGGCGGCGCCAGCCGAGCCGGAGGTGGAGCGGCTGGCGGTCTGGCTGGCTGGCCCAGGGAGGGAGGCAGGCAGGCAGGCAGGCAGGCAGGGAGGCGCCTCGGCGGCGGGAGGTTCCGCTGGCCCAGCGGCCCCGGGCAGGAGGTGAGATGGGCACCGGCGCTCGGGGGAGCCGGAGGGGGCGCTGGGCGCGGCGGGGCGCGCTGGTGGGGCATCTGATCCGGGCGGGCGCTGCGCGTAATGCCGGCTGGATGGAGGAGCCACCGGGCTTTTATTTTCCGGGGTGGGGCGCGGGTGGGCTGAGCCAGTGGCGTAGCGTGGGTTGTCAGCACCCGGGGCAAGGCAAGTAATTTGCGCCCCCTAACCCGTGGATTTGCGCCCCCCTAACTCGTGGATTTGCGCCCCCTAACCCGTGGATTTGCGCCCCCTAACCGGTGGACTTGCGCCCCCTAACCCGTGGATTTGCGCCCCCTAACCCGTGGATTTGCGCCCCCCTAACTCGTGGATTTGCGCCCCCTAACCGGTGGACTTGCGCCCCCTAACCCGTGGATTTGCGCCCCCTAACCCGTGGATTTGCGCCCCCTAACCCGTGGACTTGCGCCCCCTAACCCGTGGATTTGCGCCCCCTAACCCGTGGATTTGCGCCCCTAACCCTAACCTCCAGATGTTGCGCCCGGTGCGGCCGGCCCCCCCTGCACCCCCCACGCTCCGCCACTGGGCTGAGCGGAGAGATGCTGCTGCCCCCCAACTTCCCCGACCCCGAGCTCTCACCCACGTGGCTGCGCGGGGCTGCCCGGCGACCAGGAGGAGGGCGCGCGTCTCCATCCAGCCCGTGCGCAACGGGGCAGGAGGCGCACGGCAGCCGGCCGGGCTCCGTGGGACGGGCCCGGCTCCCCGTCCCCAGAGGGCTGCCGAAGGTCACGCCGCGCGCCAGGGGTGGCGTGGGGGGGGGGTTGTGCTTCTCCCACCCACCCCTCGTCTCGCCCCCCGGGACTTGGAGAGGCTGCCCGAGTCGCGCCCCGCGATGGGTCGGGAGAGGATTTCCTCCAGCGCCGAAGCGCCTTTGCGAAAGACCGTCTGAGTCTTCGGGATTAGGAGGAAAGACCTCCTTGTTTTAATTCGGATTTTTTTTATCATCGCGGTCACTTCGTTCTCGGTTGATATCTGCGCTCAAAAAGAAGACGGGGCATCATTTCTTCCCCCGCTCAGGTCGCCTTTGCAAGTTGCCAGGTAGCCGAACAGACACCTGTGGACACACTTAGATAGCAGCCGGCGATGGGGAGGTGCAGCACCTGGTGCTGGTTTTGTGCTTTGGTTTCTGTGGACTTCGCTTCTAGTTTGCTGGTTCTAGTTTTCCTTCTGTTTTTTTAATGGGAAATGCGACTGCATTGTACCACATGAAGTTAGGAGTGGTCTTTTATTGTTATTACTTTAAGACTCATAAACAGCTTCGTCCCCCAGATGTTAGATTAGGATCAAAGATATCTGTGGGCATATCATATGTTTAAAGCAGGCAACACATCCAATTAGTGCCTGGAAACTATAGTTTGACAAGAGTGCTGGGAATTGTAGATCTGTGAGGAGGTAAACTACAGTTCCCATGATTAGGGGGGCAGGTGTGTGGTGTGTACAGGGCCTCTGACTGATTCAAAGTAGATCGGCAACATTTTATTACTTCCGGTTCTCTAACAGTGAAATTTACTCTCTATTCTCTGATTCTAAGGCTTTTGCACCTGGCTCTGTGTAGTGAATATTAGGGTGCTTGTAAAAAGCAAAGTAGATCCCCACAAACCCAAAGTCTGCTCACCCCTGATATAGACAACTGTTAATATTTGATTATTATCATTATCATTCTTATTAATTAGCTGCCCTTAATTCTGAGGTCACAGGGTGGGTTACAACACCAGAACACAATACAGTGGTACCTCAGGTTAAGTACTTCGTTCTGGAGGTCTTTACTTAACCTGAAACTGTTCTTAACCTGAAGCACCACTTTAGCTAATGGGGCCTCCTGCTGCTGTTGTGCGATTTCTGTTCTCATCCTGAAGCAAAGTTCTTAACCTGAAGCACTATTTCTGGGTTAGTGGAGTCTGTAACCTGAAGCGTATGTAACCTGAGGTACCACTGTAAATGATAACCCAGATTCACTGTGACAGAGCAGCATTTCTGAGAGACGACACAGTGGGTAGCAGGGTGGGGCGTCTCCATTCACCCCAGGGCAGCATTCCCTAATGGACAGCCTCCTGGTGGTCACATGCCAGTGGTGGGCGGGGCCAGAGGAAACAAAATTGGGCAGGGCACAAAACCCACAGATTCCTGTGCACATGTATCTCCATTGAGACAGGCAAATTCAAGGACCCCAGCCAACCAGGTGTGGAGCAGGGTTAGTGCAAGGTATGTACTGGGAAGAGTCCCGGGGGCCACATAGGAAGCCCTGGAGGGCCGCACCTGTTCCCAGACCTCAGATTTCTCCAACCCTGGTGTGCAGCACAGTGCTCCCTGTGAAACTTTGCTTGGCTCTCGACTCATTTAATTGAACATTTATAAGCCCAGCTAACTTAGCATGCTATGCGAAGTTGGGGGCTTTTGGAAGCTTTTGGAACTTAGCATGCTATGCGAAGTTGGGGGCTTTTGGAAGCTTTTGGAACTTAGCATGCTATGCGAAGTTGGGGGCTTTTCCATAGAATGAGGGAGGCTTGGGAGTTTGTTCGGGGTCTTTCTAGAGTAAGAGCGGCTGGCTGTAGGTTCGATTGTGGTGGGTCCCACTTTGAATTGTGCTGGGGGTGGATGCTTCCAACCTGTTTTTGAAGTTCAGGCTTGGTGGCTGGTTCCTTGGTGCTGGTGGCGCTTGTTCCACTTGTCGGCAGTTGGTGTCTTATGGAGAAATATCCCCCTTCCCCTTTTTCTTTTTTGTTCTGGTAGGCCTAGAAATCCTTCTGTGGTTAGCAATAGCCAAAGCTGACTCAGGCATCTGCCTAGCTATCTCCTCTGAGTCGGACTGAAAATCAATGACATCGTGAAATTAGGAGTGTTAAAATGAGAACTGGTGCGTAAGCAGTAATCCCTCTTACGTGCTCAGGGGGAAAGGGCTTCCCCCACTCTCAATTTGCTTCCAAGTGAGAGGTGTCGGAAACAGAGTTTAGCATCCTGCAGGGCTCCTCTATGTGTGAACTGTGTCACTTTGCAAAATCTTTGCAGTTTCCCTCTCCATCTGCCATGTGGACCCTCAATAAACCCGTGCAGCTCCCATGTGGCTATCAGGGACTGCATATTCTAACTCGGTGTATCTGAGCCAGTGTTAGAAACAGCTATAAAATCTAGGAGCCAAATGGCACCTTAAATCTAGGTTATGGCTGCCACAAGGATACACCCATTTTGTGTGTGTGCAGGATTACGAAGGTCTGTGGGGAAGTGCGGCACCCAAAGACACACGTCTTTGGATGCTGTGCTGCCACGTGAATCAGCTGATTTGCGGGGTAGCGCAGCACCAAAAGAAGCGTATCTTTTGGGGCTGTGCTGCCCAACAGACCAGCTGAGTGGTGCAGCACCGCAGCCACACCAGCCAGCCAGATGGAGATGTTTGGGGCCAAACCTGGCGACCAGACACCTCCACTTCCTCGCAAAAGGCCGGTCACCTGTTGCAAAATGCAACTGGTGCCCAGCTAATTTCAAACACTGATGAGCAAAAACTCCTGGTGGGCAACGAGTCTGATGAGCGGACGTAACCCCGCACTTTCTTGGAATTGCTTGTCATGCAGAGGCTGAAAAGAGTTTTGCTGTAGCAAGGAGCTCAACATGGAAAGTTGCGACATTAGCTCCAGGCTGCTGCTTCTAATGTCTAAGAAACTGATAGATGGTGGGATGATGAACATCACTCATTCCAGATGCTGCCAGGGGTGTTGCATGAGAGCTCGTAGCAGGGCAGTGGTTTCAAGGTGGCCTGTAAATTAACATGGTTGTAATAATCCCATTGATTATTATTATTTTTTAAAGAAGCATGTACAGTCATACCTCTTGTTACGTTCGCTTCGGTTCAGGTTACGTTCTTTCAGGATACATCCCGCAGTGACCCGGAAGTAACGGAATGGGTTACTTCTGGGTTTCACTGCTCGCGCATGCACAGATGCTCAAAATGATGTCATGCGCAGAAGCAGCAAATCGCGACATGCACAGACGCGGGTTGCGTTCTGCTCATGTTGCAAACGGGGCTCTGGAACGGATCCCATTCGCAACTAGAGGTACCACTGTACAGTATTAGTCCACTGGTCACATTCAGACTGTGCATTTGAAGCACTATGATACCACTTCAATTAATCAGGACTTCCCCCAAAGAATTCTGGGACTTGTAGTTTGAAAATGAGATCCTTAAATGGTCTAGCTAAGATTCCTGCATTGCAAGGGCTTGGGCTAGATGACCGTTGGGGTTCCTTCAAACTCCACACTTCTATGATTCATAAGTTCACATTTGCATTTGCAAAATGACTAGAGTCTGATCCAGGAGGCTCTGACCAGGATCAAGCAACAGGCTCTGAATTTTGACACTACGCATTTAATTTAGAATCATAGAATTGTAGAGCTGGAAGGGACCACAAGGGCCATTTATTGTCCACTGTGGGGCTCGATCCCACACAATCCTGAGATTAAAAGTCCATTTCTTTACCAAACGAGCTATTACTTGGATATTTATCTTGTAGCTTGACTCTTTTAGTAGGGCAGGTTGTGAAACTTGGGATGGAGTGAGGTTGCTGCAGTTACTTAGGGGAAGTGAAAAGGGGGAACTTGCAGAAGTGTTTCCTCCACGCTTGGATGAAAGAGTTGTGATATGGGGTGCAGAAACCAGAAGGTTAACGCTGCTTCTCCTGGGCAGGGTACATAACAGCCCCCATATCTGGGTTGCACAGACAACTTCCTTGAAGAAAAGAAAGAATGTGTTCCTATTATGACATATTCTGGAGGCAGCGATGCTTCTGAATGCCAGTTGGTCGAAACCACAGGAAGGAAGAGTTGGCCTTGGGACATCTGATTGGCCACTATGAGGACAGAATGCTGGCCCTAATAAAACAACAACAACACACAAGATACACAATAATTTAAAATATTGTACAGTCATACCTCATGTTACGTTCTTTCAGGTTACATCCCGCAGCGACCCAGAAGTACCAGAAAGGGTTACTTCCGGGTTTTGGCGCATGCGCAGAAATGCAAAATGACATCACACGCATGCGCAGAAGTGGCGAATCGCAACCCGCGTGTGCGCAGAAGCGCCACTGCTGGTTGCACTCTTTTCATGTTGCAAACGGGCCTCCGGAACGGATCCCGTTCGCAACCAGAGGTACCACTGTGCTCTTATTACAGTATATTGGATTTCAGCCATGAGCTGCATTATAGGTCACTGTCCGACTGAAACGTGAGATAAAGAAAGATAAATCTGTACCTATAGCTGTCTTCTTTGACGATCCCTTGTAGTCAAGTAAGATTGTCTTCTATAAACACTGTTTTAACAGTGAGTCCGTAAGTGGCTGTGGAGACCAGTTCTGGATCCACACGTCCTTCCGCAGTGGGGACATAGGTTTCCAGGCAGGAGTTGATCACAGTGAGGGTTTGCCAAGCGTGCCTTCCTCTTAGCACGTTTCTCCCTTGCGTCCTGAGTTCAAGTTTCTTTAAAGCCCATGACACCTTTGGTAAAGGCTGTTCTCCAATTGGAGCGCTCGCAGGCCAGTGTTTCTCAATTCTCGGTGTTTATACTACAGTGTCCAGCTGAAAGTTGAGATAAAGAAAGAAGTAGTAAATCTGTAGCTATAACTGTAAAGCAGTCGGTGCCCTTGGGATATTATTGGACTGCAAGTTCCATCATTCTTGGCTATTGGCTGCTGGGGCTTCTGGGAGCTGAAGTCCTACAAACTTTGGAAGGCAAGCACATTGGCAGGCCTTGTCCGTAAACATAAATGCAGCCAGTGACTACGGAGTGGAAAATTTGTATGACTGTGGAATTTTTCTGTGGAAAAATTTCCATGAATTGTTGCCTAAAATTCATTAGTGACATAATAAATAGCAAAAATTGAAAAAGTGTTTTGCGGTCCCTTAAGGACATTCATTTTACTACTACAAAGTGCTCAGGGGTAGCATATTATGGGATGAGCTTTCATGGAGTCAACAGTTCAGTGCATGACTTGTTATCCTGTGTTACACTTGGCTGGAGAGGAATTGTAAGCTGCGAGATAAGAGGAGAATGAAATGTGGATTGTACCATCTGTGACAGCCACTAACAGTGGCAATTTTGCAAAATGTTGGTAGTAGATAATTTGCAGAGCACTGGTGTCGATAGCACAAGCGTCCTTGCATTGATAAGCCAATAAGCACAGAGAGCATAATAAAAATCCAAGCTGTTGATTCAGCCCACCAGTGATAGCACCGAACCTCTTGACCAGGGGTCAGCAAACTTTTTCAGCAGGGGGCCGGTCCACTGTCTCTCAGACCTTGTGGGGGACCGGACTATATTTTTGGGGGGGAAATGAACGAATTCCTATGCCCCCCAAATAACCCAGGGATGCATTTTAAATAAAAGGACACTTTCTACTCATGTAAAATCACGCTGATTCCCGGACCGTCTGCTGGCTGGATTTCGAAGGCGATTGGGCCGGATCCGGCCTGTGGGCCATAGTTTGCCTGCCCATGCTCTTGACAAATCTTAGTTCAGGTTTCAATCTCCCTTTGAAGTTCATTGGTTCAAGGATTACTACTTTAGTTATACAGCAGCCTAGGAGGTTGATGTATTTGGATTTATGGATATTGCTGGTGTCAGATTTGTGTACCCTCTTGCATATAGAGTCTGGCCTGTTTGTGATATGTCGTATGCAGAAAGGAAATTAATTTCAGACCGATAGTGGACTATACACATTAGAAGGTGGGTCTGTGAATGAAACCCTGATGCAATGTTGTTAAATCCACAGTAGACAGAAGAATAGATTTAGCATCTGGATCTGAACTCTTTTAAAGTTGTCTGTGACTTCTTTCATGTGACTTGAAAGCACGCAAAAGTATTTAGGCATGCTAAGATGCCTTCCATGTATATATTTGGGTTTCTGTCTCATAATATGTGAACAAATATCCCAGTAACTTCCAAGTGATTGCGTGAATAAGTTTCATTATAATGTTTTAAATCACATTTAAGCACATTTATCGACAGCCCCATCAATCATTTTTTCTGGCTAGGGAGAGAACTTTTTCAAGATTTTATCCAGCATGTAAAAATGGCATGCAGCACTTCTTCAAAGTTTTAATCCAAAAGTCTGAGTGGTGCAATGGCTTTATTGGAAGCAATTCAAATGTCACAATGTAGAAGCAGATTTTTAAGTTCAAGAGCCCCCCCTTCATCAGGCTAGAAACATGTAGAACATCTTTCTTATGTAACCAGGGTGGTGCAATGGTTGGTCTACAGCTGGGAGATTTGGGTTCAAATCTCCACTCAACCTTGAAGCTAACTTGGTGACCTTGAGTGAGTCATCATTTCTCAACCATGGCTACCTTTCAGGGTTGTTGTGAAGATAAAATGGGGAGGGGGAAACCGTGTATGCCTCCTTGGAAGAATGATGGGGGTATAAATGGAAGAATAAAAACAGAAAATAAAACAGAAAAGGCAAGACAAAATAAAAAAAATCCTTCCAGTAGCACCTTAGAGACCAACTAAGTTTGTTATTGCAATGAGCTTTCTTGTGCATGCACATGTCTTAAAATACACTGAAACAGAAGTCACAAGACCCTTATATATAGTGAGAGGGTGGGGAGGGGTATTACTCAGAAGGGTGATGGGAATGGGTGATTGACAGCAGATGGTGCTGTGGGCTAAACCACAGAGCCTAGGACTTGTTGATCAGAAGGTAGCCGGTTCGAATCCCCGTGATGGGGTAAGCTCCCGTTGCTCGGTCCCTGCTCCTGCCCATCTTGCAGTTCGAAAGCATGTCAAAGTGCAAGTAGATAAATAGGTACCGCTCTGGCGGGAAGGTAAACGGTGTTTCCGTGCACTGCTCTGGTTCGCCAGAAGTGGCTTAGTCATGCTGGCCGCATGACCCGGAAGCTGTCTGTGGACAAACGCCGGCTCCCTCAGCCAGTAAAGCGAGATGAGTGCCACAACCCCAGAGTCATTCGCGACTGGACCTAAGGTCAGGGGTACCTTTACCTTTACCTTTAAGGTGCTACTGGAAGGAATTATTTTATTTTGTTTCGACTATGGCAGACCAAAACGGCTACCTACCTGTAACTAGAAAATGCAAGGAGAGAGAAGAAGCTGAGTGTGATGTAAAAGACTGCAATCTGTAATAGTTTTGAAATGACAAGCAGAAAGGATAGGTGCAAAACAGATTCAGGTTCCAGTTGATTTATACGATTGGGGGGGGGGGGAATCCTGGTTCAAAACTTTCCAGAAAGCCTGCCCCACCAAATGCAACAAGGCTCATTTGCTCACCGGTGTTTGTGCAGAGTGGGGAACAGTTTGTGGTCTGTTTGTCTGTTGACAGTGGCCTGCAAACCTCCTCTTTCAGCCCCTCCTCAGGTTCAATGTTTTTTGCTTGGCCTCTCCTGAGTCAGTCATCACCTTCCCCCAGTGTCTTCCGAGGCAAGTGAACCAAAGTTCTTAACCAAGAAAAACCAGATTGACTGTGCCCACTGAGCAGATTTACTTTTAGTTAGAAATTATAGGCCGATCTCACTATTAAATAATGATTATAAATTATTTGCCAATATATTGGCAGATCGATTAAAAACAGTACTAAAAGACATAATTCACCAAGATCAAGCTGGCTTTCTTTTTTCTAATTTTTTTAAAAATTAATTTTCTTTTCCATCATTACAAACATCTCATATCAATAACATACATATCAAGCTGTCTTTCTACCTGGTCGACAGATGAAAGATAATATAAGGAATATAACAGACATAATAGAGTATCTGGAGGCCAGGAACGAAAAGCAAGCGGCTGTGATGTTTATTGAAGCAGAGAAGGCCTTTGATAATGTTTCTTGGACTTTCATGAAAAAGACAATAGAAATGATGGAGTTAGGAGAGTCATTTCTTAGAGGAACTGGCTCTATATATTCTGAGCAGAATACTGTGCGCCGGTCACGACACTTCTGGGCCCTGGGGGCTTGGGGAAAATTCTAGTTAGGCCATGAGGTTTTATTGCTGTGATGGCGGGGATAGCTCGGTCAGTAGAGGATGAGACGCAGGGTTGTGGATTGCAGGGGGTTGGACTTGATAACCCTGGTGGCCCCTTCCAACTCTACAATTCTGTGATACTATGGTGCAAGTGCTCACTCAAGATACAAGAAAGATTTTCTCTCCCTTACCTAACCTGACAGTGGCCTGCAAACCTCCTCTTTCAGCCCCTCCTCAGGTTCATGTTTTTTGCTTGGCCTCTCCTGAGTCAGTCATCACGTTCTCCCAGTGTCTGGAGGAGACTCTTGAGAGTCCCATGGACTGCAAGAAGATCAAACCTCTCCATTCTGAAGGAAATCATCCCTGAGTGTTCACTGGAAGGACAGATCCTGAAGCTGAGGCTCCAATCCTTTGGCCACCTCATGAGAAGAGAAGACTCCCTGGAAAAGACCCTGATGTTGGGAAAGATGGAGGGCACAAGGAGAAGGGGACGACAGAGGACGAGATGGTGGGACAGTGTTCTCGAAGCTACCAGCATGAGTTTGACCAGACTGCGGGAGGCAGTGGAAGACAGGAGTGCCTGGCGTGCTCTGGTCCAGGGGGTCACGAAGAGTCGGACACGACTAAACGACTAAACAACAACACCTAACGCTTGGCGTCCAATGAAGTTGAATGTTGGAAGATTCAGGATGGATCAAAGAAAACACTTCATTGCTCAGTGCATGGTTAAACTGTGGAACTCACTTCCTCAGGAGGGAGTGATGACCACCAACTTGGATGGCTTTAAAAGCAGATTAGACACATTCATGAAGGTGGAGTCTATCAGCGGCTACTACGAGCCTTGAGAGGTACGCTCTGCCTCCAGAGTTGAAAACTGTAAATGCTACTAACTGCAGGTTGCCACCGGAGGAGATTTGCTGCTGCTCTCTGGTTTCCCACAGGGCCACTGTGGCCACTGTGAGAACAGGATGCTGGACTAGACGGGTCATTGGCCTGATCCAGAAGGTCTCTTCTGACGTTCTTGCTCTCTCATCTGTCCCTTCCAGAGTACTGGCTAAGTCATCAGAGCACATTTTGTACTCTTGGCTATTAAGAGCAACATAGGAAGCTGCCTTCTTCCAAGTCAGAAGACAGTATTGTCTACACAGACCGGCAGCAGTTCTTCAGGGTTTCAGATGGAGAGTCTATCCCAGATGCCAGGGGGAAAGTGGATGGTTCAGATTTGCAATGGACAATTTATGGAGAAGAACAGACCTTTTAGAGGTTTTAAGCTGTGTTTAATCCTTGGTCTTGGTGGAGTAGTTGAGGGTGGGTAAGACCTAGTCTGGGGCTCTGCAAAGGAATGTAGCCAACTCCAGGGCTCCAGTTAAAGTATATTTATTGAAGAAGTAAGGCACACACAGAGAGAAATAGAAACTGGCAATTAAAGAAAAAACTGCACTGAACAGGAAACATAAAGTCCTTGTAAGTGCCCCCGTCGCAGAAGATCTTACAGGAGGAACTTGGGTCCTGGGGGCACAGTTACTGGTTTGTTTTTATTTCACGATGTGTTTCGTGTTCTCTTTTTGTATTTTTATGTTATGAACCGCCCTGTGATCTTCAGATATACTATTAATAATAATATTAATAACGATAATAATAGTTGCGTGAGAGGAGAAGGGAGGTGCTTCTCTCTAGCAGCAACATGGAGGGCAAAAAACATTAGAAAGCTGACTTTTTATTTAACCTATGGCAATTCAAGAAGGGAGGAGTGGCAGGGAGAGATGTAGCTGGTTAGGAAGAGACACGCCCTACATGTGTCCCAGTAGTAATGTATTGAAGTGAGAGCCGGACCATAAAGAAGGATGATCACCGAAGAATTGATGCTTTTGAATTCTGGTGCTGGAGGAGACTCTTGAGAGACCCATGGACTGCAAGAAGATCAAACCTCTCCATTCTGAAGGAAATCAGCCCTGAGTGCTCACTGGAAGGACAGATCGTGAAGCTGAGGCTCCAAGACTTTGGCCACCTCATGAGAAGAGAAGACTCCCTGGAAAAGACCCTGATGTTGGGAAAGATGGAGGGCACAAGGAGAAGGGGACGACAGAGCACGAGATGGTTGGATAGTGTTCTCGAAGCTCCCAGCATGAGTTTGACCAAACTGTGGGAGGCAGTGGAAGACAGGAGTGCCTGGCGTGCTCTGGTCCAGGGGGTCACGAAGAGTCGGACATGACTAAACGACTAAGCAACAATGTAGCGTAGTGGTTAGATTGTCAGAGTAAGACCTGAGTTCAAATCCCCCGCTCAGCCACGAAGCTCACTGGGGTGACCTCGGAAGCCAGCCCCTGCCTCTCAGGCTACCCTTCCTCGCAGGGCCGTTGTGCGGATAAAATGAGGAGGGGCAGAACCACATATGGCACCTTGAGCCCTTTTTTGGGTGGGGGAGGTAATTATTATTATTATTATTAATAATAATAATTTTATCATTTGTATCCAAGCCTAGGGCTTGCCGATCAGAAGGTCGGTGGTTCGAATCCCCGCGACAGGGTGAGCTCCCATTGCTCGGTCCCTGCTCCTGCCAACCTAGCAGTTTGAAAGCATGTCAGAGTGCAAGTAGATAAATAGGTGCCGCTCCGGCGGGAAGGTAAATGCCGTTTCCGTACGCTGCTCTGGTTTGCCAGAAGTGGTTTAGACATGCTGGCCACATGACCTGGAAGCTGTCTGCGGACAAACGCCGCAGTCATTCATTTATGAGGAATATTAGGATTTTAAAATTACATCTTTTTTCTGTACAGTAATACTTGTCGATCTATGATAATAACAATTACGAACGTACTCTGAAACAAGAATATGTATAATTGTAAGAAGTCAAGTCATGATGTAAAGAAATACTTGTGAGTAATAAAGGAAAAACCAATAAAAACCAAAAAATCCACCCCTAACCATGGGGGCAGGGTTGTGCGGAGAGCTCCTACTTGCCTCTGCCCCATCCTCCCATTCCAGAACAGCTGCACAACTTTAAAACGGCATTTGTTTTTCGGCCTTGCTCCTGGGAGTCAGCTGGTGGTGCCCCTCCCTTCCCAGCAGCTGGCAGAGGCACATGTGCAGACAGGCTTGTAAAAGAGGTCTGTCAGGCAGAGGCGACGCTGGAAAAAGTTGATGCTCTCCCCTTTTCATAAGGGCTTCGCAAGGGAGAGGCTCGGTTGCGAAGGACAACGGTCAGTGTCTATAGAGGAGGGCTGCTTGTTCCAGAGGTCTCCTCGCCCCCCCCACAACCTGCCACGTTTTCCAGAGACTGAAAAAGGTTACGTCAGCTGCCTCCCCCCCCTTTTGCCTTGGGGAGCTGCACCATCGCTGTTTAAACGGGGCTCTCGCCTCGAAAACATTGCGTGCCGAAAGGACCGGCAGCGAGGGCAGGAAAGGGCAAGCAAAATGGCCAAGCGGGTGGAGGGAAACCCCCCCCCTTGGGGGATGGTTGCAGCATTTGGGGGCTTTTCTAGAGGAAAGGCGAGTCGGAGGAGTTGGAGTTTATAAAATTGTGCGTGGCACGGTACCAAAAGCTCTTCTCTTCCTCTCTCGTAATGCTTGAATTTGCGGGCATCCATTGAAGCCGAATGCTCGAAGATCCAGGGCAGGTTTTAATAAAAGTCCATCTTCACGCCGCGCATAGTTAAACTGTGGAACTCCCTCTCACAGTTTTGACCGTGTTGACCACCAACTTGGATGGCTTTAAAAGAAGCTTTGACTTTTAGAAGACGTCTGAAGGCAACCCTGTGTAGAGAAGTTTTCAATGTTTGGCGTTTTGCTGTGCTTAATGTTTTAACTTGTTGGAAGCCAACCCAGAGTGGTTGGAGCAACCCAGTTAGATGGGTGGCATATTAATAACAACAACAATATTGACATATTTGTGGGCTGTCAATGGCTAGAGGCCGTGTGTCTATATATACTCTGCCTTCGTCACTGGGAGTAGCAATGCATCTGGATTATGGTTGCTGGGAAACACAGGAGAAGAGAGCGATTCTGTGCTCCGATCCTGTTTGAAGGTTTCCCAGGGGAAATCTGAACGGCCACTGTGAGAACAGGATGCTGGATGAGGCGAGCCATTGGCCTGATCCAGCCAGCTCTTCTTATGCAGATTTATATACTTAATCAACTCTTAATTGCCCTCCCATGCTTCCTCTGGCACCGTTGCATAAAGAGCCAGCAACAGTGATTAGTGAGCTGGATTTAGGCTGGGTTCAAACTGGCTTGTTGGTCTTGTGCCAACTGCTAACTCTCAGCCCAACCAAACCCACAAGCTTGTTGGTTATGATGAGAAAAGTGGGGTGAACTGTGAGCTCATTCTCAACTCCTTGGAAAAAATAGAGGGTTTGTTTGTTTGCTTGTTTAAGAAAAACATGGAATACTTTGGTTATCAAGCCAAAAAATACCTTCAGAATGGCATACGCAGAAACGGCGAAATTTACCGGAAGAATAAGAAATCAAGATAACAAACTTTTTAAAATAAAAGAATGGAAATGGTTTATCGAATATTTACAGATAAGATCATTGGCAGGATTATTGTAATAACCTGCAGTTTTATAAAAGTATATCTTTAAAGTAGATGAGTAAATGAGCAAATTAAGTTAATTTGCATATGCAGAGGATATTAAAAATAAATTTAAGAAACCGCAGAAAGAGGGGGAAGGAAGTCAAGTTTTGAAATGTTAAAATGATTGTAGTATTAGTGAAAGGTATAAACTTAGAAAGTATAAATAAAATTTGAAAGACAAACAAACAAAGACTTCAGGGATACAGTTTCACACCAGCCCTTGTACGTTAGGAACCCGGAACACTGCTTTATTCTCAGGGTGACCCTTGATCCATTTATCCCAATATTATCTGTTCCACAGCTAATCTCCCGGGCAGAGAAGTCTTTCCTGGTTCCTCATCCTTTTTGGAGATGCCAGCGATTGAACCTGGGACCACCTGCATGCAGAACATAAAGCATTACGACGGATGCTCCTGATGAATAGAAGAAGCAGCCACATACCAGGTCAGATGATGTGTCCATTTACAGTGTCGCCCCGCAAGACGAATGCCTCGCAAGACGGAAAACCCGCTAGACGAAAGGGTTTTCCGTTCTGGAGGTGCTTCGCAAAACGAATTTCCTATGGGCTTGCTTAGTCTTGCGAGTTCCTGCGGGTTTTTTCCCCCTCCCCCCCTTTTCTAAGCCGCTAAGCCGCTTATCAGCTGATCCGCTAAGCCGCTTAACAGCTGATTCGCTAAGCGCTTATCAGCTGATCCGCTAAGCCGCTTAACAGCTGATTCGCTAAGCCGCTTATCAGCTGATCCGCTAAGCCGCTAAGCCGCTTAACAGCTGATTCGCTAAGCCGCTTATCAGCTGATCCGCTAAGCCGCTTATCAGCTGATCCGCTAAGCCGCTAAGCCGCTTAACAGCTGATTCGCTAAGCCGCTTATCAGCTGATCCACTAAGCCGCTTATCAGCCGACCCGCTAAGCCCCTAAGCCGCTAATAGCGCTAATCCGCTAAGCTGCTAATGGGCTTGCTTCGCAAGACGAAAAAACCGCAAGACGAAGAGACTCGCGGAACGGATTCTTTTCGTCTTGCGAGGCACCACTGTACTTCAGTATTGCCTCCTCTGGCTGGCAGTGGCTCTCTAGCCCATCAGGCTGCGGCTTGAGGTTCTCTTAACTGGAAGTGGAAGTCCTTACCTTCTGTAAGCTGGTCACGTGCTAAACCACTGGCCTGTAGCCCCTCCCCATTGCAGGGGTATCTGGGACATGTTCTAGGCTGGGCACTCAATACGGCATCTGGTCTCATTTCACGTGACTCCTGAAGCTGCCGTATTCTTCTGAGTTCCTTCCTTCCTGTTCATTTTCTGCAGTTTTCAAAGTGTGTCTTCCCCTCTTTCTATTGGGAGTTTCAGGACAATCATTGGACGGATGGACCATAATTTATCTGATAAAAATAAATGGGTGGTTTCTTTTAAAACCTTTCCCTGGTTGTATAGCTTATAATTGCATGGTTGACAATAAAAAATAAAAAAAAATCCCCTCCCACGAGCTATCTGAGAACAAATTGGTAGACTTCTGCCAGCTATGTATATATGTTTGTGTATGTAGCACACCAAAGCCAGAAAGGCGTTACTTTCACTTGCTTCTCAGACCTCTAGCTGTATTGGTCTGCTTTACTAAAACAAAACCCAGTGCACTTATTTGAAAGTAGCCTTGAAAGTTAAACTCAGTGGGGCTTACTTCTGAGTAGACCGTTATAGCATTGGGCATTCTATTCTGAACTAGCCATGGTGGAAATTATAACAGAGAGGTCTTTAGTAACTCAGGACTCTTGTTTCTCTTGCTCCATCCATTGCTGGCCTTTGGCCTCTGAGTGCTTACCCTGAGGAAATGTGGCTTTTGACAGAATTAAAAGTTTCCATCCCCTGATGGAAAGTGCTACCAAACCCCTGGGGCCTCTGTCTTGTCTTGCGCAAGGCGAGAATTCCTCTTAAAACAGACATTTAAAAACCCAGACATATGGAGTTGTGGCTACGTGTTTGAAGGGAAATCAGTAGTAATGGCAAGTTGCTTGCCCATCACACCTGATTGTCTGCTGGAACAGGGATGACTAACCATTGGCCTTCCAGATGTTGCCGAACCCCAGCTCCCATCGTCCCTGACCATTGGTCATGCTTTGCTGGGGTTGATGGGAGTTGGAATCCAGCATCATCTTAGGAAGAACCATAGTATTGCAGAGTCGGAAGGGACCACCAGGATCATCTAGTCCAACCCCCTGAAATGCAGGAAGCTTTTCCCCATCATAGGGTTTGAACCTATAACCCTGAGGTTAAGAGTCACCGTAGGGGGCACACACTCCCTGCCCTTTGCCCTTGGGCCAATCAGCATCTAAAGCAGCGGTTCTCAACCTGTGACTCCCCAGCTGTTGTTGGACTACAACTCCCATCATCCCTGAGCTCTGGCCTTGCTAGCTAGGGGTGATGGGAGTTATAGTCCAACAACATCTGGGGACCCACAGGTTGAGAACCGCTGCTTTAGATGCTGATTGGCCCAAAGGCAAAGGGCAGGGTGCTGAAAAGCACAGTGAAGGCTCCTGGCTGATGTCAATCGGCAGGGAGTTCCAAAGTGTGAGGGCTGCCACACTAAAAGGTGATTTTCTTACAAATGCGAAAGAGGTCTTTTTGGAGCTGTCAAGTGGGCAAATATGGGTAAGGGAATCCATATACAGTGGTACCTCGGGTTAAGAACTTTGCTTCAGGATGAGAACAGAAATCAGCAGCAGCAGGAGGCCCCATTAGCTAAAGTGGTACCTCAGGTTAAGAACAGTTTCAGGTTAAGAACGGACCTCCAGAGTGAATTAAGTACGTAACCAGAGGTACCACTGTATTGTATGAATTATACTCTTTAGCTTCCTTTTTAGTGTGTGTGTGTGTGTGTGTGTATACACACACACACAAGATTTCCTTGGTTTACAAAAGTACATGCCTTGTCTCTTTTTTCAGGCTGTACAGTTTTCTTACAATTTAGTTGCAATTGTTGTGAGACATTAGTGTTGAATACAGTATAAGGTGGGGGAAGAAGAGGGGGGGGATCTCTCTTCAGCTTTCTTGAATCACCCTCCCATATTTCCAATTTGGGTACTTCATTTTGAATGGCCCCTCCCCACTGCAGCCGCTCGCCTCTTCCGTTCTGTCTTTCTGACCATCTTGTGTGGAGAAGGAGACTAACCTTGTATTTGACCTCCTTACAGGTTCCCCACTGTCCTCAAACCGCCATGCTGGCTCTCAGATATTTCCAGCAGAGCTGGAGGTGAGCGCGGCATGAGGTAGCCACTGCCGATGCCTCCGGCCAGGATGACCAAAGCACGCCTCTTCCGCCTCTCGGTGGTGCTGGGCTCCATCTTCATGATCCTGCTGATCATCGTCTACTGGGACAACGTGGGGACGGCCCACTTCTATTTGCACACGACCTTCTCCAGGCCTCACGGGGTCCTCCCCACCGTGGCCAAGGACGGAGGCCAAGACTCAATGTCGGACGTCGACGAGTTCTTGGAGAAGCTCCTGAGCTCTGACCTGAAACGCGATGTGGGTCTCGGTCAGAAGACAGAGCCGCCTGCCCCGCACGCCTCCGCGAGGCCCGTCGCCGGCAACTTGGAGGAGAACGTGAGGGGCTACGACTGGTCCACTCGTGACGCTGGTGCGATCTTGGACCAGGAGCAGCTGCAGGCGGAGCGGCGCCGGACGCTGAGGGAGCTGTGCGCCAACTCCAGCTTCGCCTTCCCGACCAAGGAGCGCTCCTTTGACGACATCCCCAACTATGAGCTGAACCACCTCATTGTGGACGACCGCCACGGCGTCATCTACTGCTACGTCCCCAAAGTGGCCTGCACCAACTGGAAGCGGGTGATGATTGTGCTGAGCGAGAGCCTGATGGACCAGGGCGTGCCGTACGCAGACCCCTTGGACATCCCCCGCGAGCACGTCCACAACACCAGCACCCACTTCACCTTCAACAAGTTCTGGCGCCGCTACGGCAAGTTCTCTCGCCACCTCATGAAGATCAAGCTGAAGAAGTACACCAAGTTCCTCTTCGTCCGAGACCCTTTCGTGAGGCTCATCTCGGCCTTCCGCAGCAAGTTCGAGCTGGAGAATGAGGAATTCTACCGCCGGTTTGCCATCCCGATGCTGAAACTTTACTCCAACCACACCAGCCTGCCGACCTCGGTGAGCGACGCCTTTGAGGCGGGCCTCAGGGTCTCCTTCTCAGACTTCATCCAGTACCTCCTGGACCCCCGGACCGAGAAGCTGGCCCCGTTCAACGAGCATTGGAGGCAGGTGTACCGCCTCTGCCACCCGTGCCAGATTGAGTACGACTTTGTGGGCAAGCTGGAGACTTTGGATGAGGATGCAGCTCACCTGCTGCAGCTCCTGAAGGTGGAACACCTTCTTCGCTTCCCTCCCAGCTACCGGAACAGGACAGCCAGCAGCTGGGAGGACGACTGGTTTGCCAAAATCCCCGTGGCCTGGAGGCGGCAGCTGTACAAGCTGTACGAAGCGGACTTTGTCCTTTTCGGTTACCCCAAGCCAGAAAGCTTGCTTCAGAACTGAGCGAGGCAGAACGGAGGGAAAGAGAGCATTTGAAATACCAAAATATCTCCTCTTCTTTTTCCAGAGCCCTTCCGTTGACATAACACAAGTGCAACTTTTTTCTATAGTCTTTTTTTAAAAACAAAACAAAACCACCCCATTGCTCGGACGCATGGAATCTCCCATTGCAGGAAGACTTACCCCTTCCTCTCGTTCCGATTCATTTTATGAAATGTACCTTTTTTTTCTGTTAGGATATAAGCTTGTCCACTCCACCAGCTGTATTCTTTCGGGTGCTTTTTATTAATGCATTTTTTTAATTAAAAGAGAGCACGAGAAAGAGAGAATATTAATATATTAAAATATTTAATACAAATCAGTGTTGTGGAATGGGAATAAAGGGGCGCGCCATCTTTCGTTGCAACTGTTCAGCTGTGAGTGTCCGCTGGAATTTTTCTAACTGGGAAAGGCAGCAAAGTCCAACACTGTAAGTGTATTCAGGGGAGCAGGCTAGCTTCTCACAATACTTTTTGAAAAGAATAATACAGGTACATTTTGCCTCATATATCAGGTTGTACAAACACTAGAAATTTCTCTCCTTGAATGAATCTTTATTGCTTAAAGCTATAAGTCTCCCAATTGGTCTCAATGCGTGGCATACAAATAATTGATTTAAAACTGAACAACAACAGCAGCAGCAGCAAAGCAAACATACAAAAATGCAAAAATCACTCTTGCATAAGTTAAGCACTCCACATCGCACACTCCCCCTTGTGACACTTGTCTTGGTGCCTGGCTCTCAACTTACTTGCAGCCAAAGCAAATTTTGCAACCCGTGCAGTCATAAATCCATTATTGCCAGCCAGCAAAATAGAGATTTGCTCAAGGGGAGGTCGGCTGGAAAGAGAGCAGAGGATGTAATCGAGGAATTTTTGCCTAGAAGATGTATATAAAGGGCATCGTAACAAATAGTGTTGAATGTCCTCCGTGTTTCCCAACTCACAGATCCAGAGTCTTTGGTACACAGGGGTGCTATTGAATCTTCCAGTTAGATACAGTGGTGCCTCGCAAGACGAAAAGAATCCGTTCCGCGATTCTCTTCGTCTAGCGGTTTTTTCGTCTTGCGAAGCAAGCCCATTGACAGCTTAGCGGATTAGCGCTATTAGCGGTCTAGCAGCTTTTAGCGATCAGCTGTTAAGCGGCTTACTAGCGGAACAGCTTATAAGTGGCTTAGCAGCTTAGGAAAGGGGGGGGGAGCGAAAAAACCCGCGGGAACTCGCAAGATTTTTTCGTCTTGCGAAGCAACCCCATAGAGAAATTTGTTTAGCGAAGCGCCTCCAATACGGAAAACCCTTTTGTCTAGCGGGTTTTCCGTCTTGCGAGGCGTTCGTCTTGCGGGGCACCACTGTAAGCAGAGAGCATACTGTACACTGAAAAATCAAAGCTGTAAATGCTTTTCTAAGTGGTGTATTCTCTCTCCTCCTTAATGAAAGCTGGAAAATGGGGGGTTATGGTTCGTCTGGAGTGGGTGGGACACCTCTCCCTTCACCCCATAAGAATGTAAGAAGAGCCTGCTATATCTGGTCAGTGATCCCAGCAGTCCAGCATCCTGTTCACACAGTGGAAGACCAAATAATGACTGTGGGAAAGCAGCAAGCAGCACCAGAGCACAAGAGCCCTCTCTCCTCCCATGGCATCCAGCGACTGGTACCATTTCCTGCAGACATCCGTGATGCCCAGCTTGTTGGTGGTGGGGCAATGTAGACATGCCTGAGTTTTGTAAAGATGGATAGAGCAAAAGGGCCAGTTTTCAAATTGATGCTTGGCCAGCCGCAGCAATCTACTAAAGGGTGTAGAACAGCCTTTCTCAAGCTGTGGGTCCCCAGATGTTGTTGAACTACAACTCCCATCGCCCCTAGCTAGCAAGGCCAGAGCTCAGGGATGATGGGAGTTGTAGTCCAACATCTGGGGACCCACAGGTTGAGAACTGCTGGTGTAGAACAACAACAATATAATTTATTACTTATACCCTGCCCATCTGTCCCGGTCTCCTCAGCCACTCTGGGCGGCTCCCAACAAAATGATAAAAACACGATAAAACATCAGACATTACAAACTTCCCTAAACAGGGCTGCCTACAGATGTCTTCTAAAAGTCAGATATTTGGTGGGTAGGCATTCCACAGGGCGGGCACCACCACTGAGAAGGCCCTCTGCCTGGTTCGCTGTAGCTTCAACTTCTCGCAGGGAGGGAGCCGCCAGAAGGCCCTTGGAGCTGGGCCTCAGGGTCTGGGCAGAACAATCGGGGATGGAGACGCTTCTTTAGGTATCCTGGGCCAAGGCTGTTTACCAGGGACATGGGAACCTGTTCTTAACCTGCAAAGGGCTTTATATGTTAGTGCCAACAACTCCCTGAACTTGGCCTGGTAGCAAATCAGATGTAGAGAGGCTGATATAATTTAGGCACTCCACACATGTTTAAAGCAGCTCTGTTTTCCATTTTCCAAAGATGATCCCTGTGGCAGTGTCACACTGCCCTCTTAACCTATGGCTCCCTCCCCTTCTCTCTCGCTGCACCAAGCAGTTCATGCAGCAGCACGACACATTTCATTCATTCCTGCTCATCCTTTTGCAGGAGCCCAGAGTGGCAATACACTTCAGGGCAGCAAAGAACTTGGAACAGGGCAGTTGCGGTGAGAGCGGTCCTTCCATTTTCCCTGCAAAAGCACCACATGGTGCAAAGCGATGCTCTGGACAGCAGCCGAGTTGCTGAAATGCTAAGGACAAGAAGTGTCCCCACTTCTAAATGCAATGTCTCAGTCTGTGCCTAAATGCCCTTGTGGTGCACTCATTACCCATGATGCAATGCAGCCAGCTGAAAACCTTCTCTTCTTGTTATATAGCTTCGCTGCCAAAATCTCAGAATCACAGCCAGGGGAAACATGAGCAAAACAAGGGCCTTGGAAGATTTCAGCGCGGAAAGAAAAACAAACAAGGCTCGCTTTGTCAGAAGGGGAGTCTGAACGCATCGGAACAAATAAATGTGAATAAAATAAGTTAAATTGGCAATTATTTTTATTTTTAAAGAGCCCTTCCCATCAAAACATGTATTGGGAACATCACTTAAGAGGGCCAAGTGATGTAATATGGCCGCTGGACAGAACTGGCTTCAGGCTAATCTTTTGCAATATGGAGAGGTCATGTTTCCTTGAATTATGAGTTCATTGTTACTTTGTGTGCAGAAGAAAGTGTTGGAGGTGGAAGGAAGGGGTGTGGATGTTTCAGTACTTGGTTTGGCATTGCCTGTTGTGTTAACTTAAAACAACATTGGGGTGCTCATCAACTTTGCAGATGGCATCTCCCCTTTGTATCCTCATGACAGTCCTGTGAGTTTGGTTAGGCTGAGGGTGAGTGTCTGGTGCAAGGTCACCCAGGGAGTTTCATGGCTAAGTGGGGGTTTGACCTTTGGTCTCCGAGGCCGTACTCTAACACTGCATGAGTGGCGCTGTGGTCTAAACCACTGAGCCTCTTGGGCTTGCTGATCAGAAGGTTGGCAGTTCGAATCCCCGTGACAGAGTGAGCTCCCGTTGCTCTGTCCCAGCTGCTGCCAACCTAGCAGTTCAAAAGCACACCAGTGCAAGTAGATAAATAGGTACTGCTCTGGCAGGAAGGTAAACGGCATTTCCATGCGCTCTGGTGTTCGGTTGCACCAGAAGTGGTTTAGTCATGTTGGCCACATGACCTGGAAATCTGTCTGTGGACAAACGCCGGCTCCCTTGGCCTGAAAGCAAAATGAGTGCCACAACACCATAGTTACCTTTGACTGGACTTCACCGTCCAGGAGTCCTTTACCTTTTACCTTTCTAACACTAAACAAATCAATAAATTGATAAGAGGACCACACAATGATGAAGACCTCAGCAGAGCCCGTTTGGGACTCCTTTCAAAACCACAACAACCCTTCTAGGGCAGATGGGGCTTGTCCACCTGGGAAGGTAGCCCATGAAGGACAACTCTGGCCCTAAGACGGTTGGATGGCACTTTGTACTCCTGGCAACTCCTGCAGCCAGTCTGGTGCCAAACATCTTGCTCTGCTTTCCTTTGGACCACATCCTCGTCTTGTCATCTGGGCAGCCCAGGACCTCCAGACACACAGCCCAGGCTTGCCCCCCGGAGAGGTCACTTTGGTGCTGCTAGCACAGCAGTTTTACTTCACCCCCGGACGCACACTCCATTGTCTCTCGAGACAAATGCCAACAACAACAATGGGGAGAAGGAAGCTGGGCAGGTCCCATCCAACTATTAAGCTGAAGCACTGTCATTCCACTTCAAACAGTCATGGCTTCCCTCAGAGAGTCCTGGGAACTGTAGTTTGTGTAAAGGGTGCTGAGAGGAGTTAGGAGGCCTCACAGTTCCTGGAGTTCCCCGGAAAGAGGGATTAATGGTTGAACCCCTCTGGGAATTGTAGTTCTGCAAGAGGAATAGGGGGCTTCTAACGTTTCTCAGAGGGACATGGGTGGCGCTGTGGTCTAAACCACAGAGCCTAGGGCTTGCCAATCGGAAGGTCGGCAGTTCGAATCCCTGCGATGGGGTGAGCTCCTGTTGCTCGGTCCCTGCTCTTGCCAACCTAGCAGTTCGAAAGCACGTCAAAGTGCAAGTAGATAAATAGGTACCACTCCTGCGGGAAGGTAAACGGCGTTTCCGTGCGCTGCTGTGGTTCGCCAAAAGCGTATTAGTCATGCTGGCCACATGATCCGGAAAAACTGTCTGCAGACAAACGCCAGCTCCCTCGGCCAGTAAAGCGAGATGAGTGCCGCAACCCGAGTCACCAGCGACTGGACCTAATGGTCAGGGGTACCTTTACCTTTTTAATGTTTCGCAGCACCTTTTAAACTACCCTTCCCATAATTGTTTCTGGGGAAGGTGTTATGTAGTGAAGTTTCACCCTGGGCCAGCAGGGGGATACTGTAGATAGTTTTCACTCAGGTCTGTAGATAGTTTTCACTCAGGTCCATGTCAGTTACTTTAGGCGGGAAACTCTGGGTTGTTGTTGCTACAATGTTGACAGCCGGCTGCCTATAAAAGCAGTCCGGCTGAGCTGTTTGCTGTTCAGTTCTGTCCAGCTTGCAAGTAAAGAGCTGCTCTGGAGAAATCGCTGTGTCGTCTGCTATGTTCGCCCACAACCTAACAGAAACCATGACTGTTGAAGTCAGGGGTCAGCAAACTAAGGCCCATAGGCTGGAAGCATCCCGTGGGGGTCGTTTGACCAGCCCACAAGCTGCCCCCATTGATCTGCCCACTTGCGTGCTGCGCTAAACTGATGCAGCGCGGCACGGGGATTCGCTTCCTTGGCGCCAGAAATTGTGTCTGCGCAGACGCCGAAAATTGCAGGCGCACATGCACAGACGCCAAAAATCGCGGGCTCGCACACTCACATGTGCACACGATCCGGCCCACGGAGGGATCTCCGTGGGGCAGATCTGGCCCAGGCAAGATAAACCTTGGTGACCCCTGGTTAAAGTGATAGGATTCTGCTTTAAATGAGATACGGTCATGCACAATGCCACCAGGTAAGATTTAGTTGTGGTGCCCGTTCTGAATGGCAGGTGGCGCCATAGGCCAACATAAGGAAAGTCCTGGGCTGCTGAAGAATTCTCAGAAGAGTATCAACAAGGAAGTCATTGTGGTGTGCTTTGTGGGGTTTCCCAAAGGGCTTTGACATCTTATTGCCTCTGCTCCACCAGGCCTGAATAGGCACTATCCCTGGGGAAGTGAGGGGGAAGCTTGCAACAGTTCCAGAAGAACAGTCCTTGTAGAAACCACATTCTGGGAAAGGCTGGAACAGATCTTTAAACCCACACCATAAGAAGAGCCTGTGGGATCAGGCCAATGGCCCACCTAGTCCAGCATCCTGTTTTCTCAGCCAACCAGATGCCTGTGGGAAACTTGCAAGCAGGATTCTTCATCATCATCATCATTATTATTATTATTATTATTATTATTATTATTATTCAGCATTAATACACACATGTTACGAATATACAAACATACATTTCATACAATCCTTAAAAATATTCATACATACCCACACTCAGTCCCACAGATACTACTTTTTCCCACCATCATCCCTTACCCCTCACCCCACCCTTGTGTTAGACTTCCAATCTACTCAACTGCAATTTCTTTCCACTTCTGTTACTTTCTTTCACAAACATTTAAACCAGTTTTCTGCTTCTTTTTCTGTTACACATTGTTACCCATCTTATTTAGTATTTCAGTATTTATAACGGAACTTGTTTATTCTAATAGGAGTTCTGATTTTTCAATATAGTTTTGCAAGTATCCTTTAAACACTTTCCAGTCCTTGTCTATCTTCTCTTTTGAGATCCTTCCAATTTCTCCAATGCAAGCAGGATTCAAGCACAAGAGTATTGCTAGCCCTGTGGTTTCCAGCGACAGGTATTCAGAAGCATTGCTGGCCTCCAACCAGTCATCAATAGCCGTCTCCTCCACCTCTTGAAAATTGTTATCAGTGTTTCCAGAAGGCAACTGAGAGCCAAACTGCATGCGGGCTTAGAACTGGGAACATCTGCGGCCCTCCAGATGTTGCTGCTGACCCCCAGCAAGGATGGATGGGATGATGAGAGTGGTACAGTGGTACCTCGGGTTAAGAACTTAATTCGTTCTGGAGGTCTGTTCTTAACCTGAAACTGTTCTTAACCTGAAGCACCACTTTAGCTAATGGGGCCTCCCGCTGCCGCTGCACGATTTCTGTTCTCATCCTGAAGCAAAGTTCTCAACCCGTGGTACTATTTCTGGGTTAGCGGAGTCTGTAACCTGAAGCGTCTGTAACCCGAGGTACCACTGTACTTGCACTTTTTTGGCGTGCTTTCAAACTGCTAGGTTGGCAGGAGCTGGGACAGAGCAACAGGAACTCACCCTGTATGTAACCTGAAGCGTATGTAACCCGAGGTACCACTGTACTCCATTGGCATCTGAAGGGCATCAGGTTCCCCATCCCTGATTTAAATGTAGCCCAGCAAGATCAGATTGAAGGCCCATGTAGCTGTGCACCCAGCATTCTCCTGCTGAATAGTTCTACCAATGCACTATTATTCTGTGGTACACTGTTCCTGGACAAGGGGGCTCCACTTGGCAAAGCTGCCTAAGAGCCATTAATGACCTCGTTCGTGACTTTGCCTAATCCTGCTTTAAAACCACCGAAGTCTGCAGGTTCTTGTATTTATTCCCCCGCCCCATGCAACTCTACGTTACAAAGATGTCTGCAAGTGTGACCTGAAGGCTGGCAACATCAACCCCACCTGCGGGAACCCCTTGCAGAGGACTGCAGAGCCTGGAGACAGGCAGTCAGGCTGTGCATCCATAGCAGTGGCCAGAGGAGGACAGACCGCTGGGAGGAGCGCAGAGAGAAGAATTTCCGTGCAGCAAAATTGGACGCCTTCCTCTGCCCCAGCTGCAACAAAACATGTCTCTCCCATATCGGTCTCTACAGCCACAGCAGGCGCTGTAATTCTCCAACAGTTTGACTTCACTCCTAATACGGCACTCCTCCATTGTCTCCTGAGACAGACGGATGCCAACAGCCTACATACACCTTCAGGTGTGAAAGCAAATTGGGATGGGGGCGGGGCTAACCCTGGCTTTCCCATGCACATAGCATTTGGTGATCCCCACTAAGCTTAACCAGCTAAGCAGTTGGAGACTCTGTTGCTAATCCCAGGTCCCCATAGC
Source organism: Podarcis erhardii (assembly GCF_964252035.2). Taxonomy (NCBI): domain Eukaryota; kingdom Metazoa; phylum Chordata; class Lepidosauria; order Squamata; family Lacertidae; genus Podarcis; species Podarcis erhardii. The sequence goes on from NC_138503.1 coordinate 51,523,421, forward strand.
ACGTGTGTTAGTCTAATCATTTTATCATATTTACATTCCCCCCTCCCTTTCCTCATGGAATAAAACACTGTAAAGATAAACAGCACGAGGAAGAATCTACAGGTGGGCAAACAGAGGTGCACCTGTTAGCACAGGTCTCTGTTTGAAAATGTTTTACCACTGTGTTTGCATTGTTCTGCAGATGTGGCCAGGTCATTTGTCTCCAAAAGCGTCTCAGTCCCTGGTATCTTTTCTGTAACAACAGCACCAACTAAACGAAAGAGAGGAGGGGTAGAGATGAATGAGATACAATGTAGTAGTAGTAGTAGTAGTAATAATAATAATAATAATAATAATAATAATAATAATAATTTATTTATACCCCACCCATCTGGCTGAGTTTCCCCAGGCACTCTGGGCGGCTCCCAATCAAGTGTTAAAAACAATACAGCATTAAATATTAAATATTAAAAACTTCCCTAAACAGGGCTGCCTTCAGATGTCTTTTAAAGATAAGATAGCTGCTTATTTCCTTGACATCTGATGGGAGAGCGTTCCACAGGGCAGGTGCCACTACCGAGAAGGCCCTCTGTCTGGTTCCCTGTAACCTCATTTCTCGCAATGAGGGAACTGCCAGAAGGCCCTCAGCACTGGATCTCAGTGTCCGGACTGAACAATGGGGGTGGAGACGCTCCTTCAGGTACACAGGATGTTGTGTGTCAGGGCTGCTGATTGGGGTACAGGGGTACACATGTATCAGGCCCCATGTCAGTCTCTTGGCTTTCTTTAAAATAAAATTAAAAAAGTAAATCTATTGGACATTTCTAAAGAAAGTTATGAAACAAAATGTGCTGATAACTCTAAAGTTTTGTCACTCGGGCAGCAGCATTTTCTAGGGATGTTTAATCACTAAGCTCTCAGGAGGAGAATACTGGGATGGTTTGTTTCTCAAACTTGGGTCCCCAGCTGTTGTTGGACTACAACTCCCATCAACCCTGGCCACTGGTTCTGCTAACTAAGGATGATGGGAGTTGTAGTCCAACAACAGCTGGAGCCCCGAGTTTGAGGAACACTGGAGCCCTTTCACAACTGCCCTGTGAGGTTCGCTAGGCTGACACTTGGCAATTCAGACACCAAATTTGTGAAACTTTGCTTGTTGTGGCTCAAGGTCAGCATACGCTTTGTGTGTTTGTTTTGATATTTTGCTGTAAAGGCCAGGGCTACGAAACCTTGCAGTTAAAGCAAGGAGGCTGCTTTTCTGGTTGCACTTACATGATCTGTTAATGGTATAAGAAGAGCCTGCTTCTTATATATATCTAACCCAGCATCCTGTTCCCACAGTGGCCAGCCCTTGAAAAGCCAGTAAGCAGGACGGGAGCATAATAGCAATTTCCCTCCCTACAGTTTCCAAGAACTAGTATTCAGAAGCATATTACAGGGCCTTCTTGGCATTGGCACCCTCCCATCGGACGTCAAGAAGATAAAGAACTACACAACTTTTAGAAGACATATGAAGGCAGCCCTGTATTGGGAAGTTTATAAAGTCTGATGCTTTACTATGTTTTTATACGTGCTGTAAGCTGCCTAGAGTGGCTGGGGAAACCCAGCCAGATGGGTGGGGTATAAATAAGAAAATTGTTGTTATTATCATCATTGCCTCCAACTGTGGAGGAGAGCATAGCCACAGTTTCGAGTAGCCATTGATACTAGACTTTCTCCTACATGGATTTGTTTAATCCTCTTTAGCTCAGTCGGTAGAGCATGAGACTCTTAATTTCATGGGTTTGAGCCCCATGATGGGCAAAAAGCTTCCTGCCCCAACAGGGGGTTGGACTAGATGACCCTTGCAGCTCGTTCCAACTCTATACAGTGGTACCTCGGGTTAAGTACTTAATTCATAGAATCATAGAATCACAGAATCCTAGAGTTGGAAGAGACCACAAGGGCCATCGAGTCCAACCCCCTGCCAAGCAGGAAACACCATCAGAGCACTCCTGATATATGGTTGTCAAGCCTCTGCTTAAAGACCTCCAAAGAAGGAGACTCCACCACACTCCTTGGCAGCAAATGGCACTCTCAAACAGCTCTTACTGTCAGGAAGTTCTTCCTAATGTTTAGGTGGAATCTTCTTTCCTGTAGTTTGGAGCCATTGCTCCGTGTCTGCTTCTCTGGAGCAGCAGAAAACAACCTTTCTCCCTCCTCTATGTGACATCCTTTTATATATTTGAACATGGCTATCATATCACCCCTTAACCTCCTCTTCTCCAGGCTAAACATGCCCAGCTCCCTTAGGCGTTCCTCATAAGGCATCGTTTCCAGGCCTTTGACCATTTTGGTTGCCCTCCTCTGGATCCGTTCCAGTTTGTCAGTGTCCTTCTTGAACTGTGGTGCCCAGAACTGGACACAGTACTCCAGGTGAGGTCTGACCAGAGGTTCCGGAGGTCTGTTCTTAACCTGAAACTGTTCTTAACCTGAAGCACTACTTTAGCTAATAGGGCCTCCTGCTGCCGCCGCCGTGCCACCACCGCGCAATTTCTGTTCTCATCCTGAAGCAAAGTTCTTAACCCAAGGTAATATTTCTGGGTTAGCAGAGTCTGTAACCTGAAATGTATGTAACCTGAAGCGTATGTAACCTGAGGTACCACTGTAATTATACGATTCTTTTAAAGCCATTCAAATTGGTGGTCGTCCCTGCCTCCCATCAGATTGTGTTCCATAGTTTAAGTTAACTGTGTGCCATGTGACCTATATTGCTTTTGTACCCAGCAGCTCAAGCATGTGTTTGATTTCCTCTCCTCCTGCAACAGCCTTATTTGCAACAGCCCTGTGAGGTAGGCTAGGCTAAGTTAGTATATGTACATCAGCACCAGTTATTTCCAATAGATTGCAGCGGTTGGGCTGTACCCAGCTCAGGAAATCCTGTTTGCATCCCTGCTGAGTGTTTGCAAAGAGGATCTGTGACTTTTCAGGCCTATAGTTAACTGTAATTATTATATTCTGAAGATGATTCATCCTTTGCGGGTTTCAGATCTGCCAGTCTTTCCAGTCACTGCACTGTCATTAGAGACTGTCCCGTAATCTTGTAGATTAAGGATTCACGTGAGAAGACGGGAAAGAAAGCAAATCCTTAACCGCCGGGCATGCCACTTAAATATTGTGCCCCCGGAGGTAGCATTCAGGCGTCCTCATGGTGGTATAAATGGGGGGGGGGGATTTGGCTTGCCCAGAAAAGCAGCTAGAAAATATCCTCAAATAAACAAATACATAGCTTTTGGTAGAATGAACCTCGCCGCAGCAACCCATTTAATTTTACTATTTTTCTCTCTGTCTAATTTTTGTCTCTTAAGACAGCGACAGCAATGCACGAGCAAATTCAGTTTTAGGGGTCCTTGCATACATACAAATTTGCTTGTGGGTTGCAATTTGTGGCCATCGAAAAGCAGTGTTGCGTAGTGGTTAGAATGTTGGGCTAGGGCTGAAGAAACTCGGGTTTCAAATCCCTGCTGGGCTCTTGAAACTTGCAAAGAAGGATGCAGGTCTGCACAGAATTTGCATGTCCTAATTTGTTTTATTTAGGCACAAAGTTAGAAAGAGCAACTATGATTTGAATAGAAATGCAGTTGTGTCCCATCATAGTCAGAAGGACTGTGACTTCGTATGGCTGCTCACTGTTGAGGGTTATTTATCTTTAGGTTCGCCTGGACCAGGCAGCACTACAAACAGAGGACTCTCTTCCATAAATCAGGGTTACATGCACACCACACATTTTTAATTTTTTTTATTAAGTTTTACAATTCAAATTTCTCTGGCTCTTTGTAAATATAATAGTACTGCTTACATTACTATATCTTAACTTCATAGTCTTTTATCTACCTATATTCTCATTACTATCATTTTATATCATTACCATATAATTTCTCTTTTACTTAATTGTCTTCAGAACATTGTTCTGTATCTTATACCTTCTTTTTTGGTGATTGTAAGTGTTTAATCAAACCCTGCCAGTTAAATTCATTTCTTTACAATATTTCTGCTCATACAACATGTATAGTTCCCAATCTTTTTAAAAGTCTATATTGTCTCTGTTTCTTAGTCTTTCTGTCGGTTTTGCCATTTCTGCGTATTCCATCATTTTGGCTTGCCAGTCCTCCTTCGTTTGTATTTTATCATCTTTCCATCTTTGGGCTAATAGAATCAAGTCAAGGCATACATAAATAAGTTCTTCAACTCCTTTGGCAAAGCTTGTCCTATAATACCTAATAAAAAGGCTTCTTGTTGTTTTTACAAAAGTTATTTTAAACATTTTTTTCATCTCATTATAAATCATACCCCAATATTTTTTAATAAATTTACAATTCCACCACATGTGATAAAATCCTGCACACCACACATTTAAAGCACTCTTGTGCCATTTGAACAGTCCTCCCCATAGAACTGTGGGAAATATAGCTTGATAAGGGTGCTGAAAATTCAGAGAGCACCAATCCTCAGCACTCTGAATAAACTGCAGTTCCCAGGGTTATATGGGACAGGACTCTTAAAGTAGTATAAGAGTGCTTTGAATATATGTGATGACAGCAGTGAGGATACTACTGGCGCAGAGATGGAAAGAAAGTTCTGATGAAGATGATGGACTACGCCGAAATGGCAAAACTGACTGGGAAAATTAGAAACTAGGAAGAGAATAATTTTAAGAAGGAATGGGGAAAATTATAATGTATTTAAGAGAACACGGTAAACAACTAAAAACCTTTTGGCAGGATCTGAGTAATGCTTGTAAAGTACGAAAAACTATGGAGAAATGGTTTATTATTCTTTTAACAAATTAGAAAAAATAAGATAAACAGTTGGGGGGGGGGAGATTGACAATGGTGTCCATGGAAGGGCAGAGGAAAGTGAAAGGATTCAGAGAATCCTAAATGAAGAGGTGAATGATGTGTTTGAATTTAAGTGTGTTATGTAAAACTTAATAAAAATATATTTCAAAAAAATTAAATAAATAAAAATAAGTGTGTGGTGTTGGTGTAATGCGAAGCAAAAGGCCACCCTAGTAAGCACAATCGTTTTAACGCCAATACAAGTTTGACACAAATTCCTTGAGCTCCTCTGCCAGTCTCTAATTCATGCATAATCCGTCTTCATCCCCCTCCCTCCCTGCCAGGAAAAGAGGTATATGCTCTAATGCTGTTTACCTACAAAGGAGCCTTCCATCCCTGGCTGTTGACACAGTGACCTCAGGGCCAACAGAACCACCTGGGAAAGTGGCTGCAGGTGAAAACCCCTCTGTCAACACCCATCGCTCCTTTTCTCCCTCCTGCCTCCCCCTCCCGGGAACAGGGATGTGGAAGTCAAAGACCAGGATATCATCGGAGGGTTTCAGGTTTTGTCTCGAAAGGTTGGTCCTCGCCTGGAGCGTAACAGCCCTGGCACCGGCTAAGATACACATCACGCTGTTGATTGTGTTGGTGGAACATGAGAACGCCAGGAGAGCCCCAAAGGTCCATCTGGTGTGAAGTCTTGCTTCTCAGGGGGGTGACCGGATGCCTCTGGGAATCCTGCAAACAGGGCTTGGAGGCCCAGACTCACGTCCATGGAGGTGGCTGGATAGTAATGAGGTTTTTTGGGGGGAGACACACATCTGGAACAGTTCACAGAATTGGATTGAGATTTATTTCTTACAGTTGAAATGGGTTGAAGAGGGCTTCCTGTCGGGTTTAATGCACTGGAGCGTCACCTCTGGAGCTCTGGGTTCAAATCCCGACATCACTCAGGAAATGAGCTTTGAAGGATTTATGTTCGGTTCCAGGGAGTGATGGGACACACATTTAAGAAGCATCCCACATGGTGTGATTGGCAGGCAGTCTGCTTGGCCTGGTTGGAGTTCAGGGAGGGATGGAAGATGGGGTGGGGGCAAAGGAGCGAAACAGAAGGTGAGGAAGCAGAAGGAGAGAAAGCTTTCTGGCTGGACGAAACAGCTGGATGGCCTACAGAACCGTGAAGGCGATTCTTCCACACATATGTCTGGGAAATTTAAAGCAGAAGAGCTTTCCAAAGACCACCCGACGCGCAAGCCGGTTTGTGCGTTTGTCGCCAACCTAAATTTTTGCCGCCGCGTTTCCAGGGATGACGTGCTTCAGATGAGCACCATTGCAGATCATTGTTGGCAACGGCTTTGAGGGAGAAAGCTTCTCACATGCTAGGCACATGGCTAACAGCACAATCCGAACGCTGTCTGAGCAGAAGGAAGTCCCACTGCATTCAAAGAAAGTCCTATTGCATTTGTAAGCAGCCTTAATTGTGTTCTACTCCCTGGTATGTGGGTTGAGGACTGCAGCTGCACATCTCCTTGTGGAACTCCCTGCCTGTTGAGCAACTGCTTGGTTAGACAGCAGGCTAAAGCATTTAAAGAAGAAGAAAAAAGGGGGAAGACCCTTGAAGTTCTTCAACAGCCTTCCTTAGTCTGGTACCTCCCAGTTGGTTTGGAATTGTACTCCAAAACGTCTGGAGGACACTAAGTTAGAGAAAGCAGCTCTTAGCTTAAAGATGGATCCCTCACAATATTCAGTTCAGTTCTAATTCTCTGCTCCCCCTAAGAAGCAGGCAGAGGGCTTTATCTCCCAACAGGACCAGGAGATAAACTGGCAGGCCACTTACAATGTCTTGTCTGGTCAGACGCAGCCTACAGAGGGTTGTCTACCCTTGCTCTTCTGCATCCATTCAGGAGAGCCAACTTGGTCCTGGGGTCGTGGGTGCCATGCAGCGTGCATGGCCATGGCACCAAAATTTGTGGGTGCCCAGCCCCTTCATGGGAATTTTGTGGGTGCTTGAGCACCGAGGTCCCCAGGGAGTTGGCACCTATGCGCCCATTAGATTGGCTTTTAACTCTCTCTAATTACTGATGCGATTTCATTTTCGTTTATGTAATTTTCAGCTTCCTGGAGGGCTCCCCAGCGCCAAATCAGGGGTAAAAGACAAGCATGCTGGTGTCTCCCACCTGGGTCCTTGCATCGAGCATCACCCCCATGAATGCGTTTTCTGTATGCCAAAAGTTCAGGAACATCCTTGGATGCTAGTAAGGACACTCTGTTCTTCTCAGTCATGCCAGGAAACTTTTAATTCGTTGCTGGGTCGCTCCCAAAGATGTCTGAAAGGAACGGTCAACAAGTGGCTTCCTTGGGAGATGGCTGGCATCTTGACCACCACACTGGGATTCTCAAATAGAGGCTGTCCATATTCCAGTGAAGATCTGGAAATTCCTTTTTTTAAAAAAAGAAGACAGTTTAGGGTGAGGAAAAAGAGAAATCAATAATAATAATAAATGCATTGCTCATTATGCGTTTGGTTTGAGTTTCAGATGTGCTAGTTTCCCCCTAGCCTCACAACAAGGCCGCAAAGAACTGGCTTTGCAAATATTGAACTCTGCAAATATTAATGCCTTTAGCATGCCTGGTGTCCTAACTCTTTTTATTTTTGCAGCGAGGGCTGTTGCTTAGATTTCTATTTTACAGGAAGCTTTCCATGTCCTCGTTCAACCTTCCCAGCATCGGCCACAAGAATGTGGGTTCAGAAGCAGGCACAAGGAATGAGGGGGTGGGGTGGGATATCTCCCCAGTGTGAGAGATGGCCTCTTCCTCTCAAAGCTATCATTATATGTGATAGTGAAATTCCTCTGTTGGTATTGAATACCATTCATTGGCTGTCATGTTCCTTTGCTCAAAAAGGGCTAATGCTCGGTTCCCTTTTTTGTAAGTAAATTTTTATTGGGATTTTTAACATAACAGGATTAAAATCAGCAAACTGTAAAAAAAAGAGAAAGAAAACACAGCAAACCATAGCATTGTAGTCGCACTGAGTAATGCAGAACACGATAAGTGCCTGGGAACAATCCTGAAAGCATTCTATAAAGGAACCATCAATTAAGCTGCATTAAAAGAATGAACTGAAGTCAAGCTGGCGGTAAAATGGATGCATCATTCAGATTTATATCAGAAACAAACTGGAATGGCACTGCTTAATTTTTTTTCTCCCCTGGCTGGGCTGCATCCCTGAGTCAATTCATCCTTCATAGCTGGTTGCCCGATCTGAGCAAACCAAAATTTAACCAAAAGACCCTTCAGAAGTTTCCAATGGCACCCAATTTCTAGATGGGCTCCAAGCAGTCATGTAATGATCAGATCTCGGTGGGTCAAAGAATGTCTGTCAAAACAAAGAAGAGATAACAAGGGGTCTGGTTGCTGTGTGATTTGACTAACATGGGTAAATACAGTGGTACCTCAGTTTAGGAACAATTCGGTTTACAGGCTACACAAAACCAGAAGCAGTGTCTCGGTTTGCGAACTTTACCTCGGTCTAAGAATGGAATCCGAAAAGTGGAAGGGCACCAACGGCAGGAGGCCTCATTGGGGAAAGCGCACCTCAGTTTAAGAACAGTTTCAGTTTAAGAACAGACTTCTGGAATGGATTAAGTTCATAAACCGAGGTACCACTGTACTGTCTCCCCAAAAATCTGGTACAGGCCCACCACAAGTGGAAATGGGTGCCCTTAATCTGCCAACGATATGGTAAGAGACTCCAATTAATATAATCAGGAGGAGGCTAATGCCAATCTCCTTTTGGGACTGGAGGCTGAGATTTTGGCCCAGAAACCCAAAGGTGTAGATTAACTTGCCTGGGATTTTTCTTCTTCCCTTCCTTCGTGTTTGGCTGCTGGCCAGATTTGTCTGGGAGCCCAATATATCTAACTATCTATCTATAGACACATCCTGGATCCTGTTGACAGGTAACCCGTTGCCAGCAGTTGAAGGCATGTTTGGTTTCCAAAGGTTTAGGCCAAGCTAAATATCTGACCATGTTTCCCCTTCCAAGGATTTTTGGCCTCACTATTGCCACACCCTCCCAGCTCCATTAGCTGTGCTGGGCATCTGGGCACCTTGCGAATGCATGATGTCATGGGAGCCAGGGTGGTGGTGTGGTTAGTCAGGCTAGGTCCTGGGAGACCAGGGTTCAAATCCCCACTCAGCCATGAAAATCACTGGGTGACTTTGGAGTCAGTCACAGCCTTACCTACCTCACAGGGTTGTTGTGTAGATTAAATGAGAGGAGAACCGTGCACACCACCTCAAGCTCTTGGGAGGAAAAAGTGGTTATAATAGGACTTGAATGGGGTAACTGTGTCCCTGAAGGACCAGGTGTGCAGCCTGGGAGTCATTTTGGATTCACAGCTGTCCATGGAGACGCAGGTCAATTCTGTGTCCAGGGCAGCTGTCTACCAGCTCCATCTGGTGCACAGGCTGAGACCCTATCTGCCTGTGGACTGTCTTGCCAGAGTGGCGCATGCTATGGTTATCACCCACTTGGACTACTGCAATGTGCTTTACGTGGGGCTACCTTTGAAGGTGACCCGGAAACTGCAATTAATCCAGAATGCGGCAGCTAAACTGGTGACTGGGAGTGGCTGCCGGGACCACATAACACCGGTTCTGAGAGATCTGCATTGGCTCCCAGTACGTTTCTGAGCCCAATTCAATGTGTTGGTGCTGACCTTTAAAGCCCTAAACGGCCTCAGTCCTGTATACCTGAAGGAGCATCTCCACCCCCATCATTCAGCCCAGACACTGAGGTCCAGCGCTGAGGGCCTTCTGGCGGTTCCCTTGCTGCGAGAAGTGAGGTTACAGGGAACCAGACAGAAGGCCTTCTCAGTAGTGGCTTCTGCCCTCCCATCAGATGTCAAGGAAATAAGCAGCTTTCTTATCTTTAAAAGACATCTGAAGGCAGCCCTGTTCAGGGAAGTTTTTTAATATTTATTGCTGTATTGTTTTTAACACTCAACTGGGAGCAGCCCAGAGTGGCTGGGGAAACTCAGCCAGATGGGCAGGGTTTCAACACCAATAAATTGTTGTTGTTGTTGTTGTTGTTGTTGTTGTTGTTGTTGTTGTTGTTGTCGTCAGGATAGGTCAGTCACTAGAGGGGTTGTGGGTTCAAGTCCCACATTTGGTGAAATCTTAATCTCAGGGGTTGTGGGTTCAAGTCCCACGTTTGGTGAAAGATTCCATCATTGCAGAGGGTTGGACTAGATGATCCTTGTGGCCCCTTCCAACTCTATGATTCTATGACATGTGATCAGTAAATCAATAAATGAATGTCTTTCCGGAAGCATATTAACTAGATCTCTCTCAGGGTTTCATAATGGTGACTTCGTCCTGGAAGCAATTTGACAGATAAAATGATTGACATTATCTAAGGGGAGGGAAAGTAGAAGAAGAAGAAGAAGAAGAAGAAGCCATGCTAGACCAGTACATCAACATTACAGAGAGACATTTTGAACCAATGCAGCCCTGGGTCTCACATTCCCCCTCCCCACTCTTTTCTCATGTGAATGCCATTGATTCCCAGAGGTTTTTTGAGCTAGTCTCCCAGGTTACCATTTAATCTGCATCACTGTGGGGGCCGAGCCGCCTGCCAGCGAGAGATGTCATGTGTCATCCAGCTGCGGCTGTTTAGGTCTGGCTTGTACACCCCTCTCCTGAGTCCCCTCTCTGGGGGAGCTTTGGCCAGCTAACAAGGCGTGACCATCTTCAGGGCGGACGTGAGACAAGCGAATCTTGACATACCACCATCCTTGACATTCTTCAAGGTGGGCGCTTAGGGTTAATTGAGATCAGCATTTTTGGAGGGGCAAGAGGGGAGCCAAAAAAATCCAGGTTTAGCTACTCTCTCCTCCGTCTTCAACAGACCCATTTCAGATTGACAACCTATTTTGAAGATGGATACAGTATTCACAAAGTGTTCTCCAAATAGTTGTATAGACATCCAGTTATATTGTTAAATGCAACCAGTTATATTGTTGAGTGCAACCCCTGACTCTGAACAACAAGAGACTCTGCAGTTGCACACAGTTTGGTTTCCTTGGAACACAGGCCAATGGAGATGATGGTGTATTTGGGATATATGGTTTTATTTATACACAGATAAAACCGTAACCTGGTGAAGTGGATTATTTTAGAAATGGTGTGTTGTTGTTTTCTTAGGATAAACATAAACATAGAAAGCTCACAGTGGTACTCTTCTTACACCACAAGACGGGGCTCCCTGACTGACCTTCCTGCTGATTTATCTGCAGGCATCCCTGGATTTATGAAGAGCAGCCAGCGTGACTTCGAAAGTAATGAGTTTTGCAGATGGCAGAGCTTCTCTCAGGTTGCAGTCCTGTGGGAGAGGGCGGCGCAGAGAGTCCCTGCTCTGTTTATAAACAGAGGCAGGGTGATTAAGATAAGAGAAGGGCTGGTAATTAAATTAAAGCCAAGGAAGTTGTCAGAGATGGGCTTAAAGGCTTCTCCAGGCATCCCAGCCTTTAAAGCCATCAGACAGGAGAATTCCAATATTGCTACTGGGCCTGGAGAGAGAGGTGGCGGGGTTTGAATTTCATGGCGATGACTTAATTTGCTCTTCTGGTTTCATCTGGGCAAACAGAGACCAATTACAATAGACTGGGTCAAGAAGAAAGGGGCTGAAGAGGCCAGATCCTATAACGGGGTATTTAGGTTAAAAAAGGTAAATGACCCCTGGATGGTTAAGTCCAGTCAAAGGCGATTATGGGGTTGCGGCACTCATCTCACTTTCAGGCCGAGGGAGCCGGCGTTTGTCCAAAGACAGCTTTCCGGGTCATGTGACCAGCAGGACTAAACCACTTCTGGCGCAACGGGACACCGTGACGGAAACCAGAGCGCACGGAAATGCCGTTTACCTTCCCACCGCAGTGGGAAGTACCTATTTATCTACAGTGGTACCTCAGGTTAAGAACTTAATTCATTCCAGAGGTCCGTTCTTATCCTGAAACTATTCTTAACCTGAAGCACCACTTTAGCTAATGGGGCCTCCTGCTGCTGCCGTGCCGCCAGAGCACGATTTCTGTTCTCATCCTGAAGCAAAGTTCTTAACCCGAGGTACTATTTCTGGGTTAGCGGAGTCTGTAACCTGAAGCGTAAGTAACCTGAAGCACCAGTGTAACCCGAGGTATCACTGTACTTGCACTTTTTTGGCGTGCTTTCAAACTGCTAGGTTGGCAGGAGCTGGGACAGAGCAACAGGAGCTCACCCCCTCGTGCAGATTCGAGCTGCGACCTTCTGATTGGCAAGCCCAAGGGGCTTACTGGTTTAGACGGCAGCGCCACCCACATCCTGCAATGGGGAATCTAGAGTCTACCTACGAAACACCTAGGCTGGTCCCTGTGTTGGTCTGGGAGAGTTTGTGAGAATGGAACACACCAAGGATGGGTGTGGAATGTTTGCAGTTCATAAGCACACCCCCTAAAACAGGAAATGTGCAAAGTTACAGGCTCCTTTCAGGTCAAGTTAGAGCACTAGCAGAGACTGGAACATCCCTCGCCTCTCTAGAGCATTGGGCAGCATGGATGGGCAAATCCTCCCATGGAGACTCAGCATGGCATAGTGGCTAGAGTGTCAGACTAGGACATGGGAAACCAGGGTTCAAATCCCCACTTAGCCATGAAGCTCATTGGGTGACCTTGAACCAGTCACAGTCTTTCAGCCTCACTTACCTTCCCGCTGGAGCAGTACCTATTTATCTACTTGCACTTTGACGTGCTTTCGAACTGCTAGATTGGCAGGAGCAGGGACTGAGTAACGGGAGCTCACCCCGTCGTGGGGGTTCGAACTGCTTCTGATCGGCAAGTCCTAGGCTCTGTGGTTTAACCCACAGCGCCACCCGCGTCCCAGAGTGCTGGAGACTAGGGTCTAAATCTGGAGACTAAATCCCCATTTTGCAGTGAACCTTGCTGGGTGACCTTGGGGGCCAGTCTTCTCTCAGCCTGACCTCCTTCACAGGATTGCTGTGAGAATTAAATGAGGAGGGGGGGGGGACCATGTCTACCACCATTACCATTTGGGAGAAGAATGAGTAATAAAGGGTTTGCTTCTCTTCGTTTCTGCTTCCCCCTTCTTAAACCCAATTCTCCACCTTGCCACATCAGTCTGTGAAGTCCCAAAACGTGCAAATTTATTCCACTGTGCACATTCTCTCTGTGGCTGTCCCTAATGCACACATTTTCACGAGAAACCTTTCCCAATATAATGCATTTTGCACATTGTTTTTGCCCATTACTTGCATTTCACACCCATCCCCCCCCAAATCTATGCTGCTTTGCATACATTTTTGCTGCATTAGAGAAATGTCCAGAAACACAGAGAGTTCTGCAAGATCTTCGCTGCATTTTGGTCTGTGCATTGTTTTGGAAAGCCCTAATCAGGTTAGCTCGCTTTAACAGGAGAACGGAACCAAATTTCTTCCCTGTCCCTTTATTAGCCAGGCAAGTGACTGAAGACAAGAGCTTCTGTTTCTTGGCCGGAGGATGAGGGAGGATTATATGCACTCTGCTCCCCCTTCCCTTCATGCATAACTCTCCAATTAGCGTCCCCTCTCCTTTTTCTCTTCTTCAAAGCTTCCAGAGCCATTAATCTGCTTTGGGGCATTAGTGCTGGGCCTGAGCATCATAAGATCATTTCTCCTTTCACCTTCCCACCGGGTCCCACACGCTCTAATAGTTTTTCAGTCTTTTGTCATGCATGCAAAATGCTCAACAGGCCTTTGGGTGCTGCTGACCCCCCATCCACTTGGGCTCTGGTCCTTTGAGGTTTAGTGGAGGGTGACCCCAAAGGGATGGGGTGGGGAGTGAGAAGATTGCAAAGGCAGGATTCCTTGCTAGGTAAGAGGGCATCATCCACTTGTAGGGCTGAGAGCTTGCCTCCCCCAGAGACAGGCTCTGGAGAGAGAGAAATGATACCGGGCAATACTAGCAGCCTTCCCATGATCTCTAGAACAGCAAACGGTCATGCATGATGGGAATTGTAGTCCAAAACATCCCTAGGGCACTAGGCTGGAGGAGACTGGTCTACCCTGACTGGCAGGGTCTCAAGCAATGAAGGGTTTCTCCCATAATTCTTGATTGGCGTCCGTCTTTCTCGGGAGGTGTGTGGCTTTGGATGAATGCAGGACCTGCTGTTGTTGGGTCTGCTAATCAGACCTTTTTATTGTCCCAGGTGCTGCTAATAAGAGCTAATAAGAGCCTGTAGACAGGAGATCTAATATACTTGTGTTTATTCAATTGAACAAAGCGCACAAACATCTCCAAAGAAAGGGAAGGAAAACATTCATTTTCCCCTCTCTCCTCCTTTCTTCTGTCTGCTTTCCGATTGGTTAAGACTTACAGCTTATAGATTTCCCAGAACGCCCATTGGCATGTGAAGAAGGGGAGCACACACATCGCATGTGCATTTAGATTAGCCTTAGCCCTGCCCTGGGTGTGTCTTCTAATATTAATGATGTCCTAATAGGCTCCAGAACATGCGCAGAGTCCCCAAAGTAGCACCTGCTATTTCTTTTTGTTATCTCGGATTGTAAATCTTTCACTCTACAGGCCTTGAGCAATAAAATGCCTCCTTAACACATTCCAAGCAAGAGCTGATAAGAGGTAATTAACGAGTCCCTAACAAATAGACAAAGGAAGAGATTCAACTTCAAAAGACCAGGTTGATGGACTGCAAACTAGCTTTCTTTAGCATAACACTTGATAGGTACTCCAGCAGGGAAACAGAGACAGCAAGCACAATTTTATACAGAAGCTGGTTATTTTATATAAAAACAGGATCACTAATCATTCCTGACCCCATACTGTGGCTGTAGAAACCAATATGGGAGAGATATGTTTTGTTGCAGCTGGGGCAGGTGAAGGCATCTGGTTTGCTATGGATGCACGACGTGGCTGTCTCTCTCCAGGCGCTGTAGCCCACACGACATTGCCAGTCTTCATGTCATATTTGCAAACATCTCTGTAATGCATAGTTGGTGTGCCAGCAGGCCTGGTGCTTTAAGCCAGAACACTTCCTTGGGGATCCTGCCATCTTCCATTCTGTGGACATGACCAAGCCAGTGTAGACATCGCATAATAGCATAAAAAAACATAAGAATAGCCCTGCTGATGTTGGCATACACGTTCTTCCCAAGCACTGGAATAAAATTTGGGAACCGCGACCCTTAAATTCTGTTTCCAGTTTTCTAAGGGAAAACCCCGTAAGATTATTATACAGGTGGTACTGCACTCCTATGCAAAAGTCAAAAATGTTTTCTTCTATATCACCTAATAAAATTGGTTGCAATAAATTTGGTACATATTATCATTTATGGTGGGAATGTCAGCTGGTGCAATATTTTCGGAATTTACGTGCGATAGAAATGATAAATATTACTAAAGAAATTATTGTACAGTGTCCAAAATTAATGTTGCTGTATATTTTTGATGATACCATTGTAAATGTACTGTAGAAAGAATTGGTCATATATATGACCTTGGCAGCAGGACCAGTAATTGCAACTCAGTGGAAAACAGTGCAAAAATCTAACACTGAGTAACTGGTATCTCTCACTCTGGAATATAGCTATAATGGAGAAATTCATACACAATTTGAGATTTCGGCAAGGACTGGAACAGGGGTAGGCAACCTAAGGTCTGTGGGCCGGATCCGGCCCAATCGCCTTCTCAATCTGGCCCGCATACGGTCCAAGAATTAGCTTGTTTTTACATGAGTAGAATGTGTGCTTTTATTTAAAATGCATCTCTGGGTTATTTGTGGGGCATAGGAATTCATTCATTTTTTTTTAAATTCAAAATATAGTCTTATTCAAAACATGGTCTGAGAGGTGGTGGACTGGCCCACGGCTGAAAAAGGTTGCTGACCCCTGGACTAGAAGCTCCAGATACTTCTTATATGATTTTTGACATATACAACAGAACCATCATTTTCAAGACTCTTGTCACAAGCCTGGGAAATCTGGAACTATGGCTTGATGATCTGAGAAAGTTGATCACCTTTACTTGGACTGCTATGTTAACTCATGTGCAAATACTAATTCTATGTGCCTGTCTTACAGTATTGTTGTTCACCTTTTAGCTTGTTTCTGTTGTCATAACTGTTCTCTCATTATAAAATGGAATATTATTAAAATATTATTTAAAAGATGAGCCCTGTGGCTGGATCAGGCCAGTGGTCCATCTAGTCCAGCATCCTGTTCTCACAGTGACCAACCCAATGGTCACTTCTCCAATGGGAAGCCCAGAAGCAGGTTGGGTGGCAAAGCACAGCCATTACAGCCAGTGGCGTAGCGTGGGTTGTCAGCACCTGGGGCAAGGCAAGTAATTTGCGTCCCCTAACCCGTGGATTTGTGCCCCCTAACCCGTGGATTTGTGCCCCCTAACTCATGGATTTGCGCCCCCTAACCCTAACCCCCAGATGTTGCGCCCGGTGCTGCCGGCCCCCCTGCACCCCCCACGCTACGCCACTGATTACAGCTAGTAAGCACTGATATTCTCCAGGCACCGGGAACCATCACTGTGAACCCAGATCACCTGAGACACATGAAATCCTTCCTGCAAGGTGATGCCAATTTCCTTACAGAACCTGACCATCCGCCGCCAGGATATTGGATGGTCTTGGCTGCCCGGCCAGGACCCAGAGAACCAGCCAGTTCCCAAGAACTCAAAAAAGAATGGCAACCAGCCCTGCTCTGAATGAAAGAACTGTGAACGCTGAGCTCAGCAAGGAGCTCAAACCATTAATTCTGTGAATGAGCTTCAGGAACTCCTTAAGGTCCAAACTAGGAAAATCTCCATTCCCTCCTGTTGCCCCAGAAACCAGGCGGAAGAGAGATGCATTTTTCTCCTCTGCTTTGAGTTCAGCCTCCTCGGTGGGCACTTTTGCCTGCTGGGAAAGAGTCCAGCTTTTCTTTCTTTCTTTCTTAAAAGGAGGAGGAGGGGGGGGGGAAGGAGTCTTCCTGGAAAGATTTCTAGATTTCAAAGCTGCCTGGCACGATCGGAGGTGGCTCCGTGGGACTCTGGCAGCTTTGTAATTTGAAACAGTGGGATTAGCGTGGCCCAGCCAGCGGCTCTGGTTATTCAAAAGAGCGGCAGACTGGGCTGGAGAGACAAGCCAGCATTCCAAGAACCTCCTCCGTCCAGACCAGAAGGAGGAACTGGGACAAAGGGCCAAGGCGACAAAGCTCTTGGGAGAAACTCCAAGCACACTTTCTTCTTGCGAATAAGTTCCCTTGCATACAGTTTCTATTCCAGCTCCACAGTTCTGATTTAGGGTGGCCAGATCTCCCGCTTTCTCAAAGGCACTCCTCTATTTGAAGGAGGCGTCAGGGGACAGCCATCTGTTCAAAGGAGTTATAGAACCATAGAATTGTAGAATTGGAAGGGAGCCGAGGGTCATCTAGTCCAGCTCCCTACAATGCAGGAATCAAAGCTAAATCCACCAATCTGAAGTATTTTAATAAGCCAATGAAGGTTAAAAAAAAAAAGGTAAAGGATCCCTGGATGGTTAAGTCCAGTCAAAGGTGACTATGGGGTTGCAGCGCTCATCTCGCTTTCAGTCCGAGGGAGCCGATGTTTGTCCACAGACCGCTTTCTGGGTCATGTGGCCAGCAGGACTAAACCACTTCTGGCCATTTATCTTCCCACTGCCGCAGTACCTATTTATCTACAGTGGTACCTCGCAAGACGAATGCCTCGTAAGACAAAAAACTCGCAAGACGAAAGAGTTTTTCGTTTTTTGAGTTGCTTCGCAAGATGAATTTCCCTATGGGCTTGCTTCGCAAGACGAAAACGTCTTGCAAGTTTGTTTCCTTTTTCTTAAAACCGTTAATCCTATGGGAATCCGTGTTTCGCAAGACGAAAAATTCGCAAGACGAAAAAACTCGCAGAACGAATTAATTTCGTCTTGCGAGGCACCACTGTACTTGCACTGGTTTGCCTTTGAACTGCTAGGTTGGCAGGAGCTGGGACAGAGCAACAGGAGCTCACTCTATTGCAGGGATTCGAACCGCCAACCTTCTGATCCACAAGCCCAAGAGGCTCAGTGGTTTAGACCACAGTGCCACCTGCATCCCATGTATAAGCCTATGAAGGGGAGGGGGGTGGGAGTCCCAAAGTTGCCTATCATTACTGAGCACCTGGTCACCTGTAGAGTGAGATGTTTTGTGTTTCTACTTAAAGTACAGCCATTCTAAATTTGCATATAGATGCAAATTTTACGCAAACCACTCTCCTCTTTTGACCTAAGAACATAACAAATGTAAGAAGAGCCTGCTGGATCAGACCAATAGCCCACCTAGTCCAGATCCCTGTTCTCACAGTGGCCAAACTGATGCCTATGAAGAGCCAGCAAGCAGGATTTGAGCACAAAAGCCGCTCTCCCCTCCTGTGGCTTCCAGAGAATGGGATTCAGAAGTATTTCTGCCTCTGACCATGGAGGCAGAGCAGAGCCGTCATGGCTAATAGCCATTGAAAGCCTTCTCCTCCATGAATTTGTCCATCCTGTGGAAGTGAGTTCCACAGTTTAACCACGTGCTGCATGGAGAAGTATGCATGGAGAGTCCTGTACAGTGTGCAGGCGTCGTATGAGGATGAGGAGAGGTGCTACGCAGAGAGGGACAGCTGCGCAGCGCCCCTTCAGCGAAGCGCCTCTCCTGGGAAGCGGGAGGAGGAACGGAAGGGCCACTTCTGGTGAACCAGAGCAGCACACAGAAACACCATTTACCTTCCCACCGGAGCGATACCTATTTATCTACTTGCACTTGACGTGCTTTTGAACTGCTAGGTTGGCAGGAGCTGGGACCGAGCAACAGGAACTCACCCTGTCACAGGGATTTGATCCGCCGACCTTCTGATCGGCAAGCCCTAGGCTCTGTGGTTTAGACCACAGCGCCACCCATGTCCCTGTGCTCAGGTTGTACACAAGTGTAAATAAAACCACATGTCCTAACGGCACCACCATCTCCTCTGACCTTTGCGTTAAGGAAACCGAACCTGGGAATGGGCTTGGAACCCCTGGAATCTTTCGCCGTCTGGAGATTCGGGCACAGGAGCAGTCTGCGCGGTGACATTTTGTAGGCCCAACTTGTGATTCCTCTAAAACCAGTCGGGCAACACGCCAGAGAGTGAGGTGGTAGCTCACTGATGTTCTCCAGGAAAAGGGTGCCCTTGTATCATCCTGCAACAGCTTGCCAGAAGTTCTCTCACCGCTGCTTGTTTTGATGAAGGCACCTCTCCCACGCCCAACTGCAATGACTGAATCCTAGGGGCCAGTCTAGACACGTTTGGTGCCTCAAAAGAGATTTGGGGCTTGGGCCTCGTAGGGCAATAGCCACCCCGCTGTCCAGATCCACACCCAGTTTATGCTAGGCCTCTCTGTCCCTTGGGTTGGATGGAGGGCTTTGGGTATCCAGGATGAATGCTGATGTCCCCAGCCCACACTTCCAAGGTCACCGTGACTGTTTCCCCTCTCCTTAGGACACAACAGAAGAGCTTTTCAATAACACTTCCTTTGAAAAATAATCCATCTTGCTCTGTTTTTGGAAACTGTGCTGCGTACAGAACAGGAAGAAGTTAATTACTGTCCAGGGGTGTGTGGGCGTGTGTTCCAAAATGTTTGAAATGTTTAATTTTCTTGAAAGAGAAAAGGGCTCTGATCTCTGTTAGATTCCCTCCGTGTTTACACAGAGGGTTTCTATTAGCAAAGTCAACAGCCCAGGCTGCTGATGGGCTGAGCCTGTGTCTCTTCTCTTCCTCCAAACAGGAACCTTTCCCAAGGGAGGTGTGTGATGCTGTTGTGCAAAAGGTCCCCTCCGCCCTGAAAGCCAGGCAAGGAACTGCAGTTGCTTCAGCAACCAGGCTTAAGGTGGAAGGAACACAGACTTAAACGGCGGAACTCACTTCCACAGGACCCAGTGATGGCCACGAACTCAGATGGCTTTAGAAGAGGACTGGGCAAATTCATGGAGGAGAAGGCTATCAATTGTGTGGCAAGACCCTCAAGCCAACCCCCCCCCCATTAGGATAAATAAATTCACACGGACACGGATATTTTGTTTAAGGTTTTGGGGCAAAAATTTGGCCACAACTTTATTGATTACAGGAATGACAGCGGTATTGGCTTAGGCAAGACTATATCTGACTCCTGCCCCCTCTGCAGGAAGTCTGTAAGGGTAAACCACCCAAAGGGAAATTGCTTCGGGGGAATCCGCCTGCATCTCCCCTGGTGTTCCCAGAGGCCTGGCATGGCCCTCACCCTCAAGTGTACTTCAGACAGGAACCAGGCCCCGGATTCCTTTAATGGGCTACCCTTGAAACTGGAGGGGCAGGCGATGGCCGACCTCCCCTCCCCTGTTCACAATAAGCCAATGCCTAACTGCCAAACCTTACAAAGTTGTGACGATTGCTAAGAAGTAGGCAAAAACCAAGTGTCCCATGCCAATTTGCCAAATGGAAAAAAATACTACCCAGCCCCCAACTCAAGCCGGGCAACCAACCAAAGTCCAAAGCAAGGCCAAAGGATCTAAATGAAAGGGACGGTGGGCGGGTGTTCTGCAGCGCAAAGCAGGAGCCTGCCACACGTTGCACTGCTGCTTTTATACTTTCCCCCAGTATCACCCCATGACATGATTGGGCAATAGCCCTGGGTGATTGTGGTGCAACCCGGTGTGCGTGATAGCTTCACCCACGCCGGGGGGGGGGGGGACCAGGTTGAGAGCCTGCCCACATCCAGGACCATCTAGTGAGATAATCCCATCAACTACTATCTACAATGTCTGTGCTCTTCCATTGTGGTTACAAGCTGTGTTGCTTCTGAACACCAATCCCTGGGGAATCACAGGCGGGAAGAGTGTTCCTTAGTGGCATTAATATGTGTTTTTGTCCATTGTTATAAAATGTCGTAATCATCTGTTGGCTGCAAATAAAGAAAGGTTGGACGTTCTACTGTTGATAAAATAGTGCACCTCTGAGCACGCACAGAGTGCTTCTTGACAACTGCTGAATGGCCACAACTAGGCAAACACAAGATGGAAGTAGAAAGGGCCTAGGATGGCCATTTATCCATCACTGAAAAGGACACAGTTTTGCATAAAATTTGAATGTCCTGTTTTGCATGTTTGAATGCAGATTTAGAAGTGATGGCTATCATTCTCCACCTCACCCATCTGCGGGAGACTGCATGAGCAGGTGATTGACAGACTTGCTCAGTCTGCTGTTCAGGGGCTCACTGCAGACGGGCATCTTCAAGATCTTCCTTCTTTGTCTTCAACAGATTCTTTATGGTAACAAAATCTGCTATGATTAAATGGGCACAAGACATTGGACATAACATTATGTTTGCTGACTGGGAGCAGTTGTGGACCACAGGTATGAAATTCACGGCATGTAATGCCTTAAGAGAGAATATTATGAAAATGATGTACAGGTGGTACATGACCCCAGTCAAGCTTGCAAAAATCTATCATTTGCCCGACAATAAATGCTGGAAATGTAAAGAAACTGAAGGTACATTCTTTCACCTTTGGTGGACGTGCCCAAGGATTAAGGCTTTCTGGGAGATGATCTATAATGAAATGAAAAAGGTATTTAAATATACTTTCCTGAAGAAACCAGAAGCCTTTCTCCTGGGCATGGTCGGCCAATTGGTGCCAAAGAAGGATAGAACTTTCTTTATGTATGCCACAACAGCAGCAAGAATACTTATTGCGAAATACTGGAAGACACAAGATCTACCCACTCTGGAAGAATGGCAGATGAAGGTGATGGACTATATGGGACTGGCAGAAATGACTGGCAGAATCCGAGACCAGGGAAAAGAGTCGGTGGAAGAAGATTGGAAGAAATTTAAAGACTATTTACAGAGATATTGTAAGATTAAGGAATGTTAGAATGATGTTGGACAGAAATTAAGTGGTTTCCAACTGTAATGTTTAAGAGAATATGAAAAAAAAGGTTTAGAAATAAGCAAAAACTAATGGTAAGGATTTGCTGAACTAACAATTTGAATTGGAATACAAAAAAGGGAGGTATGAGGAGGTCTGGAAAATAAGTTAAAAGAAAATAAGTAATGGAAATTTTATGTGTTTTTAATTCTTTTTACTTTTGTATTTTTGTTATTTTTTATTTTATTTTATATTGTATTATTTTTTGAAAACTTTAATATTCTATAAAAAAAAAAAACAACCAGGAGAAGAGAACCTTTCCCCCTTAAAAGCTAGGTGTTGTTGTTGTTGTTGTATTGATATGGGGAACGAACCGAACTGGCACATGCACACCCTGTACTCTGAAGTGGAGCGATCCGATTTACCACCTCGTTCTGTTGCATGTGGACACTAGACCTGATACAAAATATGCAAACACTGGGGCGTTTTTGTTGCAGGGTTGAAGGTATGGAATGGGCTGCAGCCCAAGGGTACCTGCTTTGCATTGCAAAACGTCCCAGGAATCTCCAGTTAGGGCTGGGAGAGACCGAAGCACAAAACCTCGGAGAGCCATTGCCAGTCCATGCAGGTAATACTAGGGTTACCAGACCTCCACATCTGAGCTGAAGCCTCCAGGTTTGTCTGGCCCTCTGTGGGTAGCAAATGGACACCTTGAATCTCCCAAGTGGGCAAGAGCACCTTTAATAACAATAAAAATTATTAAGAAGACTGTGTGTGTGGCTTGCAAGCTTCATAGAATCGTAGAGTTGGAAGGGACAATTAGTGTCATCTAGTCCAAATTCTTGCAACGCAGAAATCTTTTTGCCCAACATGGGCATGTTATGGCAGAAACACTCCAAGGGAGGCTGCCCTCCTTCACTTCCTTCTCCCAATTAACCTCCATCTCCAGGGCTCACATCCATGACCTCACCAGGGAACACCCCCAGGTCTCAGGCTCTGAGATGCTCCTGGACCTGGAAAGTCTAATGCTGAGCTAAGTGGCTAGCCAACGGACTTACTTCCAAAGGCCTTCTGGAGGCATCTGAAGGCAGCCCTGTTTAGGGAAGCTTTTAATGTTTAACAGACTGCTGTATTTTAATACAGTGGTACCTCAGGTTACATACGCTTCAGGTTACATACGCTTCAGGTTACAGACTCCGCTAACCCTGAAATATTACCTCAGGTTAAGAACTTTGCTTCAGGATGAGAACAGAAATCGTGCTCTGGCGGCACGGTGGCAGCAGGAGGCCCCATTAGCTAAAGTGGTGCTTCAGGTTAAGAACAGTTTCAGGTTAAGAACGGACCTCCGGAACGAATTAAGTATTTAACCCGAGGTACCACTGTACTTTGTTGGAAGCCACCCAGGGTGGCTGGGGAGACCCAGCCAGATGGGTGGGGTATGTATAAATAAATAAATTATTATTATTATTATTATTATTACTATTATTTCTGAAGGGGTTCAGAATAGTTTAGGTCTGCCCCATGGAGGCATGAAAACACACAGTGTGTCTCTCTCTGGGGCGTTGCCAGCCACTGTGTGGGTGGTTTGTGGCATGAATCCTGGGCGGCGTTTGGTTGGCAAGGTTTGCAGAAGCCTTATCTCCCCCTCGGTGCCCTATTGTGGGGAGAGATTGATTCTTTCCGCTGCTCCTTTTCCTCCTGGAGCAGCTCCGAGAGGATGATGGACTCTGTTCAATTTCCTTGATGAAAAAGAGGGCAGCGAGGATGCCCTCCGCCGTAAGCATATCCCCCGCTTGGCCTTTTGAAAAATTATGGTTATGATTATTACTGTTATTAGAAGGAAGTTGTGGATAACAGGACATGCCCTGCAGCCGTGCGGCTGCCTCTGCGCCAGAGCTAAGCGAAGCCTTGTGCTTCCTCAGACCCTGCATGGTATTTGTGTGTCTGTGATGGGGCGGGAATGGGATGGAGGAGAAGCGGGGCAGTGGAACAGGGCCTGGTTTCTATTCTCCATTCACAATCCTGCCTTGAGCTGGTCAAGCATCCTCACCCATCTGCCCCATGTGTTGGGTACCTAACAGATGCCAGGTCACTAGCACAAGGCCAGTCTAAACAAAACAAATTCCTTCCAGTAGCACCTTAAAGACCAACTAAGTCAGTTCTTGGTATGAGCTTTCGTGTGCATGCACACTTCTTCAGATACACATGGAACAGATACACATGGAACTGTGTATCTGAAGAAGTGTGCATGCACACGAAAGATACACATGGAACTGTGTATCTGTGTATCTTCAGATACACATGGAACTGTGTATCTGAAGAAGTGTGCATGCACACGAAAGCTCATACCAAGAACTGACTTAGTTGGTCTTTAAGGTGCTACTGGAAGGAATTTGTTTTGTTTTGACTATGGCAGACCAACACGGCTACCTATCTGTAACAAGGCCAGTCTAAGGCATTTTGCTGCCCGAGGCAAAGGATGAGGTGGTGCCTGCCTCTCCATTCAGGAGTTGACCGCACTGGCTGTTGACTCTTATTTGAACACTCACAACAAGGCAATGCAAGGCATGTGAGCTCTGCACACCTTGCAGCCACACCTCAGCCTCTGCTGCCCGAGGCAGCTGCCTAATGGAAGGGCCGGTACTGCACCAGCAAGACAGCTGCCTCAGGCAGCAGATTCTAGGGAACAGGCGGAGGTAAGTACAGTGGAACCTAACCTCATTTTTCGAACGCTTCAGAAGTTGAACACTTCGCCTTTCGAACACCGACAAGCCAGAAGTGAATGCTTCCGTTTTTGAACGTGCCTCATAAGTCGAATTCTCAATTTTTTGAATGGATTTTGCCGACCGGCAATTGCGCCTTGGTTGTCGAATGTTTCGGAAGTCGAACGGTCTTCCGGGATGGATTACGTTCGAGAACTGAGGTTCCACTGTATTGTAGATAAGTGGTTGCGCCAAGTAGCCGTCCTTGCAACCCCTAACACAGCAGTTTATCCCATTTTCCTGACGTTTCCCTGACGACACACCCGCACTTTTGCTGGATCTGTATTTTGATTGTATTGTGTACTGATTAATTCCCCCACGTCCAAGAACTTTTCTCCTTGTTCTGCAGCTGTGCCTTGTGAAAACCTGATCTTAGCCGCCGGATCGAAGCTCAGTTAAGCAAAATCTCTCTTTGGGTTTTCTGCACGTCAAATAAGATCCGGTTCAGCGGTTAAGATCAAATTTTTGCAAGACCCAGCTGCAGAACAACGGGAAAAGCTCTTGGACCTGGGAGAATTAATCAGTACATAATACAATCAAAATATGAGTCAAGGAGAAGTGTGGATGAGCTCTTACTGTTAATTTCCATGTTGTATTTGAGCTGTCACATGGCATAAAAGCCACTTCTATAAATGCACTGGAATATAGCACAAATGTTGTGCTCGTTTCTGTGTTCTTTTCTTCCAGAAAAAAAATAAACAGCTTGAAAGTAACACAGAAACAAGCACCATAGGTAAAGGTAAAGGGACCCCTGACCATTCGGTCCAGTCGCGGACAACTCTGGGGTTGCAGCACTCATCTCGCTTTACTGGCCGAGGGAGCCAGCTTACAGCTTCCTGGTCATGTGGCCAGCATGACTAAGCTGCTTCTGGCGAACAAGAGCAGTGCACGGAAACGCCGTTTATCTTCCCGCCGGAGTGGTACCTATTTATCTGCTTGCACTTTGACGGCTTTCGAACTGCTAGGTTGGCAGGAGCAGGGACCGAGCAAAGGGAGCTCATCCCGTTGTGGAGATTTGAACCGCCGACCTTCTGATCGGCAAGCCCTAGGCTCTGTGGTTTAACCCACAGCGCCACCCGCATCCCATCTAAACAAGCACCATAGTTGTGCTAAATTCTGCTGTATTTATGGAAGTGTCATTGATGGCAATATCCAGACAAGCAAGAGTGGGGGTCAAAGAAAGACCTGTGGGGTGTGTGGATTGGGGAGAGTCCTAGGGGCCGCTTCAAGAGAACTGAAGGGCCACATTTGGCCTGCAGGCCTGGGGTTTCCCACTCCTGGTTTCTGAG
This sequence comes from Podarcis erhardii, assembly GCF_964252035.2. Lineage (NCBI taxonomy): Eukaryota > Metazoa > Chordata > Lepidosauria > Squamata > Lacertidae > Podarcis > Podarcis erhardii. Next base: position 51,549,216 of record NC_138503.1, read on the forward strand.
AGTTGTGGGGGGGGGGTTAATTTTGTCTTTGGCCGGAGAAGAAGCATGCTTGAAACACTGAACAGCTCATGAGATGTAGAATTCCTTCATGTCTCTAAACCATTCTTCTATCAGGGTGAAACTGGGACTCTTCATTCAAATCTTTTATGCTCACACAGGGCAAGTAGGAGTTTGTTTGTGTGGGGACACAAGCAAAATAAAATCCAGGCAGATCAGGACTTCTTATTTAGGCAGCTGGGGCAGCAGTTATTGTTTTTAATTTTCTGCTTGATGGATTGCCTATTGGAGCAGCTCCAGAGTGACTCTATTTTTAAAGTATGTCTCCCACCCCCAGAGATGACTCCCCATCAACTTGGGAAGATCTATATTTGTAATATTTCTCTCACTCTCTCCCTCTCTGTCACTTCTTATCTCTCCACTGGGAAAATTGTTGGCCGCTACGTCAGCCAAATATGTGCGCTTTTTCTCTCTCGGCATCTTAGAAAACATGAGCCAAAGTTTCCTCTCCTCTCCTCTTCTCTCTCTCTCTCTCTCGTATATTTTGTGTTTTCTGATCATAAGCATTTTCTTTTCCTTTCCTTTTTGCAAATTCTTTGCCCGGCTATTGTTCAAAAAAAGTTGAGGCTCTGACATCTTGAAATGTAAACGTCTCCCACACAAATATTGCATGAGGCACGTGAATGAATAATATTTGCAAGGCAAATATATTGCAAAAGCCCATCTCCCCACACGCTGCCCCTCTGCAGTCCCCCAGCCCCCACATTTGGGTGTGTTTGTGGTGGAGGACACAGCACATTTCCTGCTTGCACTTTCAATCCTTAGTACCTCCGGCTGACAGGATTCCAGGCTCCAGGTGATGGGAAAGGCCCCCTTTGGCCCTGCCTGAGAACTCTGACTGCCAGGAGCCATCCAGGATACCAGCAAAGGCACTAGACCCATTGGAGACAAACGCTGTGGCCCTGGCAGCACTGATGCATCAGATGGCAGCAGAGGGAGGAAGGAAAGGGATGCATGGCCACTCCATCAGTTTACCTGAGAAACCAGCAACAATTGGCTCTCAGAAGAAGAAAAGTGTCAGGGACTGGCTGGACGCTGAGACGTTTGCTACCTCTCCTTTGCAGTCTGCTAGTTGGGGGAGAGAAGTGTTCTCCTTCTCTTCCTCTTCACAGCACTGAGCAGGGTCCAGTAGGTACCTGGGGACCTGTTATGTACTGAGTTGAATAGGATCCAAAAGGCAGCAGTCTGTTGGTCCTAGAACAATAGGATTCAGAATGCAGCAGTCGGATTGGTCCACAGGAACCACCCAATCCAGCTCCAGGTGGAAGTGAATCCACAACCTGATTGGCCTACAGGAGACTCCCGGTATTAGCCAATCATGTGGGGCCCATTGTGTAAATAATGTATATAAAGCAGACATTCTGGGGGAACTTCCATTCCTCCTCACCTCTATGAGCTGAATAGAGAGCATGAAATCCACTCTCGACTCCGAGTATATTTCAGGACCACATCAGGACTTCTCATGTGGAAACACTGTCTTCCCTCCGGCAATCCAGTTTTGCTGCAGGGTGCATTTCGCACAGTCTGGAAAGTGCATCACTGCTGTTCAAGTGCAACACACTTCACGATGCAAACATGCCTTCGCAGCCCCGGTCGCCTACTCTTTGCTTGGGATGAAAGCCCCGATTTGTTCGGCAGGACTCACTAAGGGCTCATCCAGACTTCCGCTTTCCCCGACACTTTCCCCTGGGGAAACCTGATCTTTAGTGCTCAATCGGAACAAACAGCCATTTGGGTTTGATGTTTGCCCTGATTTAAAGCTAAAGAGGGGATTTTCACTAGAAAAGGACTGGGGCAGGAGGAAAACCACTCAAACCCATGCCTAGAAAGCATGGGTCAAGCAGAAAACTGCTCAGATCCATGCTTTCTAGCCACGGTACAAGTGGAAGTATAGAAGAGCCCTAAATGAGCATGGAAACGATTGCAGTTATTGTTTGCTGCAACATTCATCATTAATATTATTTGCATCCCACTTAATATGCAGAATCCCTGTGTGGTTTCCATAAAACACAGGGAGAGCATTAGAAATAAAAATGCATATAGGATGTTTAAAACAAAACAAAAAACCCTAAAGAAATATATTGGAAGAAACAGAGAAGCCATCAGTAAAACATTCAGTTAAATATCGATAAATAATAAAAACAGAAGCTCATATAAGGTTCATCACACTCTTCTGTTTCAACAGGCGCTTTTGAGCTTTAAAATGTGGTTGAGTGTGTGTTGCACACACACACACACACACACACACACACACACACACACACCACCCCTGGGCCAAGGTGACCTTTCTGGGGTCAAGTAGCCGGAAAACGGCAGCGACACAACACCAGGCTCCCGGCAGGCGGTGTCACGTGTGGGGTGCCAAGCAGGAAAAGGGTGTTTCCTGTTCCTGAAAGCTTGTCCAGAACTGTAGCAAAGGAAGGAAGAGGATGGGGAGAGGAAGGGCAAGGCACAGCACCCACCTTGGGGTAGGACAGGGTTGCTGGCGCCCTCCTAGCGCTGACCCCGCCGGTGCCGAGGGCAGACTGGCGAAAGGAGGTTCCTGGCACGACATTCTGCTTGGCAAAGGATACGTCTCTCCTTCTGCCTTCCGACCTGCCTGCGCAGTGAGGGAGGGAAGGATGCTGGCAAAGAACAGGATGGTGAATATAGAGGCAGGGACCAGACGAAAAGCGTTTGGGGCTTTTTAGCTCAGAGAAAAGGTGAGCAAGTGATGTCATGCTAGAAATTCATAGAATTATGCACAGCACGGAGACAATGGGTAGAGGAACATTTTTTCCCCCCTACCCCTTTTGCAACATCCAATGCAGCTGAACATTGAAGATTCAGAGGAGATAAAGGATAGGACTTCTTCACACAGCACATAGTTAAACTATGGAACTCACACCCACAGGACGCAATGATGGGCACCGATTGTGTAGCTTTAAAAGAGAATTAGGCAAATTCATGGAGAGAGCTATCAATGGCTACTAGCAACCATGGCTATGCTTTGCCTCCAGAAGCAGCCAATGCTTCTGAATACCAGTTTCTGGAAACCAGAGGAGGGAAGAGGGATCTTGGGTTTGAGTCCTGCTTGTGGGTTTCCCCCATAGCTGTCAACTTACAGATTTGAAAATAAGGGACCAGCAGCCTCAAAAATAAGGGATCAGCAGCCAAAATAAAGGATTTTCAGAGCACAGGTTATGTTCAACTTCTGAGCCTCTCCGCGCCAAAGGCAGAAAGCCCAGTCAGCAGCCAAACAAAGCCTCAGGTGGTGGTTCCCACAGTGCAGCAACCCAGCAAAGGGGATGCAGCAAGGAAAACCACTGTCACCTCTCCGCTGGGAAGCGCTGAGCAAAGGCGAGTCCCCAGGCAAAGTGGCTGATTTGATTGGCACAAGGCATGCAAGCTCCACCCCACAGTCGTTCTTAGACTTCTTATCGGGTGAGCAACACAGCCAAGCAACACTGTTGGAGCCTCCCTCCTTCCTGGCCGGCAGGGAGGGAGGGAGAGGAGCTGCTTCCTTTGAAACCCGGGAAATTTAAGGGACATCATCAATAAGGGACAGCAGTAGGACACAGCGCTGGGGTAAGGGACTTTCCCACCAAATAAGGGACAGTTGACAGCTATGGTTTCCCCTTGGGCTGGCCATTGTGAGAACAGGATGCTGGACTAGGTGGGCTACTGGCCTGATCCAGCCCCAGGCTTGTCTTATGTTCTGCCTTGTGACTGGTCCGCAGCCGCAACAGTGATAAAGAGATGAAGGACACAGGGGGAAGTAGTGACAGCGACACAGGTGGAATCTACACACAAATTTTTTAAAAACCTTGTGAAAATGCTCTTATAAAAAAGCGTTTTGAAAAATATATCGGATTTGGCATAGCCCTCTGTTGCCATCTAGTGTCAACTTTGTATATTGCACTTAACAACACATTTAAAATGTTTTGCTTGCAGCTGTATAGCTGAGTCAACAGAGGTGGGGACCAGGCAGAATGGGACTAACCCTCATCAACAGGGACAGTTTCCACATCCACATGCACCTATGGTTTATATAGGTCCCAGGTCGAGCTTCTCCTTGGTTGCCCCTGAATTTGTCCTGGATATATTGGCTATAGATCCAATATCTGGTGCATACCCAGACTTCCAGGTCATGGATCAACCACATGTTTTCTTCTGGTTAAAATGGATTTCTCCCAGCAGCATATTAGGGAGAGGCTGGAATGTCTTCTGCAGGATAATGTGCTAAAGTTTGGCAGAGCAAAGGGCCTTGGGTTTCTCCTTTGCTCTGACGGCAACAGTAATATTGCATGCATTCGTGGGGCCGTCCCTTGTCAGTGCTGGAAAGCAACAGTGCTGAAGTTGTGTTGCGCCACCCCGCCCCACGACGCCTGTGATTTCATAAATTCTGTCTCCGCTCCAGAAAAATCATTAGCTGCAGGAGCTCAGAAAGAGAAATACCTTCCTCCGAGGTTTTCTCAAGCATGGCTGTCTTAACAAGAGCAATATGCTGGCCAAACATTTATCACAACTCGGATATTGTTTTGTCACGCACTAAGAATGATATCCAGCTGTCTCCAAATGCATCACTGAGGATCAAAGCTCATTTGGAGTAAAAACACACCAGTATTTTGTAAAGAAAAGGATAGATACGGGTTAGATATGGATTAAGGCGAATGTCGATTCTGTACCTCTTCCCAAACCAGCTGCAGAAGAACACTAGATGAGGTACAAGCGAGTGTGTTTGCACAGCCATGGACAAAAGCCTTCTCCTTGATCTCAGGAACCTTCCTGCAAAATTTTGTTTTGATTGCTTTAATTTAGTCTATTTCATCCCACCTTAGGATCTCAAACTGAAGAAGTTCCAGTAAAACATGAGCTAAATACTCTCCTTCCTTGGAGGTTTTTAAGTAGAGCTTGAATGGCCATTTATACCCCACCCCATCCCCGGCCAGAGCCGGGCTCAGGGTGGCTAACACCAATAAAATCACAGTAAAAACATAATGGGGGGGGGACCAATTTAAAATCCAGGTTAAAATGCAACTTTAAAATTTTAAAGGTAGCCCATAGATCAAGACCATAAGGGGAGGGAAACATAAGGGTCAGACTGAGTCCAAACCAAAGGCCAGGTGGAACAGCTCTGTCTTGCAGGCCCTGCGGAAAGATGTCAAGTCCCGCAGGGCCCTAGTCTCTTTTGTTCCACCAAGCGTTCCACCAAGTCGGGGCCAGGACTGAAAAGGCCCTGGCCCTAGTTGAAACCAATCTAACCACCTTGCGACCTGGGACCTCCAAAATGTTGCCATTTGTGGATCTTAAGGTCCTCCGCAGGGCATACTCTTGGGGGTCCCTTACACTTCTATGATTCCATGAAAGTGCTGTTTTCCACAAAACACTGTTAGTGCATTAATGTTTCGTTTTTTATGCATTTTTAGATTTTTGTTTTTCATGTGCTTTTACGATTGTGTGTCGCTTTGAGACATTTTTATGGTAAGCAACCCAAAAAAATGTAAGATTGTCGCGGCCTCAGAGCAATAGACCTTCTTCAGCAAAGTGGCAGAGAGGCTGCAACTGCAAGTGGTCGGGAGACGGCAACTGCGATTGCATGCACACTCCTGCTCTAAGAATAGCTCCGGCAAATATTTATACTTTCGCCTGTCCTAGCGCTCAATGGACGGCCAGGCATGGTGCTGGGTTTTTAAATAGAAAGGTTTGACCGGACGGTGGCTTGTGAGAACTAGGGGAAAGGCTAATGGGAAACAGAAATTTGAGTCCTGCTTGCATCTGAGTTTAGGCATAGGCAAAATAAAAACACAAGCTGTCAGATGAACTTCGCCGTCAACCTGTCATGCAAGGAGAAAGGTTCGTGCACTCAGTGGGAGAGAATATGCTCTGCATGCACAAGGTTCTGGGTTCAATTCCTGCTGTCTACAAGTAGGGCTGGGTCTGCCTGAAGCCCTGGAGAGGGGCTGCCAGAATCAGGTGCTTTAAATGTGTTGAGTGTGGGTGACGCCCAGCAACCCTTTTGAAATTTGGGCTGGAATAGTGTTATGTACTGAGTTGAATAGGATCCAAAATGCAGCAGTCTGATTGGTCCTAGAACAATAGGATCCAAAATGCAGCAGTCTGATTGGTCCTAGAACAATAGGATTCAGAATGCAGCAGTCTGATTGGTCCTAGAACAATGCAGCAGTATGATTGGTCCACAGGAGCCACCCAATCCAGCTCCAGGTGGAAGTGAATCCACAACCTGATTGGCCTACAGGAGAATCCCGGAATTAGCCAATCACGTGGGGCCCATTGTGTAAATAATGTATATAATGCAGATATTTTGGGGGAATTTACATTCCTCCTTACCACTATGAGCTGAATAAAGAGCATGAAATCCACTCTCGACTCTGAGTATATTTCAAATAGACATGGTCTTTTACTTAACCAGGGTGTGAGCCAGGTATGGGGAACCTCTGGCCCTCCTGATATCATCGAACAACATTAGAATCATAGAATCATAGATTTGGAAGAGACCACAAGGGCCATCGAGTCCAACCCCCTGCCAAGCAGGAAACACCATCAGAGCACTCCTGACATAATAGAATAGAAGATCGACCAGAGGTCAAAGATGAGCAGGAGGTGCAGTCCAGCAACATCTGGTGGGCAGCGGATTGGGGAAGGCTGAAACAGACAACATTAGGCTGGCCCGGGGTTTCCCAAACTTGGCTCTCCAGTTGTTTCTGGACTACAACTCCCATCATCCCTAGCTAGCAGGACCAGTGGTCAGGGATGAAGGGAACTATAGTTGGAGACAGCTGGAGACCCAAGTTTGGGGAAACAGCTGGAGACCCATGTTTGGGGAAACCTGGGTTGGAGCAATGGAGGCTAGGCTTTGGGGCACATGGAGCACTGACCCACCAGCCTCAGGGCTGATCCTTTGGCCCTGCTTTTTCCAGGCAGAGCTTTGATTGCGAGTGGTGGCGGGGTCCCAGCCCCCCAGTGAAAACCTGCTCTTTAAAGCTGAATCAGAGCAAATGTCAATTTGGGTTTTCTGCAGACCGACATTTGCTTTAAAGCTCGGAATGTTTTGCGGGGAAAGCTCTGGAGCAAAACCAGGGATGTTTGGGCACAGAGCTTTGCACTGCAGACTGTGCCTGGAAAGAGCAGAGGACACACAGAGTGTGGATAAGCCCTCCGTCCGCTCTTGGCCATTCCATATGCCTGCCTTTTTTCTTACAATCAGCCCAGGGGGTATCCTTGGCTGTCCGCTCCCTCCTCCACCTCCTTAGTCTCAGTGTTGACCCTGTAGAAGTGAGCAGGGAGGGCAATGGGGACAAAACTAGAATTAGTCAGCTCTGCTATTGGCTAGGGCGCCACCTACTGTCCGACTCCCTGCCTTCTGCCCTACCAGTTCCAGTGGCCACCAACCATTGGCTCTGGAGCCACCTATTGCTGGGCCCCACCGGTTTTCTGCCCCACCAATTCCAAGGGGCACTGCTAGGCTAGTCTCAACATGGGGGATTAGTGCCCCCCCCAGACGTCATTCCATCTCCAATTCACCTCTGGCCATGTGGCCAATGGTCGGGCATGATGATGGGGCCCAGAGTCCAGCGACAACCCTGTTGTCAGCCAACCCAACAGAGGTCTGGCTTGGGCCTACATCTTTTGGGAAGCAAAGACTTCGCAGATGCAACTAAATCCAGAGCTTGCGAAGCGTTTGAAGGGAGAAGCTTTTTGCCTCTCTCTGACTTAACATCTCCGCTGAGGAAACCTGGGTCCCAGCCTTGCGGCTCAAACCAAGCAACACTCACACATGTGGCGATGAGCGAACGAGAGGCTGAGTGGTGGGCGTCTGAAAAGAAAAGAGCTTCCTTTGTTGGGTTTTGGAAGGAACAGCTCCCCAAGCTCTTCATTTATGGGGCTCTGGCCTTCCTCCGTCCCCCCACCTTTCTTCAACGGGTTGCTCAAAGCAAGGCCTCCTGTGAATGAAATAATTTCGCCCATCCCATTCTCCCATCCTCAGCACCATCTGCTCTCCGAAAAACCCCAGTCCAAACAGAAAGAAGCAACACACACACACACACACACACAGTCTTTTTGTAGCATGTTGCCCCCCCCCAGCCTCATTCCTTTGCTTCTTATAAAACTCCCCCTTGAATGAGGGCAAGGTGAGGGGGGGTTGTTCCTCCCCCCTCCAACCCACTGCCTTTTACCCAGTTCTGTAAAGAAATGTTAAAGTGTGTCTGAGGACAATGCCATGTCCCTTTCGCCACCTACCAGCTGCCGCTGGCACAAAAGACAAGCGAAGGGCGGGGTGGGGGTCTGTCCCCCACGCAAAGGGGCGCTTGGTGACCTGAAAGGGAAACCCTTAGAAAGGGGCAGAATAAATATCCCCTCCTTTCACCCTCCCCCTTAACAAGAGGGGAGAGAATCAAACGGTTTTGTTAAGCTGGAAGGGGGGTGTTCCCGGCACCGGTTAACACGGCTCCTTCTTCATCCGTGTCCTGACGTCAGGAATTTAACTCACTTCTCATCTTGTCTTTCTTTCCCTGGGCAGAAAATTGAATTAGTCTCAAGCAAGTGGCTTCCTAAGGGGGCGAAGAGAAAGTGGGGAAGGAGACAGAAATAAAGGGAAGAAATCAGCTTCCGTTCACTGGTGGAGAGTGGGGTTTTGCTTATTGTGGGTTGAAGAAGCAAAAGATGAATTGCAGGGATAAGTGAATAGATCCTTCCTTCCTTCCTTCCTTCCTTCCTTCCTTCCTTCCTTCCTTCCTTCCTTCCTTCCTTCCTTCTCCTCTTTTACACAGTCATTCACTGATCTCAATTAACTCAGCCTGACACATGAGGCTGCGTACCTTCACTGTACCTTCAAAGCACATTCAAAGCCATTATTTCCCTCAAAGAATTCTGGGCACTGTAGTTCCAATTCGCAGCAGCCTTTAACAAACCACAGCACCCAGAATTCTTTGAGGGGAGAAATGTGCTTCGAACGTACTCAGCAGTGCCCACGCAGTCTAATAAAGGAAAGCCACCCCATTGGTTTGCCTCTGCGAATTATGGAAGAACAGGAGCCCACTGAGGGAAGAAGGAATGGAAAGATTCCTGCACCTGGAAAGCCTGGCCACAGTAGCTGGTTGCATTGGTTACTTCAAGGCTGGATTACGGCAGTATGTTCTATGTGGCGCTTCCCTTGTGCTTGATCCAGAAGCTGCAGTTAATGCAGAATGCTGCAGCACAATTGCTGAAAGGGGTGAGGTCTTGTCGCCATATGACACCTGTGCTCAGAGACCTATCATGTAATCACAGAATTAGTTGGAAGGTACCCAAAGGTCATCTATTCCAACCCCCTGCAATGCAGGAATCTCAACTAAAGCATCCATGACAGATGGCCATCCAACCTCTGCTTAAAAACCTCCAAGGAAGGAGAGGCCACCACTTTCTGAGGTTGTCTGTTGAACAGCTCTTGCCACCAGCAAGCCCTTTCTGATGTTCAGTCGGAATCTCCTTTCTTGTAACTGGAGTCCAGTTTGTGCTTAAAGTGCCAACAGACTCCTCCTTGGTTGCCCAGAAGTTGCCACTCGCCTTCCATCACCACCCAACAATGTCTGGGAGATACCTGAGCAGAGCAGGAAGCCGTCAAAGCTGGGAGATTCATCCTAAACAAGGTTCCTTCCCCTGTAAAACCAGATAAACATTTGTTGTTCCCTTGCAACAGTGTCCAGCTTTCTTCAAGCAACCGCACTGCCTGGGAAGGCTCCCAAGGGCCAGATAAAGAGCCCTGGAGGGCCACATCCAGCTCCTGGGCCTGAGCTTCCCCTTCCTGGTGTGGACAGCTCTGAACTGGATGGACCACTTCCCTGACTCAGCATAAAGCACACTGCTATGTTCCTGTGAGCCAGTGTGGTGTAGTGGTTCATACTGGTGGACTCGTAATCTGGTGAACTGGGTTCGATTCCCCGCTCCTCCACATGCAGCTGCTGGGTGACCTTGGGCCCCCTGACCATTAGGTCCAGTCGTGGCCGACTCTGAGGTTGTGGCGCTCATCTCGCTTTGCTGGCCGAGGGAGCCGGCAGACAGCTTCCAGGTCATGTGGCCAGCATGACTAAGCCACTTCTGGAGAACCAGAGCAGCGCACGGAAATGCCGTTTACCTTCCCGCTGGAGCGGTACCTCTTTATCTACTTGCACTTTTGATGTGCTTTCGAACTGCTAGGTTGGCAGGAGCAGGGACAGAGCTCACCCCATTGCGGGGATTCAAACCATCAACCTTCTGATTGGCAAGTCCTAGGCTCTGTGGTTTAACCCACAGCGCCACCCACATCCCTTGCGCACGGAAACGCCGTTTACCTTCCCGCCGGAGCGGCACCTATTTATCTACTTGCACTTTGACGTGCTTTCAAACTGCTAGGTGGGCAGGAGCAGGGACCGAGCAACGGGGGCTCACCCCGTCACAGGGATTCGAACTGTCTACCTTCTGATCAGCAAGTCCTAGGCTCTGTGGTTTAACCCACAGCGCCACCCGCGTCCCTTGAGACTCCTTAGGGTAGTGATAAAGCGGGATATCAAATCCAAACTCCTCCTCTTCTTCTATGATGGGACAGATCAGTCCATTTGCAGCGATGCTCACCAATATCAAGGCGGTTCTTATTATAGATCTCTCCCACACATCATGGTGGGTGGGAGGCACAAGTTGTGTTTCCCACCTCGGGTGCCAAAACTCCTTGAGCCTGCCCAGCTGTCACCGGCCGACATGGTTGTGGGAACCGGCCTTCGGTCGCACGGCGACCCCGGTGAGAACGAGAGAGCCCCACGTTCAGGGAAGCCAGCCACCTGCGGGAATGGCTGACTCCCAAGAAATGGGATGGGAAGCGGGTCTTTCCTGCATGTTAATCGGTAGCGATGCCGTTGGAGCTGCTCCAGATGGGACAGGCAGGGGCTCTACGGTCCAATTCTGCACACCTGGACATATTAGATAAGCCGTTCGTCCTCTCAACAAGGCCAGGGGGGGCAGGGGGTGATGTGTGCTTGCTCTCCCGGCCGAGGCCAGGCACCAGCGAGAGCAGCTGTTCTGTATTTGGCTTCTACAAAAGGAGGAGGAGGAGGAAAGAAGAATATGT
>NC_138503.1:51560552-51970065 GCF_964252035.2 Podarcis erhardii
AATGCAAGCTGCACTGATGCACATCCCATCTGTTGCCTCCTCCCCACAATTCCCGCAGCGCTGCACCGAGGAGGAGAGTTCACCCCTCTCTGGCTTCAGAGCAAGCCATTGCAGATGCAAAGCAGAGAGACCCTGACAATCTCCCAGACTGGTGCCTTTCCGCGGGTGAATTCTGCAGCGTGTCGTTGACTCAATGGCAATGCATTAATGGTGGACTAACCGTGGGCGGTCCACACATCGCTCTACTTTATTGCTTTCACTGGCTCATCAGCCTCTTCTGCTAGATTCCAAACAGGCCTGGAAGGGAATCAGACTACCAGCCAACTAACTCCCCCAAACTGATAACAATATAGACATCTCATGCCTTCCATTTCCACACTGTCTTTCTCCTCCACCTCCCACCCTAAAGAGCCCTTGTGGTTTCACACTTTGCAGTAAGGACTTGGTGGGACACAGTTACAGGTTTCTGGCCTTGCCCTCAAATTAGACGCCCTCTCAACTGCCGCTGACACAATGTTCTCTCTGCGCAGCGCAGCAGCCAATATAGTGCTATTAAAGATCAGTTTGCTTGTGGCTTTTTTGTGAATATAATTTATGATGCTGCATTTAGGGGAAATGTGTAGCTTGACGGTATGTCCATTATCCTGGACCAGAACAGCACCCTAATTCCAAAGACTTCCCATTTATTGTGCATTTGTCACCCCACATGCCAGGACATGGGCAGGGTCCCTACAGACTGTTGGGTTGTTGGGTTGTTGTTGTTGTTGCAGTATGTGTTCTGCAGCTTCTCCCTAATGCAATGAATGCATTCTTTTCTTTATTTATTATTTCATAAAATTTATACAGGGCTTGATTGTAAAGAATCTTAAAGTATTAGGGATGGATTTATCCTGGACTATCTAAATATCAAAACAAAAAATTCCTTCCAGTAGCACCTTAAAGACCAACTAAGTTAGTTCTAGGTATGAGCTTTCGTGTGCATGCACACTTCTTCAGATATATGCATGCACACGAAAGCTCATACCTAGAACTAACTTAGTTGGTCTTTAAGGTGCTACTGGAAGGAATTTTTTGTTTTGACTATGGCAGACCAACACGGCTACCTATCTGTATCTAAATATCATTCTTGATTAGTTGTTGTGTGATGCTTCCCAGTGTTATTGCATTATTCTATCTAGAGGGGCACTCCTGTGTTATTACACACCAAAAGCAGGGCAGAAAAGATGATGCCCTAAGCTTGGAGCATAAAGGGGTTAAGACCACAGAGTTAGATTCCTAGACTCAACTAGGTCACACCTAGGTGTGTAACTCTTTCAGTTACATGGCAGAGGGCGGGGGGGGGGGAGCAGGACGAGAAGGCTTTGAATCATCCCTCACTAGGAAAGAGAAGGTGTGACCTAGCTGACTCTAGGAATCTAAGTCTGTGGTCTTAACCCCTTCATGCACTAACTAGCACTCGTGCATAGTTATGTTTGACTGCAATCTCCCACAATCCCTGCCTCCTTTGGGAGTGAGTTCCATGTTTTATGCACCACAAGAGGAAGGACATTTGTTTAGCTGTCCTGAATCTTCCAGCTTTCAGCCCTACTCTCTTTCTTCACACCATGCATAATTTTATAAATGTCAATCATGTCATCTCTTACTTGATTTTTCTCTAAACTGAAAAGTCCCAAATGCTACAACCTTTCCTCATAGGTAAGTTACTAGTTCCTATCTAGTCGGAGCTTTCCAAGGTCTTTCCCAGTTTGATACTGGAGAGCTTTTCAGTTAAGAGATGCCAGGTGTGCTGTATTCAAAAATACCATCCAAATAACAACAGCAACAACAATTTATTATTTATACCCTGCCCATCTGGCTTGGCTTCCCTAGCCACTCTGGGCGGCTTCCAACAAAATATAAAAATACCGTAATGCATCAAACATTAAAAGCTTCCATAAACAGGGCTGCCTTCAGATGTCTTCTAAAAGTATGGTAGTTGTTTTTCTCTTTGACATCTGGTGGGAGTGAGGCATCTAATCATAAGCCTGCATTTTTATCAAAGCTTCTATATGTTTAATCAGGGCTTGCATTTTAAAAATGAGCTTAAAAAAGGATTTTCAAATGTTTCATGCCAGGCAAAAGACCAGCTGCCTAAAAGAACCTTGGCAAGATGTTTTTCCTCCTAAGACAAGAAGGGCCCCATTGATTTATAGTAGAAAAACAATTCTCAAAGTCATAAAAAGGGAGAATTACATATGCTGCCCCAAGGCTGAGAAAACACCATTAGGAATGGGGAAAGATAATACCAATGTGCCTCCCAGTAAAATGAGCCAGATCTTCTTTCTAAGGTTCAAAGGCCAGGAGCAAAAGGGAAAAACATTTAGCTGACAGAAAAAGAGAACATTTTTGAAGAGGCTTCTTTTAAAAGCTGTGTTTTATTGAGTTCCTTCCTTTTCACTTTGAGAAGCTTTATTCTTTTAAGAAGCTACCTATGATAAATGTATGAAATATATTAGCTTAAATATATTGGCTTAAATGTAATTATGCAAAGGATTTAAGGAATGCTAGATTCTTATTTCATATGGTTGTAAGAGTTGTATTTATCCTGAAATTAAGTCAGCCACCAGCCCCCCCCTTGCCAGACAGAAGACGCCATCCGGGCAGTCTTGATATATAGTTGTCAGGCATTTTGTTTAGAAACATTAAATGAAGGAAATCTTTCAATGTTTATGTGAAACTCAAGATCCTTGACATCTGTTGAACATAAAATGTAAGATTAAACCATTTGTTTTAGAAGGCAATAGGGCAAGAAGGGCAAGAGGTGAGCTGGTAATTAAGATTCCATGTAAGATATATTATTACTTATTTGTCATTTATATATAGCTCTTTGTCTCCCATATAAGGGCAAGGAAGTGGGTGTATCTTTTGTGGGTGTATCTTTTGTGATTGGCTCTAGCAAACAGCCAATAGGAATTTCAACCAGGCTGATTGGACAGAGGCAGCCACAGGAGGAGCAAAGGGGGCTGGATTAAGGGAATATAAGTGCTGGCCAGAATGGCAGGAGGCCAGGCCAGAGCTTGGTAACCACGTACCACTGAGCCTCTTATTTATTTGTCTGACAAATAAATTACTATTTTAATTTCTCTATTGCTGCGTTGAATATTTCATTCCAGCTAAGCGTTAACCACAAGCAGGGTGCTACATTTTATGGTGCCGTGACTCGGATAAGTGGTCTGCTGGAACGCAGCCCCTTCGCCCTACTGGGCAGGGTACAAGAGAGAGGACAACTGCTTACCCAAAGCGCGCACTGGTAATTTTTTTCCAGGGGGAACGCAGAAGACTCGTCTGTCTGATACCCTGCTCACTGGCGGCGACGGACCGGGGGAAACAGGGAACCAACCAAGGGTAAGTGCACAAAGGGATTTTTGGCCCTCCAATTAATTGGGAGGAAGAGAAGTCTTGATCAAACTTCTGCGTCTCAGTAAGGGGAAACTGAGTACGCTAGGTGGTTGGGTACATCAGATGGTGATCTGGTGTAGGGAAAGGGAAAAATTGGGAGGTAGAGTGTGGTGAAGTATCCAGCGCATTGTATGTGTGAGAAAGTACAGAGCAATCTGTAGCTGACCCGAGTGTGGAGTGGGCAGTACTTCGGTTCCTAGTAAGGCGACTTCACTAGGCAAGGAAACCCACGAAGCGCGTCTGTGAGTGACTGAGTGGATACTTCACAGGGCCATACAATGGGAGTTGGGGGTTCAAAGGGGGAAAATACACCTCTTGAGTGTATGTTAAATAATTTTAAGAAAGCCTTCTCAGGGGCATATGGAGTCAAAATGACGCCAGAGCGCTTGAGAACGTTATGTGAACTAGAATGGCCAAAACAAATTACTGGATGGCCATCCCAGGGAACCTTTGATATAAATTTAGTAAGCAAACTTTGGACTGATATCGCCAAAGAAACTGGAGGGTGCCCAGAACAATTTCCATATATAGATTCCTGGCTGAGCACATTAAATAAAAATCCTCCATGGATAAGGGAATGCAAAGTCAAACGATGCAAATTATTGGCTGTAAAAGCCGAAGCTAGGAAAGGAATCTTGCCAAATAAACTCAAACCCATTTTTGAGGGGCCAGAGGAAGAGGTGCTTCCACCTCCACCCTATGCTCCACATCGAAGGGAGCTTAATCCAAACACTCCACCAGTTGTAACCCCAAGGCAAGAAACTGGAATGAATAATGGGAGTGGAGTCACAGAGCTTGATTCCTTGATAGATTATGATAAATATCTTCAGGAGGCATTGGAGTTCTATAATAAAGCCCAAGCAGAAGTGGTTATTCCACCTGTGACTCCTAATAGACCTCCATCTACAGTCTCCTTTAGTGGAACAACTGATTGCCCACCTCAAACCCCTGTACATCCAAGTCCCAGAGAAATGTTACAGAAGTTACAGGGAGACCTTGCTCGGTCAGCAAGCAATACAGCCAGGCGTATAAAGCTGCTAAAAGAACGCCTTGCGACAGATACCATCCCCTATGATTTGAGGCCCCTAGAGCAAAGTGAAGAGAAAGATCACGTAGTAGCCCCTCTTAGAAGAGTATTTGATGCACTTGAGGAGCCTGCACTGGTTAATGGGCAACCCGGACCACGGCCACCTCGAACTTCGACCCTGCAATATATTCCATTCACAACTACAGATCTGATGAATTGGAAAACACACACCCCATCTTTTGCAGAAAAACCTCAGGCTATGATGGACTTGGTGACTTCAATAGTAAATACTCATAGCCCTACTTGGACAGATTGTCGCCAGCTCCTAAATACTCTGTTCACCACTGAGGAAAGGAGAGACATAATTGAAAAGGCACAGATATATTTGCGTGAGCAGGCCAGAGCGGGAAATATTTATAATATTGACCGTCATCTCCAAGATAACTTTCCCTTGGAAGATCCTAATTGGGATCCAAACAATGCAATTCACCTGGCCAGACTCACCACCTACCGCCAGACACTTGTGCAAGGTATCCGCAGGGCATGCCAGAAGCCCACTAATATGTCTAAAGTCTCAGAAGTAGAACAAAAACCAAATGAGAGTCCGGGAGACTTTTTAGAGAGGCTGCAAGAAGCCTATCGTATATGGACTCCTTTTGACCCTGAAGCCCCTGAAAACAGTAGAATGATTACTGCTACATTTGTGGCCCAGTGCGCTTCTGACATTCGTAAGAAAATTCAGAAATCAGAAGGATGGGAAGGGATGCTGATGAGCCAAATTATGGCCATTGCACGCCGAGTTTATCGGAATAGGGATGAGGCTGAGAAGCAAGAGAAGAAGAAGTGGCAGAAGGAAAAGATGGTAATGCTAGCCACAGCAGTGAAGCAAGACCACCGCCCCTTAAATGGAGGGCGAGGGCGAGGAAGGAATCCACCACTGGGAAGGAATCAATGTGCAAATTGCAAGAAGGAGGGTCATTGGAAGCGGGAGTGTCCTGAACCCCTGAGGTTGGAAGAAGTACGCCCAGGCCCAGGCCCAGGCTCCGGCTCCGGCCCAAGAAACCAGGGACGGGGACGGGGAATGATCCGAGATGGAAGATATCAGAGACCAGGACAGGGACGGAGTAGAGACAATTTCATTGGACTGGCAGAAGAGGATTTTACCCAAGACTAGGAACGACCGGACTCCATAAAGTTAGGCTTCCAGGAGCCCACGGTCACGATTCAATTAGGGAGCCATTTAATAGACTTTATGATTGATACTGGGGCTGAATACTCAGTACTCCCAGAACTATTGCAGAAAAAGGCATCCAAAAGTGTAATCATTAAAAGTGCCACTGGACAGTCAGCTAAGAGGTCTTTCCTCCAACCTTTGGAATGCCAGATTGGGGGACATCGTTTAACCCATCAGTTTTTGTATATACCTGAGTGTCCAATACCTCTCTTAGGTAGAGATATGCTGTCCAAATTGCAGGCCCAAATCACTTTCACTCCTCGAGGTCCAGAAATGAAACTGCCATCAAAAGCAGCAGGAATAATTACCCTCTCAGTACCTAAGGAACAATCATGGCGCCTAATGTCAGCCTTGCAAGTCCAACCCACATTGGATACAGAATTAAACAAGCTCCTCCGAACTCTACAGGTGCCACCAGGAGTATGGGCCGAAAATAGCCCACCAGGAATGGCTAAGAATATAGCTCCAATTGTAGTAACCCTAAAACCTATGGCTACCCCTGTATCTGTAAAGCAATATCCCTTACCCCGGCGAGCAGCGGAGGGCATCCAGAAACATTTGGACCGCCTATTAAAATATGGTCTGCTTAAGCCTTGCCAATCAGAATGGAACACACCCCTTTTGCCTGTTCGAAAACCTGGGACAGATGAATACAGGCCAGTGCAGGACTTGAGGCTCGTAAACCAGGCTATCGAGACCTTGCACCCAAATGTACCAAACCCATATACCTTGCTGAGTTTGATCCCACCAGAAGCAACATTTTTTACTGTATTGGACTTGAAAGATGCATTCTTCTGTTGCCGGCTGGCACCACAGAGCCAACCTATATTTGCCTTCCAGTGGGAAGACCCTTTGACAGGAACAAAAGGCCAGCTAACCTGGACAAGATTGCCCCAAGGATTCAAAAATTCCCCAACTTTATTTGGCACTGCCTTGGCGAGGGATCTAACAAGTTACCCCTCAACACCGGGAGAAAAGGTGGTTCTGCAATATGTGGATGATCTTATACTAGCTGCAAAGGATTTTGATACCTGTAAAGAAGGGACAGAGGAACTGCTCCACTTGCTCTGGGAAGCTGGCTACCGAGTTTCCCAGAAAAAGGCACAGTTATGTTTAGAAAAGGTCAAATATTTGGGCTTTGACATCTCACACCAACAACGAGCATTGAGACCAGAGAGGAAAGAAGCTATTTGCCTTATCAAGGAACCTACCACAAGAAAACAACTTAGGGGATTCCTGGGAACAGCAGGGTTTTGTAGACTATGGATACCTGATTTCAGTAGTCTGGCCAAGCCCTTACATGAAAGCACTCGAGGTGCAGAAAAGGACCCATTCGTATGGGGACCTGAGCAGAAACAAGCCTTTTTAGTTATCAAACAGCGACTTATGGAGGCACCAGCCCTTGGATTGCCTAATTCGGAAAAACCCTTTCAGCTGTATGTACATGAACAGAATGGGATTGCAGCGGCAGTCCTGACCCAGAGATTAGGAAGTTGGAACCGTCCAGTAGCTTATTTGTCTAAACAATTGGACTCAGTAGCAAAAGGATGGCCTCCATGCCTAAGGGCAGTAGCGGCCACTGCGAGCCTTGTCAAAGAAGCTGATAAATTTACCTTTGGCCAGACGATGTATGTGAATGTACCTCATGCTGTTCTGACACTCATGGAATATAAGGGTAGTTATTGGCTAACGAACCCAAGGATGGCTAGATACCAAGGCCTATTGTGTGAAAATCCCAGGATTCATCTACGAGTAGTGAATATGCTCAATCCAGCGACTTTGCTGCCCCTACCAGAGGTAGATGATGAGGAATCACATGATTGTCTCCAAGTAATGGATGAAGTTTATTCCAGTAGACCTGATCTGAAAGATGAGCCATTGAAAAATCCAGATGTTGTATATTATACGGATGGTAGCAGTTACCTGCATGAAGGTGCCAGACGAGCAGGATATGCTGTGGTCACCAATGAGGAAGTTGTGGAAGCTGAAGCTTTGCCTGCTGGCACCTCAGCACAAAAGGCTGAACTTATAGGTTTAACTAGAGCTCTGCAATTGGCAGCCGGATGTAAGGCAAACATCTATACTGATTCAAAATATGCCTTCTTAACCCTGCATGCACATGGAGCTCTATGGAAAGAAAGAGGTCTAATCGGAGCCCACGGGAAGGCTTTGAAATATGGACCTGAAGTAGAAATCCTGTTAGAAGCAGTATGGGCTCCAGAACAGATTGCTGTAATGCACTGCAAAGGTCATGGACGAGGAAGGGATCCAATAACCAGAGGAAATCATGCTGCTGACAAAGCAGCCCGAGAGGCAGCCCAAAAGCCTGTGGGAGGATTTATAGCAGCCCTCATACCAGAGGTAGTTCCAGAAGATGTTAAACCTCACTATACCCCAGAAGAGAGGAAGTGGGCTGAACAGGAAAGAGCAGTTGTGAAGGACGGTTGGATGATCCTGCCGGACAATAGGATTTATGTACCTCATCATCTAGCAGGTACAATTGTAAGAAATTATCATGAATCTACTCACCTTGGCGGTACTGCAACTAGAGAGAGTCTCAGTCGGAAGTTGTATATTATTAATCTATCACAATTAGCAACTTGCATTTCACAGAAATGTGTTCTTTGTGCTAAAAACAATCCCAGGCAGGGACCGGTACAACCTCCTGGAATTCAGCATGTGGGATACGTCCCCATGGAAAGCCTAATTGTGGACTTCACAGAGCTGGTCCCTTCTAAGGGATTCAAGTATCTCCTTGTGTTTGTAGATACTTTTACCGGATGGGTTGAAGCTTTTCCCACCCGAACTGAAAAGGCACGAGAGGTAACTAAAAGACTCCTCACTGAATTGATCCCAAGGTTTGGATTACCTAGATGCATTGGAAGTGATAATGGGCCAGCGTTCATTGATCAAGTAGTACAAGATGTATGTCGAGTCCTACAAGTAAAATGGAGACTGCATACAGCATATAGGCCTCAGAGTTCAGGGAAAACTGAAAGAATGAATCGGACTCTGAAAACCCAATTGGCAAAATTAACCCAGGAAACGGGATTGGGATGGGTAGATGTGTTACCCATAACACTGTTTCGTGTTCGGTGTGCACCCACAAAAAGACTTAAGTTGTCACCTTTTGAGCTCCTGTATGGGAGACCGCCCTCCTTTGTTCAGGATATTCCAGCTGACCTTAAACAAATAGGAGACCATGTGACACAGGAACAAGTGCAATCTCTCTCCCGTGTTTTTGTTTCTCTTAACAGGTGGGCCCTCGAGCGCACGCCGTGCAGCATTGCCGAGCCGATTCATCAGTTCCAGGCTGGCGATAGCGTATGGGTGAAAGAGTGGAAACGTGATCCACTTGCACCTAAGTGGCGTGGACCTTACACCGTCTTGCTCTCTACTCCAACAGCGGTGAAGGTAGCTGAGGTGACCCCCTGGATTCATCACTCTCGTTTGAAGAAGTCTGAAGGCAGTTGGACGTGCAAAGGTGACCCCTCTAATCCTTTAAAACTAACTCTCTCCAAAAACCCCTGTATCTAGCCCTACCGGGAACGGGCTAGGTCACGGGCAACATTTGACGACCGGCCTGCTGCAGCCACAACCTGGAAGCTGGCTGACCTGCGCACGCCTGAAGCTTGAGGAGCGTCTGAACCAGCGACTGTGAACGGAAAGATTCTCTAATACAATTGATTGACTGCCCCCCCTTGTGGAACAATTATCAGAGATATTACTCATTGGGGATCCTCGGGATATATGTTTTGGTCTTGGTGGTTCCCCATTTCTGTCACTGGGGGAATTATATTGGGGCTAATAATTATTTGCTATCACAATAAGGTAATCTTTTGTGGAAGGAATGCATATACTAGACATCAACATGATTTTATTAATCCTGATCCCTTGGGAAGGGGAAGGGTCCTTGAATCTGACCAAATTGGCTAAATATGGATTCAGCCATGACCACAATATGTGGGTAGGTTTAGCTGAAATGGTAGCTAATGTTGCAAATAGGACCAATTGCCTTGTTTGCTCTCTTGGGCCAGATGATTCAGAGGGAGGTATGCCCTTATTACCGATACCATTAGATGCTATTGGTATGGTAAGCGAAATGCCACACCAAACTGAAATACAGAATTTCCCCGGATGGAACTCAACTAAACCATTACGAGTTATACCTGTACAAGGGGAATTCTGTGTACATAAATCATCAGATGCAGCTGATTCTCCCATGATAGGCTCTTCTCATTGTCACTATACTTGGGATTATAAGAAGAATAGTCATACCTGGGCACACGGTACTACCTATCGAACTCGGAATGCCTTGCCCTGTGCACCTCCTTTTATTCATGCATGGAAAGTGGTGTGGAACATAACTGTGACAGAAAAAGGCAATCTAACATACTGCACTGTGAACTCTCTACCCCTTTTGGTATTTCGCCTTCTGTATTCCCCGTACCAAAAACCTCAGACCCGATGGTTGTGGTGGATATGTGGAGAATGGGCATACAAGAAACTCCCTTCCAAATGGAGTGGGACTTGTTTCTTGGGTTGGGTATTACCACCAATGTGGATTATGCCCACTAGTTCGGCCAGGCGAACACGAAGGAATGCTGATATTTCTCATATAGCAGGAGGAAGTACCCAAAGTTGGAGCGGTACTGATGATTGGCCGCCAGAGCGCATTATAGCCTATTATGATCCTGCCTCCTGGAATCCTGGTGAGCTCATACAAGGGGCACGGGATCCTATTTATAATCTAAACAGAATAATTCGATTGCAAGCAGTAGTGGAACTTGTAACCAATGCAACGGCCCAGAGTTTGAGACTTATTGCACAACAGTTGGATGAAAGTAGAGCCGCCATTTTGCAGCTGAAAATGGGAATGGATTATGTACTTGCCAGGCAGGGAGGCCTATGTGGAGTCTTGAACTTGACAGGGAATGCCTGTTGCTTTAACATTTCTGATAATGGTGAGGCAATCCGTGTGTTGGCCACAAAGATGGAGAATATAGCACATGTCCCAGTACAAACATGGGAAGGATGGGATATGGGATGGCTCACCAATTGGTTACCTAATGTCACAGGACTCAAAGGGATACTATTGTCTTGCTTGTTTTTCTTGACAGTAGTAGTATTGGTTTTATGTATGATGCCATGTATCATTTCATGTTTTAGAAGTACAATTAGCAAGATGGTTTCAAATGAAACTCTACCTCATATCATGGCCCTATACAGAGCTTTACCTCAGGAATATGATGAAGGTCAAGCTATCAAGGACACTTGGGATGAAGGTCCTTGAGCTTGAAAGGGGGGAATGAGGCATCTAATCATAAGCCTGCATTTTTATCAAAGCTTCTATATGTTTAATCAGGGCTTGCATTTTAAAAATGAGCTTAAAAAAGGATTTTCAAATGTTTCATGCCAGGCAAAAGACCAGCTGCCTAAAAGAACCTTGGCAAGATGTTTTTCCTCCTAAGACAAGAAGGGCCCCATTGATTTATAGTAGAAAAACAATTCTCAAAGTCATAAAAAGGGAGAATTACATATGCTGCCCCAAGGCTGAGAAAACACCATTAGGAATGGGGAAAGATAATACCAATGTGCCTCCCAGTAAAATGAGCCAGATCTTCTTTCTAAGGTTCAAAGGCCAGGAGCAAAAGGGAAAAACATTTAGCTGACAGAAAAAGAGAACATTTTTGAAGAGGCTTCTTTTAAAAGCTGTGTTTTATTGAGTTCCTTCCTTTTCACTTTGAGAAGCTTTATTCTTTTAAGAAGCTACCTATGATAAATGTATGAAATATATTAGCTTAAATATATTGGCTTAAATGTAATTATGCAAAGGATTTAAGGAATGCTAGATTCTTATTTCATATGGTTGTAAGAGTTGTATTTATCCTGAAATTAAGTCAGCCACCAGCCCCCCCCTTGCCAGACAGAAGACGCCATCCGGGCAGTCTTGATATATAGTTGTCAGGCATTTTGTTTAGAAACATTAAATGAAGGAAATCTTTCAATGTTTATGTGAAACTCAAGATCCTTGACATCTGTTGAACATAAAATGTAAGATTAAACCATTTGTTTTAGAAGGCAATAGGGCAAGAAGGGCAAGAGGTGAGCTGGTAATTAAGATTCCATGTAAGATATATTATTACTTATTTGTCATTTATATATAGCTCTTTGTCTCCCATATAAGGGCAAGGAAGTGGGTGTATCTTTTGTGGGTGTATCTTTTGTGATTGGCTCTAGCAAACAGCCAATAGGAATTTCAACCAGGCTGATTGGACAGAGGCAGCCACAGGAGGAGCAAAGGGGGCTGGATTAAGGGAATATAAGTGCTGGCCAGAATGGCAGGAGGCCAGGCCAGAGCTTGGTAACCACGTACCACTGAGCCTCTTATTTATTTGTCTGACAAATAAATTACTATTTTAATTTCTCTATTGCTGCGTTGAATATTTCATTCCAGCTAAGCGTTAACCACAAGCAGGGTGCTACAGGAGGGCGTTCCACAGGGCAGGCGCCACCACCGAGAAGGCCCTCTGCCTGGTTCCCTGTAACTTGGCTTCTCACTGTGAGGGAACCACCAGAAGATCCTCGGCTCTAGACCTCAGTGTCCAGGTAGAACAATGGGGGTGGAGACACTCCTTCAGATATACTGGACCTTTCTTTCCTCTGTTGCTGTGTACTAAGACAAACGTTGCTGCAGCCTTGTGTTCCTGCACTTCTGCGTGGAGCCTGATACCAGCAGCCAAAGTTCATGAGACCAGGCAGTGGGGATTGAACCCAGGAGCTTCTGAACACAGAACATTTGCTGTACCTCTGAACAATGACCTTGTCCATTAAAGATGTAGAGTTGCTTGGGCCAGAGAACAGCTGTTGGGATTGAGGTTTTCCCATTCTCCCAAGCCAGTCTAAGCTGAAAGCAGTCAGCAGAATCCCAAATGCAGCAGCGTCAATGATTAACTCACTCCTCTGGGATAATATCTCCATCTCTGCAGCCTAATCTCTCTCCCAATTACCCTCTTCTGTTTGCACAAGTGCCCACTCAGCAACAGATGTTTTATTTGAGTAACCTCACAAAAGGGCAGGTTGTGTGTGTGGTGGTGGTAGTGCTGGGGTTTGCTGGCCTTTTACAAGCACTGAGCAACTGGCTAGCATTCCTGCTCAGTCGAACTCTCCTGGCTCAGGAGTGGCTCCCATCGCACAGCAAAAGAGCATGGCACATGCTCCATAGAGATGATGGCTGAGGTTCTAGGGAATGTTTTAGGGACAAATGAGAAAGCAAGCAGGGAGCCAGGCTTGGGGCGGGTGAAGGGTTAAGGTGGGGGGCAGCCGGAATAGAATAGAAGGGAACAAGGGAGCTCCCAGAGACTGGTGGAGGAAACAAAGCAGAGCAGGTTGTGATTTCAGGGAGCTGAAGCCACCAAAGCATTGCTAGATACTTGATAGACGACTTCTCAAAATACTTAGAGAGTTACATTCAGACACCACAGTTAAAATCAGAACTGGGATGTCAGGCAACTATACTGGCCCACTGCCACTGGGGAAAGGGGTTAAACAGGGCTGTTTGTTAGCGCCGTTCCTCTTTAATTTCTATATAAACGACATTGTTCAACATATGGCAAAGTATAAGTCATCAGCCCCTGCCCTGGAAGGCAAACACCTGAATATATTGCTATATGCTGATGACATGGCGGTCATGGCACTCACTCGAAGGGGCCTTCTCAGCATGCTGGAGGGACTCGCAGCTTATTGTTCCAAAAACTCTCTAAAGATAAAGTATGATAAAACAAAAGAGTGGAAGTAGGATTGCCTTCTGTGTCTGCCAGGGCCCACTTAAGATTCTTGCGTTTTTTCACCAACCTTATAGATGCCCCGAACACCCTATTGGCTAAACAAGCCTTTGTATCATTACAATATAATACCACTTGGCATAAAAGTCTATTAGACATTCTATCCAGATACAACTTACCAGAGCTTAATACTCTCAAATTGTGGAGCCCTGATAAAGTTCGGGAATGGATCTTTGAAAAAGACGCCTTTTCGGACTCCACCAAGATAAAAAACTCTGGGTTTTCCTGCTGGTTCCCACGAGTAAAAGCAGTCAAAATCTGTGCCAACTACTTGGTGGAGATCACTGATCCCACCCTTCGGAGAGCTTTCACCATGGCACGGTTTCAAACATTGCCAACTGCTTATCTGACCGGTAGATACACAAAAACCCCAGTTGAACATCGTTTATGTCCTTGCCTTATTGTCAGAGCTGCCCAAGGTCCCAGCTCACAGAGGACCAACGCCAGGTCGTTGTTATATACAAAAGTCTTTATTGAAGTTCAGTCTCTATTTCAAAGCCGTGGCGCGCAGCTCTACGTCTTAAACCCTAGACCGCCGAAGCTCCGTCTGAATCTCCTCCCCTCTGACACCAGTTTAAGACTCTAGCCCTGCTCCACCTCTTCCTCTGCTCTCTCCTCCTCTGGGTCCTCCTGTCCGCTGGGGCATTCCCTTTTCTGGACTCTTCTGACGCTGAGTCCCCTGACTCCTCCCCCTGCCTCTGGCGGGCTTTAGGACCTGGTTCCCAATCCGGGTTCTCTGCTGTCCCGCGCGCCTGTACATTTGAACTTGGCTCTCGTGCCCACCCAGTGACCTTCCTCCTGACCGTGACACTGCTTCTGTCACTGCTTCCCTCTTCCGGGAGGCTAGCTGGACCTGACTTCCCCTCCGTTCCCTGACTCTCCGATGGAGGCGTGGTCAGCCCTGACTCATCTTCTCTCCCTGCTGGGGGAGACGCTGGCCCCGATACCTGGGACTCTTCCCCCCCACTACGCTCTGGTGGGGAAGCTGGTCCTGATCTCCAACTGCTGCTCTGGGAGTCCCCGCTGGCCCCTTGCTTCTGGAGTGTCCCCCTTGGGACCCCCCTTGCCCTGGCCATCGGCGCCCCCTTCTGTGAATCTTCTGATTCGCTGGAGAGGCTCATGGAATCTCTCGGGCCACTGTCATCTTCTCCTACGCTGCCCTCAGATTCTTCCCCTTCGCTCTCCATTTCCTCTCTTCCCTGTGCCTCTGCTCCTGAGCCCCTGACACTTATGAAAATTAAAGAGGATCTTACACATTATTTCCTCTATTGCCCCATTTACTCGGGCTTTAGAGACGCATTGCTGCAAATTATACCCATCTCTATAACCAGTCCTGAAGGTAGAGTAAAATTTTTGTTAGTTGATGCAAACCCACGCATTACCCATGTGGTAGCGGTCTTTGTGATGAAGGCCATGAAAGCCAGGGAAAGATTTATGAACGACAATGTAAAGACCCCTTCACCGTCTGTTTAACTCGCTGTTCGTTTTCCCTCCTTTTCTACTTTGTGGGAAGAAGGTTTTGTTGGCATAGTATGTAATGAATTTTAATATTTTTAACTATTTATTTTAGTGTTGATTTTTGTGCACAGGCATGGTCCTCACAATAAACGGATTTGATTTGATACTTAAAGCCCTTACACATGTCTACATATAATTTTCAGCTTGCATTTATTTCATCTGATTTTAAACTATTGCCGATCAGAAGGTCAGCGGTTCGAATCCCCGCGACGGGGTGAGCTCCCATTGCTTGGTCCCTGCTCCTGCCAACCTAGCAGTTCGAAAGCACGTCAAAGTGCAAGTAGATAAATAGGTACCGCTCTGGCGGGAAGGTAAATGGCATTTCCGTGCGCTGCTCTGGTTCTCCAGAAGCGGCTTAGTCATGCTGACCATATGACCCAGAAGCTGTACGCCGGCTCCCTCGGCCAATAAAGCGAGATGAGCGCCGCAACCCCAGAGTCGGTCACGACTGGACCTAATGGTCAGGGGTCCCTTTACCTTTACCTATGCTGCTCCTAGGGAGCATGCAATGCCAGGTCAGTGTGTGGACTGCACTGAGCAAAGCTCTTATCCAAGCTCCTAGTTTCAAAAACCATTTCAATATATACTTCTTACATTAAGAACATATCAGATATTCAACTGATCTGAACGGGTGCTACGCTCGATCTTAGACAAAAGGCTGAGAAGCGAAGTGCGTTCAGTGGTTTTGACTTCCATGAAAATGTGTGCATAGGATTGCAACTTCAGCTTTGTTGGGCTCTGTCTTAAATTTCTACATTAGCTGCCTAAACATTTATTTAAAGAGAAAGGTATAGAAAATCCTATGAGTTTGGGGAGGGGTAGTCTGGATGATGTACTAAGTCCCTTCCAGTTCTTGGGATTCTGCACTTGTGGGGTGGAATGCATGAGAGAAAGCTTGCCCAAATGGTCCCTTTGTCTAGACAATGGCTTTGGCTGACTAGTTAAGCACCACAATTGTTGTTGTTGTTTAGTCATTTAGTCGTGTCCGACTCTTCGTGATCCCATGGACCAGAGCACGCCAGGCACTTCTGTCTTCCACTGCTTCCTGCAGTTTAGTCAAAGTCATGCTGGTAGCTTCGAGAACACTATCCAACCATCTCGTCCTTTGTCGTCCCCTTCTCCTTGTGCCCTCCATCTTTCCCAACATCAGGGTCTTTTCCAGGGAGTCTACTCTTCTCATGAGGTGGCCAAAGTATTGGAGTCTCAGTTTCAGGATCTGTCCTTCCAGTGAGCACTCTGGGCTGATTTCCTTCAGAATGGAGAGGTTTGATCTTCTTGCAGTCCATGGGACTCTCAAGAGTCTCCTCCAGCACCATAATTCAAAAGCATCAATTCTTCGGCGATCAGCCTTCTTTATGGTCCAGCTCTCACTTCCATACATCACTACTGGGAAAACCATAGCTTTTATTATACGGACCTTTGTTGGCAAGGTGATGTCTCTGCTTTTTAAGATGCTGTCTAGGTTTGCCATTGCCTTCCTCCCAAGGAGCAGGCGTCTTTTAATTTTGTGGCTGCTGTCACCATCTGCCGTAATCATGGAGCCCAAGAAGGTAAAATCTCTCACTGCCTCCATTTCTTCCCCTTCTATTTGCCAGGAGGTGATGGGACCAGTGGCCATGATCTTCATTTTTTTGATGTTGAGCTTCAGACCATATTTTGCGCTCTCCTCTTTCACCCTCAATGAAAGGTTCTTTAATTCCTCCTCACTTTCTGCCATCAAGGTTGTGTCATCTGCATATCTGAGGTTGTTGATATTTCTTCCGGCAATCTTAATTCCGGCTAGGGATTCATCCAGCCCAGCCTTTCGCATGATGAATTCTGCATATAAGTTAAATAAGCAGGGAGACAATATGCAGCCTTGCCGTACTCCTTTCCCAATTTTGAACCAATCAGTTGTTCCATATCCAGTTCTAACTATAGCTTCTTGTCCCACATAGAGATTTCTCAGGAGACAGATGAGGTGATCAGGCACTCCCATTTCTTTAAGAACTTGCCATAGTTTGCTGTGGTTGACACAGTCAAAGGCTTTTGCATAGTCAATGAAGCAGAAGTAGATGTCTTTCTGGAACTCTCTAGCTTTCTCCATAATCCAGCGCATGTTTGCAATTTGGTCTCTGGTTCCTCTGCCCCTTCGAAATCCAGCTTACACTTCTAGGAGTTCTCGGTCCACATACTGCTTGAGCCTTCCTTGTAGAATTTTAAGCATAACCTTGCTAGTGTGTGAAATGAGTGCAATTGTGCGGTAGTTGGAGCATTCTTTGCCACTGCCCTTCTTTGGGATTGGGATGTAGACTGACCTTCTCCAATCCTCTGGCCACTGCTGAG
Source organism: Podarcis erhardii (assembly GCF_964252035.2). Taxonomy (NCBI): domain Eukaryota; kingdom Metazoa; phylum Chordata; class Lepidosauria; order Squamata; family Lacertidae; genus Podarcis; species Podarcis erhardii. The sequence goes on from NC_138503.1 coordinate 51,577,939, forward strand.
TTTTCCAAACTTGCTGGCATATTGAGTGTAGCACCTTAACAGCATCATCTTTTAAAATTTTAAGTAGTTCAGCTGGAATACCATCACTTCCACTGGCCTTGTGCTTTCTAAGGCCCATTTGACTTCACTCTGCAGGATGTCTGGCTCAAGGTCAGCAACCACACTACCTGGGGTGTACGGGCCATCCAAGCACCACAATTAGCATAGCCAAAGAAATTGCTCTGTGGCACAGGACAAATGGGTAGACCTTCCCTTCCCTCCCTAGCTGCTAGGTAAAAGTAAAGGACCCCTGGACATTCAAAGGTGACTATGGGGAGTGGTGCTCATGGTGTGAGCTGAGCTGGAAGCAGGCTGGAAGCTGGAGACACAGAGATATGCTTGCTCTGTGCTGGATCCAAAGCTGCGACTAATAGAGAAGCAAGAACTTTTGGTGTGTTGGTGCTGTGAGCCCTTCCAATTTATGCTCAGTTTCTATATATGCGTAACTAAAACCATGTATGCTATTATTTCTATCTATCATCTATCTATCTATCTATCTATCTATCTATCTATCTATCTATCATCTATCTATCTATATCTATCATCTATCTATCTATCTATCTAATCTATATCTATCTATCAATCTATCATCTATCATCTATCTATCTATCTATCTATCTATCTATCTATATCTATCTATCTATCTATCTATCTATCTATCTATCTATCTATCATCTATCTATCTATCTATCTATCTATCTATCTATTACAGTGGTGCCCCGCAAGACGAATGCCTCGCAAGACGGAAAACCCGCTAGACGAAAGGGTTTTCCGTTTTGGAGGCGCTTTGCAAAACGAATTTCCCTATGGGCTTGCTTTGCAAGACGAAAATGTCTTGCGAGTTCCTGCGAGTTTCCCCCCTCCCCCCCCCCCGTTTTCTAAGCAGCTAAGCCGCTCATCAGCTGATCCGCTAAGCTGATAAGCCGCTAAAAGCTGCTAAAAGCTGCTAATAGCGCTAATCCGCTAAGCTGTCAATGGGCTTGCTTCGCAAGACGAAAAAAACGCTATACGAAGAGACTCATGGAACGGATTAATTTCATCTTGCGAGGCACCACTGTATCTATCTATTATCTATCTATCTATCTATCTATCTATCTATCTATCTATCTATCTATCTATCTATCATCTATATCTATATCTATATCTATCTATCTATCTATCTATCTATCTATCTATCTATCTATCATCTATCTATCTATCTATCATCTATCTATATCTCAATTTTTTTGTTTTACAATTTAAAATGCTCATTTAAACATCCTTAAAATGTCAATGACTTCCCTTCTTCTCTTTCCATGGTTCACTTTGCATATCATAAATCGCTGCATATTTTACAAAAACTAAACCATTCAGTATTCCAATATTACATCCATCAAAACTTATTTACAGTGTTGAATTTATCTTAATGCTGCCAACATTTTCAAGTGTACACAATTCCCCCCCCCCACATGTATTCAATAAATGTTTTCCAATTTTCTCTAAGCCTATGTTCTTCTTGTTCTCTTATTCTATATGTTATGTTCTGTCAACTTAGGTTGCCATTCTTCTTGAGTTGGGACCACACTCATTTTCCATTAAACCATGTATCCTAAAGACATCACAGTTTGCTGACCTTCACGGAAAGGAAACAGAACTCTGGGAAAGTCTGTATGTGAGTGCTCAGAGATTGGGATGGTGTGTAAACTAGGTCTATATAGCTATATATGAACCCCAAACATGCCTACCAAAGGGCTGGGCGGGAGAACTGTGTGGAAGCCTTTAAACCAGGGTCAGCAAACATTTTCAGCAGGGGGGCAGTCCACTGTCCCTCAGACCTTGTGGGGGGCCAGACTATATTTTTTTGGGGTGGGGGATGAACGAATTCCTATGCCCCACAAATAACCCAGAGATGCATTTTAAATAAAAGCACACATTCTACTCATGTAAAAACACGCTGATTCCTGGACCGTCTGCGGGCTGGATTTAGAAGGCGATTGGGCTGGATCCGGCCCCCAGGCCTTGGTTTGCCTACCCATCCTCTAAACAGCCACCCCTCCATCTATCTTGGCAGCCTTGCACATGCAATGCGCGACTTCTCACCCCTTCTAACATTCAGCTTGAAGGTTGGCCTTCCGCGTTGGCGTGACAGCTGATCCGACTGGAAGAGGTGTCAAAAGGGGAGATGTCAAAGGGTTGCGCAAAACACACACATGTGCGTCAGCGAGACACAACGGCCCTGTATGCCGCGAAAGGGCCCAGCGGTGTCGTTGAGCGTCTCTTTTCTCTGCACCACTTCAATAGCTGCTCAGTGTTTTCCCACTGGAATGTCATCCAGCGAGCAGATGGCAAAACACGTTCGCCGGACCAGGAAGGGTTGCCAAACCGGAGGAAGGTTTCGAGTGGGAGAATGAGGGAAAGGGGAAGGAAGATGCAAATAAATATCCTTCCAGATGTTCGTATGAGACTCGGGAGGGAGGGAGGGAGGGAGAGAGAGAGAGATCAGGAGCATCAGTGAAGACACAGGCTGGCTTTTGAACATTGCTTGCTTGGAAGATGTTTTTCCTGTGCAGAGGGCATGCTCACTGCACCCTGCCATCTCTCGGGATTGTGTTTGTGCGCCTTGGTGATGGATGGCATTTCCTTCCAATGCTTAGATCTGGAGGGATCTGATAATCGGCTTCAGCACAACAATGCCTGCTTGTCCTCTTCATTTCCCTCTGAGCCGTTTTGCTGGCTTGGGAAGAAACACGCCGTTACCCTGCAGATGCGTTTGACTCCCATAGGTCCCAACCAGAATGGCTGGAGATGACAGAAGTGGCAGCCCAAAACACCTGGACAGCAACAGGTTGGCTGCTGCAGGATTAACAGAAGGAAGGAAGTCCCTTCTCCCCTGGAGAAAAGGCAAGAGGTGACATGATGCACATTTATAAAATTACCGTATTTTTTGCTCTATAAGACGCACCAGACCACAAGATGCACCTAGTTTTGGGAGGAGGAAAACAAGAAAAAAAATATTCTGAATCTCAGAAGCCAGAACAGCAAGAGGGATCGCTGCGCAGTGAAAGCAGCAATCCCTCTTGCTGTTCTGGCTTCTGGGATAGCTGTGCAGCCTGCATTCGCTCCATAAGACGCACACACATTTCCCCTTACTTTTTAGGAGGGGAAAAGTGAGTCTTATAGAGCAAAAAATACGGTATATGTGGCATGGAGAAAGTGAAGACGGGAAAGTTTTCCTCCTTCTCTCACAGCACTAGGCGTCACAGACATCAAAAAAAGCTGAATGTTGGCAGATTCAGGACAGATAAAATAAAGTACCTCTTCGCGCAGCACATAGTGATACTGTTAAGTTGTGGCTGAACCTATCAGACGACACAGCGATTCTTCAGACAGCTCTTGTTTATTCACAGGCCAGAACAGAACTGAACTGAAGGGTTCAGTCAACCTGCTTATATAGAGCTCAACTACAAAGCAACAGTAACAACTTTCTGTAACTATCCAATCACTGAATGTCACTTTCCATTCCTTATTTGCATATGCGGACCTGAGTGAAAACTATCTACAGTATCCCCCTGCTGGCCCAAGGTGAGAACTTCAGTACAGATACTAGCATGGGGCTCCGGCAGTAGAGCATGAGACCCTTAATCTCAGAGTCGTGGGTTTGAGCCCCACATTGGACAAAATATTCCTGCATTGCCAGGGGTTGGGCTAGATGACCCTCATGGTCCCTTCCACCTTTATGGATTCTATGATTCTGTAGTCTGGCAGGCTAACCACCATGCTGGCATCATGCAACGTTTAAGCTTCTTTTGACGCTACCTGGCACCTTTGAGCAGCTGTTTGGTCCTCCCTTGTCCCTGGCTGTGGGCTTGTGTGGTAGCAGGGACTGAATCTGGGAAGCCACTCACCATTATGAATTCCCCATAATGCAAAACATTCCCTGCTCAGCTATGCAGGATTGAACCCTCCGCTCACCAGCTGAGGATTTGATCCTGCCGGCTACAGGGATCTACATATTCTCCTGCCTGTCAGCTCACATCACCTGACATGGAAGTGAGCAAAATCCGTTCCGCGCTCCTTCTGAAAGTGTGTTGTGGCTGCAGCCATTCTGCGTCACGCCGAGGGGCATTCTGAAGCATCCCGGGGGCATCTGGATCTTCAGGATCTGATTTCTTTCCACAGGGCCTATAAGACAGAGTTGTTCCGCCTGGCCTTTGGCTTGCAATCAACTTGATTCCCTTCCCCTCTTTCCTTTTTCCTTTCTCCATCTGTGATGAAACTCCTATTTGGGGACTTCCCTGGCTTTTTTCTGGCCCACATTGGACCAGTCTGAATAGGTGGCCTTGGTGAAGATTTGACGTTTTCATCCCCAAAAAGTTTTTGATTTGAGTTTCTACTGAAATGAGGCTGCATTTTAATGTTGTACTTAATCTTGTTTTCAAGTTGTATTTTAATCAATTGTTTTTATATTTGGAGTTAGCCGCCCTGAGCCCGGTCTTGGCTGGGGAGGGTGGGGTATAAATATATTATTATTATTATTATTATTATTATTATTATTATTATTAAGGCAGCAAGGCTTCAATGAATATTTCTCCCTCCCCTGCAGGATTAAGGGAGGTATATTGGGTTTATTTCTTTAAACTCAGATTAAAGCTTGCGAGTTTGAGCAAACACTCTGGGCCTCTGCCAAGCTCCTGTTTATGAAGATGAACATTCCAGCACCCGTTGTCAAGCGGGAGCCCCGGGGAGGCTTACGGGTGCTGTTGGGGGCTGGGACTGGGAGGGAGCCAGCCTTCTCTGCGCAAGCAACTGGGTGCCTCCTCGCCGCAAAATGCCAGGACTCTGGAGGTGGGGTTTTGATGGCGGGATGTTCATCCCCTGCGGCTGCCGGTGTCTGACAAAGACTGACAAGCAGAGGCTGGCCTACAGAGCTGGCGTTGTCTGAAACCTAAACACTGGCTTACTCTCTTCTCGGCAAAGAGGCACTCCAGGGCCGGGCGGCTCTTCGTTCTGTCTCGACAGCCTCCTTTCGCCAGCTACAGTGCCAAATCTCCCACTTCACCTTTGACAGGGGTTGTCACAGAGCCCTCCAGCCCGGGAAATTCCCTTGCTGATGCTTTGCCTGGAGGGAAGCGCTCCCTATTGGTGCAAGAGAGCCAGTGTGGTGGAGGAGAGGCAGTGCGGTGTAGTGGTTAGAGTGCCTAGCCCAGACCCTCCAAGTGTCCCTATTTTCCAGTGTGATAAGAATTTTAAGGTCTTAGATATGTAATAATTGTTCATATATGTACCAAGCAAACACATACATAAATATATAAACCACATGTCTGAAAACCCCACAGAAAAAAAGTCCTGAACAAATTGACCTCAATTATTTCTCTGCAAGGTCAAAGTGGGAAACATCCCCATTGTCTTTTTCCTTCACAAATCCTGTCTTAAGGGCACATTTAAGATGTGAATAGGGTGTGAGCCTGTGGCCTGGCTCAGGAACTAAGTATTTATCATTACAAAAGACTGACAAAGCTCCCCAGGCAATCCAATCAAGTGACCATTAAACAGGTAACCTGTCAGATGAGATAAACAAGTCACTCAGATTTCTGTTGTAGACCTCCTTTTCTGTGATGTAGATCTGGAGGGTGGTCTTAGGTTACACCCCTTCTGTGATGTATGTATGATGTATGGGGGTGGTGGTCTTGAGCTTCAGGGCAGGGAACTTAAAATGTCTATATAAGGCCTTGCGCACCATTGTTCTGGGTTCCTCCTCCCTCTTGCGTGTGGTGAGCGAGGACCCTGTTGCAACGGATCAATAAAGATCGGGCTTACTAGTTGCTTTGTTTCTCAATATTATCTGGTTGACCTCTGTTATTTTCTCCTGCCAATAGGGAACCCACGTAAGGACTCTATATGGGCTTTTGGATACCCCATAAGGAAAAAAAGGGCAGATTTTTGTTTTCAACACCAGGGACAACCCTGATTTACAGAAGCCATCCTAGTTTATGATTAGATCCCTGAATGTCCCCGTTTTCCTTAGGACGTCCCTATTTTCATTGGAGAAATGTTGGAGGGTATGGAGGTATCCGACCTCTGAGTTGTCTGAAGGCAATCATGTATAGGGAAGTTTTAAAAAAATGTTTTATTATGTTTTTTATATATGTTGGAAGTTGCCCAGAGTAGCTGGGGCTGCCCAGTAAGATGTGTGGGGTATAAATAGTAAAAATATCATTATGGAACGGGGCGTCCCTATTTTCATTGGAGAAATGTTGGAGGGACCTGGGAGACCAGCGTTCGAATCCCCACTTGGTCATGGTGAAGGTCACATGGTGAAGTGACCTTGGGCCACTCTCCCTCTCAGCCTAACCTACCTAGATGGGTTCTTGTGGAAATTAAATGAAAAGGGGCAGGAGAAGAACCAGGCTTGCCACCTTGAGTTCCTTGGAGAAAAAGTGAGATATAAATGCAATAAATAAATGCAATAAATACAGTAAATGAATGAATGAATGATCCTAGAAAGAAAAATATGCCTGCCTTTTGCCTGCAGTGTAGGACCATATCCTTACCCAAGCAGTGAGAGGTTTTGCAGTGGCAAAATTCAGTGCCAAGATTCAGCTTTCCTTTTGGAGAAGAGAATATGTATGGTGCCTTCTGTAGCATTTGATGCAGGAGTCAGCAAACTTTTTCAGCAGGGGGCCGGTCCACTGTCCCCCAGACCTTGTGAGGGGCCAGACTATATTTTGAAAAAAATATATGAACGAATTCCTATGCCCCACAAGTAACCCAGAGATGCATTTTAAATAAAAGGACACATTCTACTCATGTAAAAACATGCTGATTCCCGGACCATCCGTGGGCCGGATTGAGAAGGCGATCAGGCCGGATTCGGACCCCGGGCCTTAGGTTGCCTACCCATGATTTAATGCCTATTAATTAAATCTACAAGTGGAGAGTAGCAGCACCAGCTCCCTGGGAAGGGGTGCTGCTCGGTGGTAGAGCATAATATTAGAAATGTACTGAACATTGTAGAGTATCTGGAAGTGAGAAATGAGGAAAAAAACAGCATTAATGTTCATAGATGCGGAGAAAGCATTTGATAACATTTCTTGGAGCTTTATGAAGAAGGTAATGGAGGAGATGGGATTTGGAGAAAATTTTAATAAGGGAATGCAAGCTGTTTACTCAGACCCAAATGCAAAAATAATCATAAATCGGGTGATAACGGATAAGTGTAGTATACAAAAAGGAACTAGACAAAGGGTGCCCCTTGTCACCATTGTTGTTTGTTCTGGTACTGGAAGTCTTGACAAGAAAGATAAGACAAGATAGAGAAGTAGTAGGAATCAGAAGGCCCCAGGTTCAATCCTCAGCCCTGAAGAGCAGCTGCTTGTCTGCATCTGACTCAGTGCAAGGCAGATTCCGGTGTTCCTAAGGAGTGAGCAGATCCGCTGTGCTGCATCACTTCCCAGAGAGAGGTGCTTGCTCTCCCGGGTACTTGCAGCTCACAGCTCATGTTTCTTTCTGCTGCTCTTCCAAAAACACAGATTCTCCCTTAGCTGGGGGAGGAAAGGATGAGTCACCTTTCCCAAATGGGGTTCAGGTTCCAAGGCTGGTCTCTATACATCCCAACATCCTGAGCTGTTAACAAGCAAAGGAAGTTTCTGCTATCGTGTTGCCTGTTTTGCAGAGGACGGTCCTCTGTCTGCAGGGCTGCCTGATCAAAATGAGAGCTTTTTCATCCAATGCAAGTTGCAGGCATGGAGTGGAACTTGCAAACTGCATTGAGACCAAAGGAAGGGGGTGTGAAGAGTTGGAGCTCCCCCCCCCCCCATGCCAAGGTCCCAGTCTGGATTGTAGCTCCAGGGTTGACGATTTGTTGAACCTCTTTCCCTTCCCCTACGAAAAGAAAACCCAACCCCACAGTTAAAGGCACATCTATGTAAAAACAGCAGTCATGAAATTAAAAGACGCCTGCTTCTTGGGAGAAAAGCAATGACAAACCCAGACAACATCTTAAAAAGCAGAGACATCACCTTGCCAACAAAGGTCCGTATAGTCAAAGCTATGGTTTTCCCAGTAGTGATGTATGGAAGTGAGAGCTGGACCATCAAGAAGGCTGATCGCCGAAGAATTGATGCTTTTGAATTATGGTGCTGGAGGAGACTCTTGAGAGTCCCATGGACTGCAAGAAGATCAAACCTCTCCATTCTGAAGGAAATCAGCCCTGAGTGCTCACTGGAAGGACAGATCCTGAAGCTGAGGCTCCAATACTCTGGCCACCTCATGAGAAGAGAAGTCTCCCTGGAAAAGACCCTGATGTTGGGAAAGATGGAGGTCACAAGGAGAAGGGGACGACAGAGGACGAGATGGTGGGACAGTGTTCTCGAAGCTACCAGCATGAGCTTGACCAAACTGCGGGAGGCAGTGGAAGACAGGAGTGCCTGGCGTGCTCTGGTCCATGGGGTCACGAAGAGTCGGACACGACTAAATGACTAAACAACAACATGTAAAAACAGAAGGACATAAGAAGAACCTGCTGGATCGTGGCAATGGCTCACCGAGTCAAACATCCTGTTCTCACAGCAGCCAACCAGATGTTTGTGGGAAACAAGCAAAGCAGGATTCGATCTCTAGAGCCTTCTCTTTTCCTGTGGCTTCCAGAAACTGGCATTCAGAAGCATTGTTGCCTCTAGTCGTGGTAGCCGAATACAGTGTTACCTCGGGTTACATACGCTTCAGCTTACAGACTCCACTAACCCAGAAATATTACCTCGGGTTAAGAACTTTGCTTCAGGATGAGAACAGAAATCATGCTCCAGCAGCAGTAGGAGGCCCCATTAGCTAAAGTGGTGCTTCAGGTTAAGAACAGTTTCAGGTTAAGAACGGACCTCCAGAACGAATTAAGTACTTAACCTGAGGTACCACTGTAGTAGCCACGGATAGTCTTCTCCTCTGTGAATTTGTCTTACCCCATGGGCATAGGTGTTTTGAAGTGCCAACATGCAGGGCTCTCTTACTGTGTTTATGCTGAAGTAGAATGCAAACAGGGCCAGGTAACTGTGAAAAAAATAAAATGCTAGGACTGGTTCATCATGTCACCTGAAATAAAATTTCTCCATCTAATTTTTGTTCTGCCCTACACACGTCCCTGAAAGCTGCAGATTGATTAAGCGGAAGATTAGAGGATCAGATGGAATGCGCCGGGAGAGAAGGGAGGGAGCTGTAAGCAGCTGCAGTTGCTGGGCTGGCAAACATTTCCAGATGCATTTCGGGGCTCTCTTTTTAAGTTAACCTGCCTGTTTTAACGTGTCCGTATTCCTCACTCGGGAGAGGTGCTATAAAGTCAGAAGCTGAGCCAACCAGCATTTGCCATAGGAGACACTTTCACTGTATTGGCTGAAGCTCATTTTAAATCTTGCAGCAGAAGGCAGGTTGAAATTTAACCAGAACAACCACCCACCCGGGAGATGAGTGGAACCCTGAATTCTCTTCTGCCCTGTGCACTTTAAAGCTCCTGCAACTTGGGCCAGGCAACATGCTCTCTGCTCCCTGGAAATCCAGGAGAAGCAGCAGCAGCAGCTGACCTGCTCTTCCTTGCGCACATTTTTGCACTCCCGTTCAGCAGGTGCCTTCCTGAAAGGGGGGAGAGGCAAGAGGTCACCACAAGAGACTCACACTGTCAGCGCTCAGCTTTCCTGAGGGAACTCAAACAACGCTGAACCCCAGGCCGGGTTGCCCCCACCCGACGCCAGACGCCATTGTTTCCAGCACCTCCTAATTGGAGCAGCTGCCAGCTGTACCCTCAGTGGGGGCGGGGGGGGGGAGAGAAGAAGGTCAGGAGGACAATAGGCAGAGGGTAGAAATATGCACAGAATGATTGTGCTGTGGGCTGGACAGACCAAGGAATTATACTGCGATCATCTCTCAACCAAGGAATTGTATTGCTGTCCATCTCTCAGCCCTTCAAGGCCATGTATGGAATCATTTTCCTAGGTCCCATGAAGGAATCTATAGAGGTGGGGGAACAGGTCCTCTGTCTGTCTGTCTATTCGTCTGTCTGTCTGTCCATCCATCCATTTACAATTTCAAAATGCTGTTGGCGGATCATGCCACTAGACCTCATGAACATAGGTTGGTTGCTTGCCTCGTACACTGTCAGTGCCACTGCCACAGCCCCTGGAAGAAGCAAAGGTCATCCGTGTCGAAGCAATGATTTTTCAACATCAACTTTGTTGGACTGGTCATGTTGTGCGGATGCCTGATGATCATCTTCCAAAGCTACTACTCTATTCCGATCTTTAAAATGGAAAGCGCAATGCTGGTGGTCAACAAATGAGGTTTAGAGACTGTCTCAAGGCAAATTTTAAAAAATGTAGTATAAAGACCAACAATTGGGAAACGCTTGCCTGCAAGTGCTCCAGTTGGAGAACAGCCTTTACCAAAGGTGTCATGGGCTTTGAAGACACTCAAACTCAGGACGCAAGGGAGAAATGTGCTAAGAGGAAGGCATGCTTGGCAAATCCACACTGTGATCAACTCCCGCCCGGGAACCAATGCCCCCACTGTGGAAGGACGTGTGGATTCAGAACTGGCCTCCACAGTCACTTACGGACTCATTGTTAAAACCGTGTTTATGGAAGACAATCTTACTCGCCAGAGAAGAAGTATATGCAAGTGGACTGGTTCCATCTGTCAAATGTTTAAGAGATAAATAGATTTAATGCCTGCTTTCTCGTCACCTGGCAGACAGCAGTGGATGCACAGAAAAGATAGCATACCGGCAGCTGGGAAGCTTTCCCATGCTCTTTTCTCCACAGCCTCCTTTACGTCCTCTCCATCCCCTTTGCATCTGGCCTGGAGGATTCATTGCTGTTTAGCCAGCCCTCCCCCAACCTGCTGCTACTGCACTCACAAGCCTGGGAACCCTGTAAATCTCCTCCTGAGCAGATGGCTCCAGGTTCCGTCCATGTGGCAATGCGGAGAAGGGAGCAGTGGGCAGGCCGCTTATCCAGCTTCCTGGCTGTGGGATATTTATTGCAATCGAGGGGTGCATAAATCGTGCAAAATGAATTGGGAAAGAAAACAAGGGAGGCAGGAATCTAGCAAGCCCAATTTAAGAGTGGAAAAACGAGAAACAGGAATTAGCAAGAACGTGCAGCTTTATTGGATTAAAGTTGCTTTTGCTCTAATAAAGCTGATGCTTTTAAAAAATATTTGAGCTGTCAAGCGCAAATATTGGCAATTATCTTTTTGGAACATTGTCTGGCAGGGGTGGCAGGTGTGACCTCAGAAAGATGGGTATATGGAAGGAGATACAGTTGATTTTATGTTGTCATAAGTTTAGTTTGGTATAGTTGTTTGGTTTGTACTTTTTTTATTTGTGTATATTGCCCTGTGACACTAACATGAAGAATGGTATATGATTATACCATATAAATATTCCTGCTGTTGTTGTTGTTGTTGCTGTTGTTGTTGTTGTTGTTGTTGTTGTTGTTATTACCCCACCCATCTGACTGGGTTGTCCCAGCCTCTCTGGGTGACTTCCAACATAATAAAAGCACAGTAAAACATCACACATTAAAAACTTCCCAATACAGGGCTGCCTTCAGATGTCTTTGGGAAGCTGTGTTAGTTGTTTATCTGTTTGACATCTGAAGGGGAGGAATGAATGAAATTTACTGATATGTCCACTGCTATTGGTAGGTCTCTGGATGATTTTCAGTATATCACAGCAAGAGTTTCTTTACTAACAACAGGAACAAACATACGAAAATATCCACCTCAATCAGGCTGCTAAAATGAGGAAAGCTAACCGGGTGTTTTAGGTGGAAGAATGGTAAGTGTGCTTGATTCAGCTCCTGCGGCTGAAAAGAAATTCTTCAGCTCAGTATTTGCACCCTATTCTAAAACTGTATGTCTTTTTCACCTGGCCGTGGCTGGCAGATCTTGGGGGTCTACCAGAAAGCAACATCTGACAAACCTGCCCAACCCAATTTTGGATGCTCCCCGCTTCACTCCACTGTGCGACGTTTCAGATTTCATTTCCCCTCATCTGTGTGGGTGTCCTCCTGCTGCTATTGCTGTCCCACACTTTCTCCTCCCTAAACTTGGAGATTCCCTGTGCTTTGAAAATCCGAATATGGGAGCTACATCAGTTGCATCAGGAATCTCCAGATCTGAGAGGAGAAAGTATGGGACAGGGGTAGATGGAGGGGAACACCCCCAGGGGGAAGTGGAATTGAAGATGTTCATAGGTGTTATATGCTGACGAGTCCTCACTCCTTTAAGCAATCGTGTTGCAGCAGCCTCTGGAAGCCCCACATAGAAAGCATTGCAGTAATCTAATCTTGCAGTAACCATTGCATTAGCTACTGTGGCCAGGCTTTCCTGATCCAGGAATCTTTGCATAATAATAATAATAATAATAATAATAATAATAATAATAATAATAAAAAAATTTATTATTTATACCCCGCCCATCTGGCTGGGTTTCCCCAGCCACTCTGGGCGGCTTCCAACAAAACCCTAAAATACAATAACCTATTAAACATTAAAAGCTTCCCTAAAGAGGGCTGCCTTCAGATGTCTTCTAAAAGTCTGGTAGTTGTTTTTCTCTTTGACATCGGGTGGGAGGGCATTCCACAGGGCGGGCGCCACTACCAAGAAGGCCATCTGCATGGTTCCTTGTAACTTGGCTTCTCGCAGCGAGGGAACCGCCAGAAGGCCCTCGGCGCTGGACCTCAGTGTCCAGGCAGAACAATGGGGGTGGATATGCTCCTTCAGGTCTACTGGGCCTTTGAGGCCGTTTAGGGCTTTAAAGATCAGCACCAACACTTTGAATTGTGCTCAGAAACCTATTCGTTCTTCCATCTCATTTCTCCACCTCAGCCAAAGCCTCACTTTCCAAGTTCTTGCAGTGGCTTCTGGTGAGTGTCAGGGAACTCTCGTGAGATCTCACTGGAAGCCGCTGCTACAGACCCTCCAAGTGTCCCTATTTTCCAGGGACAGTCCCTGATTCACAGAAGCCATCCCGGTTTCTGATTTGATCCTGGAATGTCCTGTTTTTCCTTAGGATGTCCCTATTTTCATTGGAGAAATGTTGGAGCGTATGTTGCTGTGTGACCCTGGCAGCAGCAGGGGCAGGTGAAACACCGGGGGGGGGGGGCTGTCCCACAGGATTCTGCCACCCAAGGCATCTGCTTTGGTCTGCCTCATGGATGAACTGGCCCTGCCTTCTTCTCGGCTCATTTAGTCCTGCTCAGAGAGGTTTTCGCTGGGAGCTGCTGCCTCTTTGCCCCAGATTACTCAAGCATCTCTGACTCATCTCACTGCTTAGCGCATGCAACCTTTTCTGTTGTGGCTAACCAGCCTCGCGAATTACTAACGCTTTGTCTGGAAATGCCTGTGGGTCATGTCGCCTTGGTTGCATGCCTGGATGAGGGCATGGAGAAGAAGATCTAGCGCCAAGAGGGATGCTTTGGAAAGCAAAGCAAAGCAAAGCAAAGCAAAGCAAAGCAAAGCAAAGCAAAGCAAAGCAAAGCAAAGCAAAGCAAAGCAAAGCAAAGCAAAGCAAAGCAAAGCAAAGCAAAGCAAAGCAAAGCAAGAAAGAAAGAAAGAAAGAAAGAAAGAAAGAAAGAAAGAAAGAAAGAAAGAAAAGGCTTTCCATCTTTTGTATCGTGAGCTGAACCTGGTTCTCCTTGCTCTGATGCCCGAAAACCTTGATGGTGTAGGGAAAGATGGAAGAAATGCTGTCACTTCCTGCAGAATTGGTCCAGAGCTCCAGGTTTTGGAGGGGCCTTAGCAAGATGCCCTTTGTGGATCCCCCTCCCTCAACTAGTCTAGCTCTGGGGTCCCTAACGCAACACCCATGGGCACTGTGGTACCCTCAGGTGCTGCACGTGATGAAGGACCCCTGCCCATCTCAATATTTTTAACTGAGTGTTTTAGCTGTTGGTTGGCTGCTGGCTGGGTGGGTGGGGGAAGGAGGCGGTTGCCTGCTTTTTATGGTCTTTCCCCCCGGCCCCCCCGCCGAGAATAGCATTTCACTTGCTTTTGAAGGGTATGTATGTGTTTCTGAGCAAGGGATGTGGGTGGCGCTGTGGGTTAAACCACAGAGCCTAGGACTTGCCAATCAGAAGGTTGATGGTTTGAATCCCCGCAATGGGGTGAGCTCTGTCCCTGCTCCTGCCAACCTAGCAGTTCGAAAGCACATCAAAAGTGCAAGTAGATAAAGAGGTACCGCTCCAGCGGGAAGGTAAACGGCATTTCCGTGCACTGCTCTGGTTCGCCAGAAGTGGCTTAGTCATGCTGGCCATATGACCTGGAAGCTGTACGCTGGCTCCCTCGGCCAGTAAAGCGAGATGAGCGCCGCAACCCCAGAGTCGCCCGCGATCAGGGGTCCCTTTACCCTTTACCCTTTACCCTTTACCCTTTACCCTTTACCCTTTACCCTTTACCCTTTACCCTTTACCCGTTACCCTTTATCTTATGTGTTTCTGAATGTCATGTCCTCAGTTTTTCTTTGGCAAATGGATATTTTGTGGTGTCCATGACGCTTCCTTACATTTCCAGGTGTGTCCCTGGGCCCAAAGAGGCTGGGGACCCCTCGGTTACCTCCTTGCTGCAGATATTCCAAGCTCAGCCCTAATTTGGACTGGAATGCCTTTTGATTCATGCAGAAATGAGATGGTTGAATACATGAAACTGCTTTGTATACAGGGCCAGGCCACTGGCGCATCCAAGCCAGTACTGTCTACTCCAGGGATGGGGAGCCTCTAATCCTCCTGGACTCCAACTCCCATCATCCCCAGCCACTGAGCATGCTAACTGGGGCTGATGGGAGTTGGAGTCAAGCAACTTCTGTAAGGCCACAGCTTCCTCACTCCTGCTCTGTTTGAGGGACTGCCTGGTCCAAAAACCAAGATAACAAACCCTGAGAAGGAAGACCTGGACTAAGCTTCTGGCAAAGGTCTTTTGCAGCCCTGCGGCTTGAGATTGGTAAGATGGAGATTTCAGGAATAGCACCAGAATTAAACAGTCATGTTCAGTGCTAGCTGAAGTGCCCAGAAAGTCACTGAGGAAAAGTCACACATTCAGCAGCTTTCATTGGGACCAGCTGAAATAAGCATCCTTCTCTTGCCAGAGAGAGCTGGTGGGGAAGGCCAAAGGGTTCCTCCATGAGGACTAGCAGAATGAAGCAACTTAAAAACTTGGGTGCACTGTGAACTAGGAAGTCCCCAAATCTCTAACTGTTAGAAGGATGTTGGAATGATATTATATTATTTTAGCAGGAATGATATAAAGGATTTGGGAATAACTGACTGTTAATTGGTGAAAGGAAGAAAAGTAAAGTTACATTATATTAAGACAATTTACAGGACAAAAATTTTAAAAGAGGGAAAGGATTTGCTGAAATGGATAATTGACCTAGAATACAAAAAGGGGAGGTGTGAGGAGGTCCAGGAAATAAGCTAATGAAAGACAAGTAATAAGAAAATTTGCTGTATTTGTATGTATTGCTGTATTTTTCTTTGTTTTTTGTTTTTATTTTTCGTCTTTGTTTAATGGATTTTATTTCTCTGTTATTTCATATGGTGATGTGTTTATTTTTGCTTAATGTGGTATTTTATTTTTTCTTTCTGTAATTTTTAAAACCTTTAAAACTCTAATAAATATTATATATATATATAAAAATAGGAAGTCCCCAAATCTCACCTCTGCCTGAGCTGACTTTATGCAAGCTGGCATTTCTCAGCATCAGCTACCTCCGTCTGCAATATGTTGCAAGGATACTCCATAGAGGAGTCCAAAACTTCCCCATCAAAATGCAAGGAGTGCTTCGTCTGTGCTTAATATGCAATTCTAACTTGGAACATAAAGCTCAAGCTAGCCTAGATAGCTCAGCTGGTTAGAGCATGGTGCTAATAATGCCAAGGTCGCAGGTTTGATCCCCGTATGGGACAGCTGTATATTCCTGCATTGCAGGGATTTGGACAAGATGATGCTCAGGGTCGCTTCCATCTCCACAATTCCATGATTCAAAGCAATTCCAATTAAAAACATTGTCTTTCTGATTCTCGGGGTGCCAACTGATGGGGGTGAGGATCACCTGGCCTGCTCTTGTGCCTGAGGGACAGGCAAATGCAGCTCTTTGTAACAATAGTGTTATGGATTTATTATTATTTTTTATGGTGGTGTGGTCAGTCTCTATGATACACTGTGTCCCTTCCAAACCTGTGATCTTGTATCTGTGAGAACAAAATGTATAAGAGGAAGCTTGTCCAACCGGTTCTTTCGTGAAGCTAATTGTTTTGGCTGGCTAGGAAAGTACCACCATTTAGATTACCAATGGATGGGCTCTTTCTCATGTCACCTGACTGGATGCTAGAATCATCCTAGGTAGGATGAAGTGGGGCTGGGTTTTTGAGGGAGCTGGGTGTGTAAGCTGGGCAGATGCTGGAACCTGGAGAGATGGAGGCACATCTTGCTCTGGGCTGGATCCAAAACTGGGACTTGAGGTCCACGGGGATCCCTTCCCACTCTACAATTCTAAGATCCCATGCTTGCATAGTAAGTCTCTGAGCCTGCTGACAAGCCCTCACCCCTTTCAGCAATCGTGCTGCAGAATTCTGCAACTACAGCTTCCGGATCAAGCACACAAGGGAAGCCCCACATATAGCACACTGCAGTAATCCATTACTGAAGTAATCAGTGTGTTAAAATTGAAATACTTTATTGTCACTTGTACAACTTGTATACAGTGAGATTACACGAGCACCCCCCACTCAGCTCTCTTAGTCTTAATTCCCCTCGTTTACTGACGCACACCCACCAAACCCAAAAGTCAGTTGCCCTGTTGTTATCTTTTCATTCAGCAGCCTAACAGCCCAGGATGGAAGCTGTTCTTTACCCTGTTGGTGAGACTAGTCATGCTTCTATATCTTCTGTCCGAGGGCAGGAGATAAAGAAAGTGCCGGCCAGGGTGTGAATCATCCCTGATGATTTTCCTCACTCTCCTGAGGCAACGTTCTTCCGCTATTTCATCCAGCGGATTCATGGGACAGCCCATAATATCTTGTGCTGTATTCACCACCCTCTGTAGGCACTTCCTATCAGATGATGTCAAATCAGCGTACCACACCATGATGCAGTATGAAAGGAAACTTTCTATTGTTGACCGGTAGAAGGAGATTATCAAATGTTGATTGACATCGTTCTTCTGCAATACTCTGAGGAGATGAAGTCTCTGTTGGGTTGTATTGATTTTCCAAGTAAGGTCTTCACTGAGATAAACTCCTAGGAATTTAATGGAAGAGACTCTCTCCACACAGCCCTCCCCAATGTACAGCGGGGCTAGTTCTCCTCTCTTCCTCCGAAAGTCCAACACCATCTCCTTTGTTTTGCTGATATTAAGGTGCAAGTTGTTCCCCAGGCACCATGTAGATATTTTTTGGACCTCCCCTCTCTATGCAGTTAACTACTGTGGCAAGGTTTTCCACACCCAGGAATTTTCCCATTCCTTCTTCTCTTGGGGGTCCTTATACCCTGCAATTCTATGGTTCTACGGTCATCTTCCTGGAGCCCCCCACCTCTGCTCGCCCTCCCCAAACCACCCTTTGAAAAAAAGCTCTTTCCTGGTCCCAAGGAGGATCATTCCAGCATCTGAAGGGAAGCCACCCCTCATCAGCATGTCCCTCACGCCCCTTTGGCTGGCTCCCCCCCCCCCCCAATCTTGGATTGCGCACCAGTTCCCATCTTTGTCCTGGTACCTCCCAAGCGGATGTGAACACGCTACTCTCCTGCTCTAGCTGGCTGTAGCCTCCATCCCAATTAAGAGGTGGCCAGTGCCATTGTCCCAGGCATTCCAGATCCGTGTTGAGTGCCCCCCCCAGCTCCCCCCACCAAAGGCTCTCAGATAAAGAGGGCTCAGTGAAGGCTTTGTAAAAGAGAGTTTCTGCCTGATTAATGGTCACATGGCGGCACTTTCAACTTGGCTGGAATTGCGAGTGCGAGGGAGAAAGAGAGAATTCCAGACCTCCCCCCCCCCCCCGGTACAAAGAGATCAGGACAAAACCCTCATAAATCTGTTCCCAGCGCCATCAACAGAATTTATCCTTCTGCTAAGTGGACCGGGCGATTCACTGAGAACTGCTACTGGTCTGCAGCCCAGCATTTGCTGTGCAGAGTTTTCCCCTCAGCTCTGAACGCCACTTGCCCACACCACTAATATATATATAAACATATTAGTTCCAACAATCATTTAACATAGCTTCTTATCTTATACAATATTTTAGACTTGCATCAACAACCTCTGAAGATTATCAATTCTTTATCACTTGTTCTGCATTTCTTAATTTCTCTATTACTCTTAATTATCATTAACTAATAGTTCTCCTCATAGTCTTACTTGCAATATTTCAAAGAATCATCCTTACAGAACTTCTTGCAGTCCTACTAGCGTAATCTGTTTATTACCATTGCTTTTCAAATAGTTCAAATATTTACTCCAGTCCCCTAAGATCTCTGATCCCGCAGGTTTCAAACCTTTCCTGTTAATTTATCTAATTCTGCATAGTCCATTAATTTCATTTGCCATTCGTCTTTCGCCCGTAATTCTTCTTGCTTCCATTTTTGTGCCAATAATATTCTTGCTGCCGTTGTTGCATATGAAAACAATTTATAATCCTGTCTGTTAATATCCTCCACCCACACCACTAATCTGGTAGCCAAGCAACTCTTCTGACATCCTTAAAGAATAAGAGAATCTTAGAGCTCGAAGGGACCCCGGGGCTATCTAGTCCAACCCCCTGCAATGCAGGAATCTCAACTAAAGCATCCATGACAGACGGCCATGGAAGAGGCAAAGTGAATCCTACTTTTAGGAGCTGCTTCATGGACGCATGTTGAGAATGGATTTTAGCCCCAGCCAGGATGGTCTTCTACAACCTGGTGCCCTTCAGATGTTTTGGACTACAACTCCCATGCCGGCTGAGGTGCATGGGTGCTGCAACCAGCCCAGAGGAGGGTGCCAGACTGAAGCTGATCTAGGGAAGCCTCAGAGTGCCCTGCAAGCTGCATTAGAACTTTACAAATTTGCCTGCAGTGGTTGGCATAGAAACCCAACAGCTGGACCTGTGTTGCATGTAGTTCTGGCACACATCTGGCCACGGGATGCACACTGTGGCTTGCACTGTTTGTGTCTGTCTGTCTGTCTATCTGCCTGCCTGCCTGCCTGTCTGTCTGCTATGATTATCGTGGCCAAGTGCACAGATCTCCTGTCCCTTTCATAGTAAGGCAGCAGAGGGGATTTCAGCAGGCTAATAGCTTTCCTCAGGATCCATTCATTGCATCCGGACACCAGTGTGCACTGTGTGAAGAAGTGCTTTCTTTTATCTATCCTGACTATTTCTCCAGGTCAGAAAAGAGGGGCAAGATAAAGACACCGAACTGTGAGGCTTCCCCCTTGCACATGCAATGCTACCCCAGCCAGCCCGCCAGCCCTTTGCAGTGTCTGAAAAGAAGTCCCTTTTGCTCTCTCTATCACAGAGACACTTGAGTTTCCTTATTTGTCTGCATCTGGCTTCCCAGGCACCAGGAAAACAGCTTTGGGCCTCCTTCCCCTGCGGAGTAATTAACATGATCAGAGATGGAAGCAAATCCTCACGGACCGCTGTGTTTTCTCTGCAGCTGGTCATATGATACAGATTCCAGAGATGCATCCACCTGCAAAGATCTACTGTTAGGGCAAGTCCCCCCTCCCCCCCTTTCTAGACTTCTCTGACATTATTAACCAATAGCAGCTTTCTCTTCATTCTAATATCTTTGGGTGTAATGAAGGGTGACGACTGTTGCACATTAAGAGAGCAGCAGGGGTGCTGCAATGCGCTCTGTGTGGGGCTGCCCCATGGGCCTGGTCCAGAAGTTTCAGCTCGTGGAAGCAAGTCTCCAACATTCCTCAGGTGAAAATAGGGACGTTTCTCAAGTGACCCTCCTCGACCCCTCATTTTCATCCCCTCACTCAGAGCATTTCCACCACCAACGGGACGCAGCACACATGCCTTCCACCTTCCTGAGGAAACCCCCTTGATCCTGATTTTATTCTATTCTTCAGTAAAGGTAAAGGAACCCCTGACCATTAGGTCCAGTCGTGACCAACTTTGGGGTTGCAGCACTCATCTCGCTTTATTGGGAGCCGGTGTACAACTTCTGGGTCTTGTGGCCAGCATGACTAAGCCGCTTCTGGCGAACCAGAGCAGCACACGGAAACGCCGTTTGCCTTCCCGCCAGAGCGGTACCTATTTATCTACTTGCACTTTGACGTGCTTTCGAACTGCTAGGTTGGCAGGAGCAGGGACCGAGCAACGGGAGCTCACCCCGTCGAATGGCCAAACTTCTGATGGGCAAGCCCTAGGCTCTGTGGTTTAACCCACAGCTCCACTCGCGTCCCAGTGTGTGTAGTGTGGTGTAGTGTACACCAGTGTGGTGTAGTGGTTAAGAGCGGTAGACTTGTAATCTGGTGAACCGGGTTCGATTCCCCGCTCCTCCACATGCAGCTACTGGGTGACCTTGGGCTAGTCACACTTCTCTGAAGTCTATCAGCCCCACTCACCTCACAGAGTGTTTGTTGTGGGGGAGGAAGGGAAAGGAGAATGTTAGCCGCTTTGAGACTCCTTCGGGTAGTGATAAAGCGGGATATCAAATCCAAACTCTTCTTATTCTTTGGTAGATTTACAAAAACACACAAACCCCAATAAATAAATTTTGGAATGGAGAAAGATTAGATGCAGAAGCAAAGCATTTTTTTTAAAAAAATCCTTTTGCTCCGCTCCCCCTTTCTTCCCACCCAGGGTGGTCCTGCCTCTCTGCCTAGGGAGCTGGTAGCGCTGTGGTCTAAACCACTGAGCCTCTTGGGCTTGCCAGTCAGAAGGTCAGCGGTTAGAATCCCCGTGATGGGGTGAGGTCCTGTTGCTCTGTCCCTGCTCCTGCCAACCTAGTAGTTCGAAAGCACACTAGTGCAAGTAGATAAATTGGTACCGCTGCAGCAGGAAGGTAAACGGCGTTTCCGGGTGCTCTGGTTTCCGTCACGGTGTTCCGCTGCGCCAGAAGCGGTTTAGTCCTGCTGGTCACATGACCCGGAAAGCTGTCTGTGGACAAACGCCGGTTCCCTCGGCTTGAAAGCGAGATGAGTGTCGCAACCTCATAGTCGCCTTTGACTGGACTTTACCCTCCAGGGGTCCTTTATTTTTTTTACCTTTGCCCTCTGCCTGCCCCTCAGAGCTGGTGCATCACCCAGGGCTGAGCCTTGGCAGCCTCTACAAGCTGCCCAAGGGAGGAGGCCAACAGTGGCGGCCATGGAGAGGCCACAGGATGTGACCTTGTCACCACCACATGCATCTTTTAGTGTGGTGCTCTCGTGGAAGCAAGCTGGCTCATGCAGCAGAGCCACACTGAAAGCCACATGTCCTGATTTTCGTCAGCGTAATGTTGGAGGGTATGTTTTCCCAGACAAATGTGGCTGGTCTCATGCTGTGGAATAATACTCTTCCTCCAGAGACCTGGCAGGTAACCTCACTTTTGACTTTCAGGTGTCTCTCAAAGATTTGTGCTGTTTTGTTCTTCTTTTGATCAGCCAGTCACCTTAATGAGTATCTGTATAATAATAATAATAATAATAATAATAATAATAATAATAATAATACTTATGATTCAGCAGTAAACACTGCCCTGATATTTTATGATATGTTGGCACAGAAATGAATGAAGCAACCACAACCACCCTCTGCCCTATAAGATGTTCAGATGGAAGAGTCTCCAAAGGGATTCTGCCTCACAGCCGCTTCCTGCACAGAGAACCAGGCGAGGATGTATAATTTATCCCAGGACAAACAAAGGCTGGGTTGGGGAGCTGGTCCAAGGCTATTGCAGGCCAGATTTAGCTGCTAAATAGACACAAGCTGTCTTCATAGGGATGTTTTTCAAGGCCCGGTGGGCTGTATTCTCTCTGCTCACATCTGGAAAATGACTCTCATCTGCCAATAAACAGGCGTCCAGGGGAAGGCTAGGGTTATAACTGTCCTTCCTTTGGGACCCCACAGAGACAAGGTAGGAAGAGAACAGGGAGAGGTAGAGTGGCAGAAAAACAGCTCTCTCTGTGTGTGCATGTGTTTTCAGCTGCAAAATGAACAAGAATAACAGGAAAAACAGATTCTGTTGGCCTCAGTCTATTCCAGCTGGGGGATATAGTGGAAAATGGTTTCCTTTACAGAAGGCACATCGAAGCTGATTTGACGGGAGGCAGCGCAAAACCAGTGTGGCGAGTTTGGTGTAGTGGTTGGAGTGCTGGACTAGGACCTGGGAGACCAGGGTTCAAATCCCCACTTGGTGACCTTGGGCCCATCACTGCCTCTCAGCCTAACCTAACTCACAGCATTCCTATGGGATTAAATGAGGAGGAAAAGAGCCATGTATATAGCCTTGAGCTCTCTGGAGAAGGAGGTGAGGTGGAAATGCAGCAAATAAAATGAAAATTTAAAAACTCTACAGCAGCAATGTCCAACCGGTTGGCCGTGATTGACAGGTAGATTGCCGGGGTTCTCCAGGTTGATTGTGTGCGGGAGTTAAAAAAGAGATTGCCCTGTTGCTTCTTAGTGATCGCGACATGCCCTGCCCCCAGCGCTATGTCCCATTGCCACCGCTGCCACTGCTTTGACAGGTTGTATTCCCTGTGTCGTGGGCAGAGTGGGGGAAGGAGGGAGGGCAGCTGACTGTTGGGCGATCAATGTTATTAATTCCTTCCCCAAAGAAGCTCAACAACTCTGGTCTCTCGCCCTAAAAAAAGCTCAACAACTAAACAACTATGGGCAATGACAATGGGTAGATCACTGCCAGTTTTATTTTTATTATACTGGGAGTAGATCACAGTCGCTAGAACATTGGGTGTGCTTGCTCTACAGCTTCTGATCCCTGCACCTAAAGGAGGCAGAACGTAGGCATTGCTCGGTTCCTGCTCCTGCCAACCTAGCAGTTCGAAAGCACACCAGTGTAAGTAGATGAATAGGTACCACTCCGGCGGGGAGGTAAATGTTTCCGTGAGCTGCTCTGGTTCGCCATATGACCTGGCTGGCCACATGACCCGGAAGCTGTACGCTGGTTCCCTCGGCCAAAAAAGCGAGATGAGTTCCACAATCCCAGAGTCGGCCACGACTGGACCTAATAGTCAGGGATCCCTTTACCTTCATGAATCTGTCCAACCATCTTTTAAAGCCATCCACGTTGGAGGCCATAGTTTGATAGTTTGCTATATGAAGGAGGCCTTTCTTTTAACTGTGCCAGCTCTGGAGGGCTGGGCTGTGTCTGGGTTCAAAGGTGGGACCCCTGAGCTGTGCGAAGGTGCCGCTGTCTGTCGGTGTCCTTTCTACTGGCAGAGAAGAAGAGGTTTGCATTTGGCAGCGCAGCCGAGGTCCAGAATCCCTTTCTCCATTGTCTGCGGACATCCAGGCCTTTCGATTCCCACAGTCACCAGGACAATAGAGACACAACAGGTTTCTCTGGGGAGAAAACATAATCTGAGAGATACCAAGCTTCTGAAAAAAGCTCTTCCTCAAAACAACCGAAGGAAATAAAAGGCGCAGTGAGAAAGCTCCTTGGGTCCCCTGAATCGGCCGACACCTGATAGGCTTGCTTGGGGTATTATTTGTCCAGCATTGTCTGTCTTCTGAATGTGATGCTTGTTCCTGAAGGCTAATGGAAAAGAGAGGGAGAACCGCGGAAGACAGAGGTGCTCTGCTTTTCTCCTTCAGGCGATGCCAAGCCCGCTTTGTCCCACACAGGCCTGAAAGCGAGAATCAAAGGCAGAGAGTAAAAAAGACCAACGAGGGACAGGAGGGGAACAAGAGCCCAGAATGCTCTTAGCCGTCGTGAAAAAACTGGGTCACGGCTATAGAATGACATGGAGGGAAGCGGCAGCAGCCTTGGGGTGATAATGCACCATATGGCCCAGTAGGGCGGAGGCTTGTGGGAGAATGAGCCCGCTCCTCAGCGAGGGTCACCAAGATATTATTGGAGCAGATTCACATTACATTTTGGGTAGTGTTTCACGCATCTTGAGCAGCCCTCTTCCAGATGCCCAACAGCTGTCGGTGATGCCGTAGGTTTCTTAAGCAGAAACATTATATACAATTTTTTTGCAGCAGGGGTCTAAACACAGGCCTGTAGCGGGGTTTGCATTAGTCCAGGCTTCCTCCACCTCGGCCCTCCAGATGTTTTGAGACTACAATTCCCCACACCCCTGACATTGGTCCTGCTAGCTAGGGGTCATGGGAGTTGTAGGCCAAAAACATTTGGAGGGCCAAGGTTGAGGAAGCCTGCATTAGTCCAAAGGTGCAGGAAGGGGGAGTCTGGATGATGGTCTGCCCTGCACTACTACGACTACGACTACTACTACTAATTTATTATCTATACCCAGGGCATCTGGCTGGGTTTCCCCAGCCACATTTAATCAACTGCGACCGATCTAAAAGTCTGCCAGCAGCCATGCAGATGGCACATCATTAATTCATTGATACTGTAAAAAGCAATTTAATACCAACCCTGACACTCTAACCACTTTATCATACTGATGTGATGACTTTCTTTGTAATGTATTGCTTTCTTTGAAGTTTGAGTTCATTTTCATTTTTAATGCTGTGTGTGTGTGTGTGTGTGTGTGTGTGTGTGTGTGTGTGTTCGCATACACATGCAAACCACATTTTGGGTCTGTGTTTGGGCAATAAGAATTTGTCCCTGTTCCCTGTTCCCCTCCCAGAGCTACAATTCCCAGAGTTCCCTGGGAAGAGGGGTTGATTGTGAAAGAGTTCCCTGGGAAGAGGGGTTGATCGCTGGATGGGGAATAAGGGGATCTCCTAGCAACTCCCAGCATCTTTTATCAAACCTCAGCTCCCATAATTCTTTGGGGGGGGGGAGCCATGACTCTTTGAAGTGGCATCGTAGCACATTAAACGGGTGCTGTGAGTGTGACCTCAGATTCAGAACTGGTTTCTGTAATGAGTGCAGTACAGAGGCAGCTGGCAAAGGTTGCTGCAGAGTCCAGAAATGTCTCCTGCCCCATCTTTCCAGCTCACCAGCTCCCTTCTAAGTCCATGTTGGATGGAGTTAGCCTCTCTTCCTTCTTCTTCTTCTTCTCTCTCTCTAATTCATCTGTGCTGTCCGTCCGCCGCCCCCTTTTCTCCCCAAGGAGATCCGTGAGTTGTTCGCCTGTTTGTTTTCCTTTTCAGTTTGAGGCTTTGCAGATATTAAAATATAATCCAGGAAGAATTTGCTTTCTGGAGGATTATTTGATGAAGGAGGAGGTCATCTGGGAGCTGGAAGGAGGGGAGCAAGGAGAGGTTTTAATTTCCCCTCCGTGTCCCTTTTGGGTTCCGTGTTTACGCTTCCCTAGAAACAATAGCAGCTGTGATGGGAACAAAGTCGGAGCCTTTAAAATATTCCTGGCATTACAGGAGGCTGTGATCAAAGAATTCTGATCCGAAACAGTAACACTAGACAGGGGTGTATCGGGGTTCAAGGCTAAAATAGTTGACATTGCTCAAACAGTGTGTTTGTCATTATGCAGGGGATTGATAGTTTAGAGGTGGCAAGACACACGGATAATTTAGAGGGGCAGGTGAAAGGGGGAACACAAATAAACATGCACTGCATATGTACAAGTTCCTAGGTCCCATTGCCTTGTCACATTCTGGTGCGGCAAAGAGATGGAACCCAGGGTGGAGCTATGCTGAGGTCATGCAACACAGACTCACGTCTGAGCTCAGCCTCTCGTAGGTGAACATAGGAAGCTGTCTCGTACTGAGTCAGACCACTGGTCCATCTAGTTCAGTATTGTCTACACTGACTGGCAGCAGCTCTGCAAGATTTCAGGCAGAAGTCTCTCCGAACCCAACCTGGAGATGTTGGGTATCAAACTTGAGACCTTCTTCTCGCAAGGCAGACATTCTGCCTTCTCCCAACCGGGGGCTTTCCAGATGTGTTGGACTACAACTCCCATCTGACCATTAGGCATGCTGGCTGGGGCTGAGGGGAGTCTGAGAACATCTGGTGGGCATCAGGCCAGGGGATACTGCCTTAGGGGCTTCCACAGAGATCTAACAGATCAACCCAGTGTGCAGCAGCTGTGAAGAAAAGGCAAATTTCATGCAAGGGATCATTAGGAACAGAATACTGCACAGAACTGGTTGCCTTGCCTCAAAAAGGATATTGCAGATCTGGAAAAGGTTCAGAAGGAGCAACCAAAATCATTCAGGGGATGGAGAAACTTTTTATTTTAGTGAAAAGACTGAACTGGAGGCAATGTGATATGAGCTTATAAAATTATGCATTGGATACAGAAAAGATTTTCTCCCACTCTCAGAACACCAGAACTTGTAGACATACAATGAAGCTGAATGTTGGAAGGTTCAGGTTGGAGGCAGTAACAAACCTCCTCCTCCTCCTCCTTCTTCTTTGGCGATCCCTCATAGCCGAGTAAGACTGATTTCCATGAACACAATCTTAACAGTGAGGCCTTATGTGACTGTGGAGGCCAATTCTGGATCCACACGTCCTTCCACAGTGGGGACATAGGTTTCTGGGCAGGAGTTGATCATGGTGAGGGTTTGCCAAATGTGCCTTCCACTTAGCACGTTCTTCCCTTTCATCCTGAGTTCAAGTGTCTTCGAAGTCTATGACACCTTTGGTAAAGGCTGTTCTCCAATCGGAGCAGTTGCAGGCCAGTGTTTCCCAGTTGTCAGTGTTTATACTACATTTTTAAAGATTTGCCTTGACCACCAGCATTACACCTTCCATTTGTAAGTTTGGAATAGAGTAGTTGCTTTGGAAAATGATAATCAGGCGTCCGCACAACATGACCAGTCCAACGAAGTTGATGTTGAAAAATCATTGCTTCAACATGGGTGATCTTTGCTTCTTCCAGTACATGGACATTAGTTTGCCTGCCTTCCCAAGGCATTTGTAAATTTTTCGGAGACACCGTTGATGGAATCTTTCGAGGAGTTGGAGATGGCATTTGTAAGTGGTCCATGTTTCACAAGCATACAGTAAGATTGGTAATACAATAGCTTTGTAGACAAGCATATTGGTTTCCCTGCGAATGTCCCGGGACAGTAACGAAGACCATTGGGACATCTTGCTGGCCAATGTGAGAACGGGATTCTGGGCTCAATGGCCCATTGATGTGATCCAGCAAGGTTCTTCTTATGCTCTTTTGCTCTTAAGGAATATATACGAAGCTGAAGAGACAGTGCTGTGCAGTGGTTAGGGTGTCAGACTAGGATCAAGTCCCCACTTGTCCATAAAGCTTGGTGAAATGTCCTTAGACCTCATAGCATATTCCCAACAGGAAACTAAGCCACAAATTACTGTTCTTTTTTTTTTTTTTTTTTGAGGGGGGGAAGAATTCCCATCTTTGTTTTCTCCTCTCTTTCTTAGAAACCACTTTCTAGACATTTCTATCCTTTCCCAATACAGACTGATTTCAAAGTGTATATTTGTATGTGGTTAAGCGATTAAATAACTCTTTCCCCAGGGAAAGAGCTGGGAAGGTTAGCTACCCTTGGTTAGCCACGGGGAAAACATTCCATCGTGGTGACAGATTAGAATGACTGGGTTTTTAAGGACTTTTCGGTAAAAAATATAACCCAAGTCCTTGAAAAATTAAAAAAAGCCAACCTTTAATTATTATTTTGTTGACTGCTGCCCCCTTTCTCCCCCTTTTCACCATTTGGGTGTTTCAGGAATGGAATCTCGTTGCAACTGAAACCCCCAAAGAGGTATAATTAAGGCTCCGTTTAAAATCTGCCTCTCCAGGCTGGTTTGCACATGTGAGCTTTCGTCACTTGATGGTGTGAAGCTGCAGCCATCAAGTGATTACATTCATGTGCAAACAGAGCCATTGCAGAGAGCGGGTCCAGAGGCTCTACTCCTCCCCTGACACCCCATATATCAATAAAACTATATACCGTATTTTTTGCTCTATAAGACTCACTTTTTCCCTCCTAAAAAGTAAGGGGAGATTTGTGTGCGTCTTATGGAGTGAATGCAGGCTGCGCAGCTATCCCAGAAGCCAGAACAGCAAGAGGGATTGCTGCTTTCACTGCGCAGTGATCCCTCTTGCTGTTCTGGCTTCTGAGATTCAGAATATTTTTTTTCTTGTTTTCCTCTTCCAATAACTAGGTGCGTCTTGTGGTCTGGAGCGTCTTATAGAGCGAAAAATACGGTATCCTACAAACATCATAGTCTGCATTAATCTGCATTGTAAGGGAACTGAACCCTGGGAAAGCGCAGGCAGCAGGCATGCTATATGTGGGGGGCTGGCGGTTGAGACCCCCCCCAAAATGTTCAATGAAGGCCCACCTATGGCTCTGACTAGGCCCCATCAGGCCTTTTGGAGGGCACGCCGGGTCCTGTGGGGCCTCCCCCTGCCATGTGACACATGCACACTGCATGTGTGACATCACACATGTGCTGGGCCCCCCAATGTTGCACAGAACCCGGCACGCCAGGCAGGCACCCCTAGAGCCCCTTGCTGCTTGGACGTTGGTGTTGGGCCTGACAATATGTCAAAGCCATCAGAAGCTCATCGTCCAGCACCTCTTGTGGCGGGGAGTTCCGTAAACCATTTACATGGTCGAAAGAAGTCCTTTCTCTGCAGCTCCTTTGCAAAAGCGAGCCTTAATTTGGCTCGAAACCTTCAGAGGTGCTGAGATGTTCGCAAGTTTCACTGGCTCCCTTTTGGGTGGGAAAAACAGTTTGTGTCGTTTCCAACATGAGCAGGGAGGTGACTTGAAGGAGAAGATTCCACCGAGGATTTTTGCTTCTCGAAAGCCCTTAAAAAACGTTGAAGGTTAGCATGATTAAGGGAGAACGCAAATGTCAGCCCTCCAGTGTAATCGTGGCCCAAGTATCTGCCAGGAACTGACTAAGCCCCTCTTGAAGGCAACAGTTAAAGTGGCCCGTTGCCCACATTCCAGTGTTAATTGCTCCCTTTGCTTAACTGCGCAGGCGAAATGTGCTCCGTGGGCTGGGCTGGGTCCCAAACAAGGGCTTCCTCATGGAACTGGAGAAATGCAATCAGAGCAACTGATCCAGGCTTGGAAGCAAGGAAGAAGCCAGTAGATCTGAAAATGACCTGGAGGTCCATCCAGCATGGAACACATTCTTAGTCAGTGATGGTGCAGACAACTAAAGGCTGCACCTATCAAATTTCCTTCGTGTGTTGGAAGTTTGGGTGCAACTCAGATCGTTGAGATGGGTTTGCGGATAGAGCACGGAGCCTTCAGTTTTCCAGATTATCCCTGTACCTTTATTGCTATGCCGACTTCTCTTTATCTCTTTGGTGTTTAGACTGATATGTCTTGTTTCTGAAAAATTGGGGGAGAAATTCATATATACCGTACTTTTCCGTGTATAAGACTAGGTTTTTTTATTTTAAAATAATGCTAAAAAATGGGGGTCGTCTTATACACAGGTAGTGCATAGGGCGGATGTTTGATTGGTTGCTGCCACAGCTGTTAGCGGCCATTGTGCGTGTGATTGGTTGCTGCGTGAATGGCTGGTGTTGATTGGCTGAAGCTGCAGTAATTGGGTGGTTGGTTGGCAGCTTGTGTTGGCGAAGGAACAGACAAGAGCTGGATTTTGCAACATGTGCGGGTGAGCTCAACAACTCAGGGCAATCCTCCGCAAAAAAAGATCAACAACTCTGTGCCACCTCCCTCCATTTTCTTAAATTTGAGTCCCCCAAAATAGGGGGTGTCTTATACACGGAAAAGTAGGGTAAATATCTGGACAAGAGGAGAGAGGTCATTGTAAATCTGCCTTCTGAAAACAAAGGGGCAAGCATGGAACTCTTTCCTATCAAGAATGACCTTCCTTTAGTCATGTTGTTGTTTAGCCATGTCCGACTCTTCGTGACCCCATGGACACCTAGACACTCCTGTCTTCCACTGCCTTCCACAATTTGGTCAAACTCATGCTGGTAGCTTCAAGAACACTGTCCAACCACTTCGTCCCCCGTCGTTCCCTTCTCCTTGTGCCCTCCATCTTTCCCAACATCAGGGTCTTTTCCAGGAAGTCTTCTCTTCTCATGAGGTGGCCAAAGTATTGGAGCCTCAGCTTTAGGACCTGTCCTTCCAGTGAGCACTCAGGGCTGATTTCCTTTAGAATGGAGAGGTTTGATCTTTTTGCAGTCCATGGGACTCTCAAGAGTCTCCTCCAGCACCAGAATTCAAAAGCATCCATTCTTTGGCAATCAGCCTTCTTTATGGTCCAGCTCTCACTTCCATGCATCACTACTGGGGAAACCATGGCTTTAACTATACGGACCTTTGTCAGCAAGGTGATGTCTCTGCTTTTTAAGATAGGCAAGGACACATGCAATCTAAACTCCCGTCGCAATGTGCTGTGTATTTAAGCATCAGTCCAGTGGAAAAGTTGATTTATGAACATGAGCATAGATCTCTCCCCCACCCCCTTGATTTCAAGGGTTTCTCTCCCATTTTCCCAAGAGATCTCTAAACCGTGTTTGAATCCGATCTCTGCCAAGTTCTCAGCAATTCCTTCAGTTATGTGTGTTAAGAGTGGCTTGGAGGAAAAGGTACAGTATCTGTTTAACAGTGCTCTAAGGTCTTCTCGTTTTGAGTCCACCTTCACTGGTGACACAGTTACAGAATTCCCTGTAGAAATTTCTGCAAGGCACTGTTTCAAGCCCTACAGCTATTACAAAGTTAAGCATCATAAATGCTACTTAGCTAGGAATCTGACGGTCTTGTCTCTCTTTTCTGGATGATGTGAGATGTAAGGATGCTGCTGCTTTTTCACGAAATAATAAACCCGAAGGACATATAAAAAAATAAAAAAAATTTGTAGAGTTGGAAGGGACCCTGAGGGTCATCTAGTCCAACCCCCTGCAATGAAGGAATCTTTTGCCCAACCTGGGGCTCAAATCCATGTTCCTGATATTAAGAGCCTCCTGCTCTATTGACTGAGCTATCAATGGCTACTAATAAACATATGCTTTCTTGTTTTATATTAAGCCTGAGTCTGAATACTTTTCAACTAAAGGTGTGCTCCAAGCATTTAACTGAAGTTAACTTCTGCCCTTGCATTTAAATGCTAACAGTTTGTGTTTTGTGTGATCTGTACTGTAATTCAAGGCTCACCCATTCATCCAACTTTCGTGCTTTGAAGCATCCCCCTGCCCCTCCAGCTTTTTCACCTCATCAACACCTGGAAAAGTGAAAGTTATCCAAAGACTCTTCAGATTAAAGCATTATTACCTCTGGGGAAGATTTTAATCATGCTGTAGTGTATATCAACCTTCTTACTATTTACAGCCTACAAAGATTTGTTTATTTCATTTCTAACATTTCGATCCCTGATAATAGCCTCCAGCCCCCAAAATTAAATAAGATGGAAAGCGTTTATATGAAACGTGCTAATTTATGTATTGGAATTATTTTAGCTGTGAAGTACAAACCGCACACCTTTTCATATTAAATATGTTCACTGAACTACCGTATATAGCATTGTATTATAATAATAACAAGTTGTAAATCAAAGGAAATGTGAAAAGTTAATTGGAGCGGAGGAGGAGTTCAAAGAAGCTTGCAACATGTGTGTTGTACAATGCAAACATTCCAAGAACCATTGAAGACCATAAATGTACAGGGAACCCTTTGTTGCTGAAGGTCCGGGGTGTAAATATTTGTTTTGTTTATTTACCGCACATACATACAACCTTTCCTCTGAGGAGCTTGCAGCGGGTGCACAAAGTTGTTGGGTCTGCTAATCAGACCTTTTTATTGTCCCAGGCGCTGCTAATGCCAATAAGAGCCTGTAGACAGGAGATCCAATATACTTTTCTTTATTCAACTGAATAAAGCGCACAAACATCTCCAAAGAAAGGGAAGGAAAACACTTGATAGGTCTCCAGCAGGGAAACAGAGACAGCAAGCACAATTTTATACAGAAGCGAATATAGCTGGTTATTTTATATAAAAACAGGATCGCTAATAACTTCTGACCCCACATAGTTCTCCTCCTGCCCTGTTTATCCTCACGACAACCCTGTGAAGTAGGTTAGGCTGAGACTGAGTGACTGGCCCCCAAGGTCACCCAGGGAGCTTCATGGCTGAGTTGTGCATTTGAACCCTGTTCTGCCAGGTCCTAGTCCAACGCTCCAACCAGTAAACAAATCAACAAATTTATAGAGAAACATACATTCACGAAACTCTCAGCAGAACTCACACTCGACTCCTTCCAATGCACAACAACAAAAGGAAGGCTGCCCGGTCCTCAGCCACACTATTCTTTTAAAGCAATATCATTCCACTTTAAAAACTCATAGAATCATAGAATCATAGAGTTGGAAGAGACCACAAGGGCCATCGAGTCCAACCCCCTGCCAAGCAGGAAACACCATCAGAGCACTCCTGACATATGGTTGTCAAGCCTCTGCTTAAAGACCTCCAAAGAAGGAGACTCCACCACACTCCTTGGCAGCAAATTCCACTGTCGAACAGCTCTTACTGTCAGGAAGTTCTTCCTAATGTTTAGGTGGAATCTTCTTTCTTGTAGTTTGGAACCATTGCTCCGTGTCCGCTTCTCTGGAGCAGCAGAAAACAACCTTTCTCCCTCCTCTATGTGACATCCTTTTATATATTTGAACATGGCTATCATATCACCCCTTAACCTCCTCTTCTCCAGGCTAAACATGCCCAGCTCCCTTAGCCGTTCTTCATAAGGCATCGTTTCCAGGCCTTTGACCATTTTGGTTGCCCTCCTCTGGACACGGTCCAGTTTGTCAGTGTCCTTCTTGAACTGTGGTGCCCAGAACTGGACACAGTACTCCAGGTGAGGTCTGACCAGAGCAGAATACAGTGGCACTATTACTTCCCTTGATCTAGATGCTATACTCCTATTGATGCAGCCCAGAATTGCATTGGCTTTTTTAGCTGCCGCGTCACACTGTTGGCTCATGTCAAGTTTGTGGTCAACCAAGACTCATGACTTCCCCCAAAGAATCTTGGGAAGTGTAGTTGTTAGGAGCACTGAAGGGTGTTCAGGAGACCCCTAATCCCTTCCCAGAACTACAATTCCCAGAGTTCCCTGGGAAGAGGGATTAGTTGTTAAACTAAATCTGAATAGGCATATGTTTAAAGGTTAATTTGCCACCGGAATGATTTTGAAGAAAGCTTTTTTCCCCTTTTTTTTAATTGTAAAATTGGCTTGGGGAGATTTCCTGCTGACATCACAGCAGACAGCCAATCGGCACTGGGCACAGCTGGTGGAGGCTTCAGACTTGCAGAACTGTGACTTGTTGTTATTCCAAACTTGAACCTGGAGAGGTCAGACACATCTGGCTTGACTACAGCTTCTAAGTTCGCCCCCCACCCTATAAAAACATTATACATCTCCTTTCACACTGTGGCAAAATGGAGATAGGAAATCGTCAGGAGAAGGCCGACTATTCTGTCTCTTGGAAACAGAGTGGTATTTGGGCTGCCTATCAAGTGTAGCTGGCAGGCTCTGGATGCAAAAATAAAACTATGAAAGAGCCTTTATCTGCTTGCAAGACAGAAAAAGGAAATATCTTTTCTTAAGGAGAAGCAGGCCTAAGGATTAGGCATGTCTTCCCAGATGTTCTGTTCATCCCTGTGAGTGTGATACAGGATTCGCACCCCCCTTTGGGAGCCCTTGGACCCATTTGCAACAGAATTAATTAATGGGCTGGGGGGAGGGGACCCTGCGGGTGGCACATTAGCAAATGCTGGCATACATCAGCCTAGAGCAAAAGGTTTATTCTGCAGAGTAAATACAGAATTTGAGTGTGTTCAAAAAAAGGCTTTAGGACAGGCTGTTCCAGTGGAAACATTATACAAAGGAGAGTCAGGAAATGGCTTTTGTTGAAAAAGACCTATATTTCCTAATGGGGGAAAAATTCACCTCATTCATTTGCTGGAACAAGGGGCGGTCCATTGAATACTCTGGCAAATGGCATCACCGCTATTGCCCTAATTTTTTTTTAAAGCCCTGAATCTGCATTCCCTCCTCCTGTACAGCACTGATACTGCGGCTCAATGGACTGGTGATTTGCCAGTATAATGCAGCTTTGTTGTTCCTAAGCAGGCAGCTTCCCCAGAAATCTGAGCTTCCTTTGAAAAGCACAACTTTCTAGTCCTTATGGATGCTCGCTGGAAGCACTGCCGTTTTCTTCTATGTTGGGGGGGGGGCATCGTGCCACAGATGCAAGCTGCATGTGTGGACAAGGCCACCGGTATCTCCCACTTGGCAACAACAGAAAGCTAAACAAGTTAATTAAGGCAAAGAATGAAGGACAGAGAGCATTTCCTTCTAAGCAACGTGCTGCCTTTGGATTTCGCTGCATGTCCCAGCAGGGCTGGGAGCATGCCTTGGGATCATTTCAAGAAGGCGGTCGCTGTTGGCTGAGTTCTTTGCTGTCATCCGAAAAGCTGCTGGGTGAAAACACTCATTTCCAAAAGGAAACTGTTGGCAAAGGGCACAGCTGGATTAACCCCCAATAAACATGGGCATGGGGTTCTTAAGAAACTCTGTTACAGCAGTGCTGACTGCAATGGCATTGCCCCTCCACCCAACCCCAGACGGGAAGAGGAATTTGCCTTCCACCAAATGTGGCCCCCGGGAGTCTCTCGAGGTGGCCCTCAGATCTCTCCCTAGCCCACACCACCCCTCACTGGCCCATGTTTTTGCTTAGAGCATGCACGACTCTGGCAAGACAGTCTGTGAGCAGATAGGATCTCATCCTGTGTACCAGATGGAGCTGGTAAACAGCTGCCCTGGACACAGAATTGACCTGTGCCTCCATGGACAGCTGTGAGCCCAAAATGACTCCCAGGCTGCGCACCTGGTCCTTCAGGGGCACAGTTACCCCATTCCAGTGGCATAGTGTGGGGGGTGCAGGGGGGGCCGGCCGCACCGGGCGCAACATCGGGGGGGGGCGCGCTCTCACTCGCAGCTCTCTGCCCCTACTAAAATCCACAGGTTAGGGGGCGCAAATTACTTGCCTTGCCCCGGGTGCTGACAACCCACGCTACGCCACTGCCCCATTCAGGACCAGGGAGTCCTCCACACCTGCCCACCCCCTGTCTCCCAAAAACAGTACTTCTGTCTTGTCAGGATTCAGCCTCAATCCATTAGCTGCCATCCATTCTCCAACCGCCTCCAGGACCTTCACTGCCTTCAGTGGTTCCGATTTAAAAGAGAGGTAGAGCTGGGTATCATCCTTATATTGATGGACACCCAGCCAGCTCTACTCCCTAGTGGAAGCTCAGGTGGCCTCTGAGACAAAGCCGATATTCCCACAGCATGCTGGTTAAATAAATTGTTGATTCCAAACTGGTTATCTGAGAGTGCCAAGCCTTATGTTCTCACGAGCAAAAAATGAATGGCTGTAGCTCAGTGGCCGATCACTTGCTTTGACACGAGATTCAACCATTCAACCTTCAGGTAGGGCTGGGGAAGTCTTCTAAAACTGTGATGTTATGAGAAAAATTATAACAGTGACTAGAGCTGTCAGCCAGCATAGAACAGGAACAGGGGAACCTCTGGCCCCTCCAGATGTTGCTGGATTATAAACAGGGGTCAGAAATCTATCTGGGAAAGGATACATCAAAATGGTGTGCTCATCACACAATTTTTAAACTATAGCTAAAATTGCATTCTGTTGGTTTCACTGTGACATTCCTCTGCTATCTCTCCTTTCCGCAACATTTCAGGCTCCCTTTGGCAGGTTGAGTTGGGAATGCAAATGCATTATGAAATAAAACTGTCTTATTGGACAAAACCCTTAAAGGGATGAAGCATAAGCAGAGCCTGTTTGACTAGGAGCCAAATTGCATGGGACGTTCCAGTAAGGGCACTGCTTCTGACACAGGGCAGGTGATGGCACAGTGATGGCACTGGAGGTCCCCACCATAGTTCAGAAAGCACACAAGCAGCAGGGAAAGAAGCAGCAGGGAAAAATTCTGGAGCCAGCACTTGATAGCACCCAGCTATGAAAGTTTTAAGGCAGAGCAAGCGAAGCCTTTGAGAAACCAGGCCAGAGCATCTGACAGCCACCATCTCCCTCCTCTTCCCCCCGCTTGCCTATTTATTTTTCCACTCCTGATGTGAAAAGTCACCCTGAATGACATGCATGAGAAACCAGGCAGGGCGGGGGACCCCCACCTTACGCCACCCGCTTTCAGGCGGGCTCAAAAGCTTTCGTGGGCCCATTTGCGCCCCTCCGACCCACCTCTCCCCCACCCCCCGGCAACAATGGCGGCCGCAATGGCAGCTCTGCGAGGGGCTTGTTTGCCGTTGCCGGGGAGAGAAGAATGTGCTGGGCCAGGGGGCTGACCCACTCCTGCCACCAAAGAGAGAGAAATCTTAGCCTTGAAGGAGTCACCACTGAATTCCATTCAAGGGACAGAAAAGAAGCGAAATCCTTTTAAAGAGAGCCCAAGAATGCTTCTCTCTGGCTTTTGTCTCGCTCTGCTTGGCTTTCATGCAACGATGCTAAGGAAGCCGCCCCAATACATTAACCAGTTTAACTTGTTGGTGACCCTTTTTTTGTGCTGAGGACACAATGGGGATCCTCTCCAGCTTTTTCTTCTTCTTCTTCTTCAATAGACTGGCCCCCCGTTGTTCCCTCTCCCTCCTGCCTCCCTTTCTCTGGGTCTCCTCACCAACCTTTCTCAGGCTCCTCTTTGAGGGGCCTATTCAATGCCACCGCTCTGCGTTTCCGTAGAGAATTTCCCCCCTCCAGGAACCTTCCCTTCATACAAGGACGGATTGTTCCATTCACTGCTGCCCGTTGGGACATCGCCTCCCATTGACATGAAGGAAGTTTAGCGGCAGGATCGAAATTTGTAAGTTTATAAAATGACGCCTGGCATGGAGAAAGCAGGTGGAGAAAGGTTTTCCTCCCTCTCTTCCAACACTAGAATTCGTTGGCATCCAATGATGAATGTTGGAAGACTCAAGAAAGATAAAAGAAATGGCTTCTTTCTTTCTTTCTTTCTTTCTTTCTTTCTTTCTTTCTTTCTTTCTTTCTTTCTTTCTTTCTCTCTCTCTCTCTCTCTCTCTCTTTCTTTCTTTCTCTCTCTCTCTCTTTTTCTACCTTTCTTTCTTTCTTTCTTTCTTTCTTTCTTTCTTTCTTTCTCTCTTTCTTTTAAAATACAGTCGAACCTTGGAAGTCGAACGGAATCCATTCCGGAAGTCCGTTCGACTTCCAAAATGTTCGAAAACCAAATCATGGCTTCTGATTGACTGCAGGAAGCTCCTGCAACCAATCAGAAGCCTTGTTGAACATCGGTTTCCAAAAGAACATTCGCAAACAATCACTTCTGGGTTTGCGGCGTTCAGGAGCCAAAACGTCCAAGTTCCTGGGCATTCGGGATCCAAGGTACGACTGTAAAGTTATATCAACACTTTTCACAACACGAAAAAAGGCAAGCTAATCTACATGGAAAATAACAAAGAAAAGAAATAGGAGAATACAGTAAGGATCCTATCTCGCAAATGTTTCTTAACTTTTGTCCCATACAGAAAAGGTGTGTCCTAGCTGTTACCTGGGAGCCTCCCTCTCTTCTCCCAGCCTCTCACCCTGAGAGATCTCCCCTTCCCTGTGTCTCACACAGCCTCCTTCAGACTGAGAGCCAGTGTGGTGTAGTGGTTAAGAACAGTGGACTCATAATCTGGTGAACTGGGTTTGATTCCCTGCTCCTCCTCATGCAGCTGCTGGGTGACTTTGGGCTAGTCACACTTCTCTGAAGTCTCTCAGCCCCACTCACCTCACAGAGTGTTTGTTGTGGGGGAGGAAGGGAAAGGAGATTGTTGGCCGCTTTGAGACTCCTTAGGGTAGTGATAAAGCGGGATATCAAATCCAAACCCTTCTTCTTCTGTACATCCCCTTCATGCAGTTCTTACCTAAATACAACAAGAAAAAAATGATGAATGTTGGAAGACTCAGGATAGGTAAAAGAAACGATTTCTTCATGTAGGCCAGAGTTGGCCTGTGGAATCTGTGGAATAGGAGGCACTGAGGACCACCAACCTAGATGGCTCTCAAAGAGATTTGGACAAATTCATGGAGGTCTGTTGATGGCTCCTAGCCATCATGGCTGTGCTTTGCCTCCATGGTTGGAGGCAATATTGATTCTGAATGCCAGGTGCTGGAGACCCCAGGAGGGGAGAGAGCTTCTGTGCTCAAGTCTCGTTGCGGGTTTCCCACAGGCATCTGATTGGCCACTGTGAGAACAGGATGCTGGACTAGATGGGCCCTTGGCCTGATCCAGCCAGCAGGCTCTTCTAATGTTCCTCCTGGAAAAACCCCAAAGGCCCATTACTGATGGGATTGCAAGGGAATGTTTGATTTCTGGCTCTTCCCGAGCATCTAATGCAACACAGAAGGGTTTTTAAGAGGCCAAGCTAAGCACGATCCTTTTGATAAGGTCTGGTTCCCATGTATCTTGCTATGTAAACAGAAGTGATGTCAGTGTCGGACCTCCAGACTCTCACACTTAATTAGGCCATCAATAGCAGAAGCCTTGGTGCTGCATTCAACGGTTCAGTTCTTTGGCAGTGCCCCTGATCAGGTTTCTTTCTTGTATTTGTGATTGGCAATAAGCGTGTCACACTCCACAGGTCTTGATCGATGACATTTTATTGTAAAACCATATATATGGATTGTTCGGAATCCAGTTGTGCTTCCAAGTTCACATCTGACCTCATCTCTGGTTCGCTAGTTGTTTTGTCTTTATTACCTGCTCAGCAGTTTAGAAACAACGATCACCAAATTGAATTATTTGTTGTTATACAGTGGTACCTCAGGTTAAGAATTTAATTTGTTCTGGAGCTCCATTCTTAACCTGAAACTGTTCTTAACCTGAGGTACCACTTTAGCTAATGGGGCCTCCCGCTGCCACCGCCGCACGATTTCTGTTCTCATCCTGAAGCAAAGTTCTTAACCCAAGGTACTATTTCTGGGTTAGCGGAGTCTGTAACCTGAAGCGTCTGTAACCCGAGGTACCACTGTATTTTAATTCCATGCAAGCTGGTGGATGGGGTTCTCTCCTTGCCTCACACACACACAAAAAGCGACTCTGTGAGGCAGGTCAGACCAGGGGGGCCAACTTGAATAAAATATTGGAGGGCCCAGGTAAGCCCTGTCACAAATAATCAGTCACATGATGTGGCACACATAAACCATTTGAATGGCCATGCTGAATCAATTTGGGGGAGCCCAGCCCCTTGAAATATTTTATTGGGGGAGTGAAGGGGCCCTGGTCCCTAGGAGTTAGCTCCTATGGGTCAGACTGAGAAACCGGCCTAAGGGCACCCAGGGAGCTTCATGGCGGAGGGGGAATTTCAGCCCAGCTCCCGAAGTCTCTCCCCCCTATGTCTTAGTTGCTTAACAATCCATCCCTCTTCACAGGGTATTCTGGGAATTGTAGCTCTGGGAGGGCAATAGGAAGGTCTCCTAACAACACTCAGCACCCTTAACAGACTACAACTCGCAATATGCTTTGGGGGGGGGACCATGACTGCTTAAAGTGGAATTGGAGAGTTTTCAATATACAGTCATACCTTGGTTGTCAAACAGAATCTGTTCCGGAAGTCCATTCAACTTCCGAAAACATTTGACAACCAAGGTGTGGCTTCTGATTGGCTGCAGGAGCTTCCTGCACTCAATCGGAAGCCGCGTTGGACGTTTGGGTTCCAAAGAGCGTTTGCAAACCGAAACACTCCCTTCCAGGTTTGTGGCATTCGGGAGCCAAAATGTTTGAGTCGCAAGGCGTTCGGGACCCAAGGTATGACTGTATGGTATAAATGTGGCCTCTAAGATACGCAGCCACAATCTGTGCATCGTTC
This sequence comes from Podarcis erhardii, assembly GCF_964252035.2. Taxonomy (NCBI): domain Eukaryota; kingdom Metazoa; phylum Chordata; class Lepidosauria; order Squamata; family Lacertidae; genus Podarcis; species Podarcis erhardii. Next base: position 51,617,884 of record NC_138503.1, read on the forward strand.
TCCACCCCAAACGAGAAGGCAAAACTCTAGGAAGGCAGAAATAAATAAATAAAAATGTCCTTCCAGATAAAACGCACACAAACATTGCACGTGCATTCAAAATCCATTGTTCTCTTTTGCTCTCCTTCCCTTTCCCAACCAGGCCAGCCACATCCACCTGTTCTTTTCTAATCCTGCACTGAGCCACAAACCCCTTTTGAAGCAGGACAGGTGGCAAGGAGGCAGCAGACAGGGGGGGGCAGGGGGGGCCATTTGCGTTCCTTTGTCTCGTGTCCTGCGTGTGGCTCCACACAGAGAGACCCATGTCTCCAGCCGCCCCGTGTGGGCAAACAAACAATCCCAACTAAAATAACAACAAAGTGAGCAGCATATTTGGGTGTTCAGATACGGAGTAGAGAACCAAGTGGCTTCATTTGCGACGTTTTTGCCTTTCGTGTGTAAGGTACAGGATGAGACCCCGCTTACAATCCAGGCAGCTGGTGTGCAGGGAGGAGAAGCCTTATCCCTGCGTGGGCCGCGAAATAAACATTTTTGCTACAGGGAAGGGCTGTCACCCAGTAAACAGAGTATCTGCTTTGCATGCAGAACATCCCAGGGGGAAGGCACCATGCTGGCTTTTCCTCCAATAGCGCAGAACAATAGAGTTGGAAGGGACCATGAAGGACATCTAGTCCAACCCGCTGCAATGCAGGAATGTTTTGCCCAAACCCATGACCCTGAGATTCAGAGTCTCATGCTCTACCGATGGAGCTATGCATAGTTCCCTGCTGCTTATATATTTCAAGCGGTGGCCTGCATCATTTACGAAATGCTTTAAAATGGGATTAAGCCAGACTTCACCAGCCTGGTGGCCTCCAGATGTTTGGCACTACAACTCCCATCACCCTGACCATTGGCTGTTGTGGCTGAGGCTGATGGGAGTTGTAGTTCAAAACATCACAAAGGCACCAGGTTGGTGAAGGAGGTTTTTTTTATAATAGTTTTTATTGCATTTTCAATTTTATCATAATCCCAGTTTCAATACACAATTCAATAAACTCAAACATCGCTCTATCTGAGCATCAACCTCTTTCTGACTTCCACAGATAATTAGTTTATTCTTAGCCTTTCTATAACCACTTTCTATAACCTTCTCTCTTATTTTTGTATTTCCCCTCATTAAATGTAAATCAGTTCCTTTTATTCTCATTACAAAACATTTCAACACAAACCTAGAAACGTTTTCAGATGTTTACAATCTTCTTTCATATATAATATAAATTTGCTCCAGTCCTCTTGAAACAGTTCGTCGCGCTGATTCCGGATCTTCCCCATCAGCTTTGCTAACTCTATGTATTCCACCATCTTACTCCGCCATTCTTCCAATCTTGGAAGTTCCTGAAGTTTCCATTTCTGAGCCAGGAGTATCCAGCAGCCATTGTTGCATACATAAACAAATTCACATCTTTTTTTTGGAATTTCTTCTCCAATTAAACCTAACAAAAACGCCTCCAGTTTTTTTATTGAAATTATATTTAAAAACCTTTATTATGTCCCAGTAGGCTTTCACCTTGGTACACATCCACCACATATGAAGGAAATTCCCCTGAAGGAGGTTCAGCCTACTAATAGTTATTACCTGTGGGGGCTATATGGACCCCCCTCCCCACATTTTTAGAGGCAGTGTACCTGGAAAGTAGCCTCAAACCCTACTTGCAATTGTGCTGCCGCATCAGGTCGAACCTTGCGTACTGAAATCAGGTTTCACACAGGTGCCTCTTACTAGATTTACAAGGTTATATACAGATCCCTGGCAGGGCTCCTAATACAGGCCTGCATTGGGTTTTCTGCTAGGCCAGGGATGGTGAATCCATGGCCCTCTAAGGGGCTGTTGGCCTTCCAGTGCCCATCACTCCCATGTTGGCTGGGGCTGATGGGATATGGAGTCCAACAGTGCCTGGAAGGCAACAAGTTCCCCAAAAGAAGGAAGAGAGGCAGCAAAGGAATCTGGAACCTGGGTCATTGTTCAAGGTTCGGTGCACAGTTATCTCACAGTAAAGGTAAAGGGGCCCCTGACCATTAGGTCCAGTCATGACTGACTCTGGGGTTGTGGCTCTCATCTCGCTTTATTGGCCGAGGCAGCCAGCGTACAGCTTCCGGGTCATGTAGCCAGCATGACTAAGCCGCTTCTGGCGAACCAGAGCAGCGCACGGAAATGCCGTTTACCTTCCTGCTGGAGCGGTACCTATTTATCTACTTGCACTTTGACGTGCTTTCGAACTGCTAGGTGGGCAGGAGCAGGGACTGAGCAACAGCAGCTCACCCCGTTGCGGGGATTCGAACCGCGACCTTCTGATCGGCAAGTCCTAGGCTCTGTGGTTTAACCCACAGCGCCACTTGCGTCCCTTAACTCACAGTACCTGAATGCAAAGTGTTATCTCTGTGGCCGGTTTGGGTCCTGAATTTCGTGCTGAAGAAGATGTTCTGCAGGGAGAAGAGGCAACGGCCTTTGCTGCATGCATTCATCTTCTCTGGGTTCAGCAGACAGTCACATTTTCAGCCCAAGCCAAAAACCAGAGCCGACGCCTGGAGGGGAAGTCTGGGGAGGGGACATGCGCCTGGAGTCCACCGTATTCTCTAGGGAGCTGCCCTCTGGTGAAACAATTAGTCAGAGATGAAAGGGGGTGTCTCCTGCCCTCCAGAAGGGCCTGCTGCTGGTGGCATGCGTGCTCTCCAGAGCCAGCGCAGTAAAAATACGGTCTCCACACCAACCGCAATCACTGTCTTTTGCCTGCAGCCAAAGGGGAAAACTTTTGGTAATTCATTTATGTGGGGCCTTGAAGACTGGAAGGCTTTGTGGAGCTGACAGCCCACAGACCGTGGACATGCCAAGCTGGACAGACAGGGCATTGTGGCTGACACTGTGTAGCAACGGCAAGGAGCAGGTTGGCAATGCGGCGAAAGCAGCAGCTGGCCTGACAGGGACCCAAACATCTGTCTGATGTTTCTCCAGTCATTTGGGAGATTTCCAGAGGGCTGTTGCCAAGGCACTGGGAGAGAGGACGTCCTTCTGGTCTGGTGTCCTTTTGAAAAGGGTCTTTGATTTGTATCTGCGTTCCTATTTCAGCATCTCTGCAGATAAGGCTCCATGCAGTGTGTTTCCTCCAGGGATTTTAAGCATTCTGAATACAGAATCCCTAAAAATTAAGATTGCACCCCCCTCTCTCTCTCTCTCTCTCTCTCTCTCTCTCTCCCCTTGACCCCAGCTTGCCAAAAGAACCAGCATTTTGCCACAATGAGTTTAGATTAAGTGAAAGGTTAATGGCTTTTAAAATTCCACATGGAACCACCTTGTGTTAAAATCTCTTACCAAAAAAAAGCACTTCTGTTTCATATGTGAAAATTCCCACACCCTTATTAACTGGACAACATTGGTTTCCAGATCTAAGCAGCCCAAACCTTCATGTGGACATGAACTTTTCGTCCAATATATTGTTGCAGGCATTGTATGAGAGAATCTAGGCTTTTGTTTAGCACATTGATTTGTTTGATACACCGTTAAGATTGAAGCTGCTTGCCTAAATGAGCAGCGATGGCCTTGGACGGCTGATAGCAAATCTCATTTGCTTTGATGAGAGCTAGAAAGGAGTTTGGAATGCAGCCACCCAAGGAAACATTAAATATTGTTAGAAGCATGCTACATATTGTTAAGGCACTTGGGATATTTTGTGGATTTTTTCCCAGAGAAATAAATAAGTCTGGGCTTTATTTCCCTAACTGGTTGGCAAGAAGGCTGCTTGGGAATAGAGACCTCAAAAGCATGCTTTTTGCTTTTGAGAAACCGATGCTGTTTCCAAAACAGCTTGTCTGCTTGACTACACTCTTCAGCTTATCGGCATGCATCCTCAGGACAGGCACTCATTTATAACAATCATCATTCAGTGTGCAGAATCAGCAGTAGATAATGTAGTGTCTGGATGATACCCTGGCTGGGTCCCTTCCAGACCTCCTTAGAATCTAGTAGAAGAGGCTGCTGAACAAGTTCCTTTGTTACGATAATGGCTTTGGCTGGCCAGTTAAGTATTGTGATTTGACATATCCAAAGAACTTGCTCTGTTGCCATAGAGACAAAGGGGTGGGCCTTTTCCCACCTCACCTAACTGGATGCCACACCATCCTAGGATGGAGAACAAGAGGCCAAGAGACCTGTGTATAGGAGAGTTGGGTGTGAGTTTTGAGCAAGGCTGGAAGCTGGGGACATAGAGACATGTCTGCTCCGTGCTGAACCCAAGCTTCTAGCTTGGGGTTCCCTTGGAACCCTTATGGGGAAGCAGGATCTTTTTGGGTGTTAAAGCTGTGAGCCACTTCATCCTACACTCAGGCTGTATATATGTATAAAGAAAACCATGTATCCTAAAGACTCCACAGTCTCCATTGACCTTCATTGCAAGGAAACCAAAACTGCAGTAATTGTAGGCACCGCTGGAGTCTCTTGCTGCCTGGAGATTGGGGATGAACACAACAGTAGATTACCAAACACAAGCACACTCACCCACATGGTGCCGTGTTTGTGCTTTCCCTCAGGAGCTGTCTCTTATCCCAGTGTTGCTGGACTCCAACTCCCATCAGCTGCATCTACCACGGCCAACTGTCAGGGATGATGGGAGTTGTGGTCTAAAGCACAGAGATGGCACCAGCTCAGGGAAGGGCTGCCTTAGAAGAACACAACTGGTTCTGTGCTATTTCTGAGCTCGAGGCCTAACCAAAATGTGTTTGGCAGCACAGCTCATTCTCCTGCGTGAATTATCTCCGAGCCTCCCCACTTGAAATGTGCATCCAGCTCATTCCAGGAATAGAGTCCACACTTGTGACTTGGCTCGTCATGAAATGTTCAACTCCCAGGGCTATCAACCGACAGTGTGCTTCTAGCTAGCAAACAGCCCTGCCTTGAAAGGATTTATCAAGGAATTAACCCAGTTAACAATGCAGTACTATGGATTTTTACCCAGATGTGCATCCCACTGAGTCTAATGGAGCCTACCTCATTTATGACAACATTTTGACAGAGGTAGCGTTTGGCTAAAGGTCTTCAGAACACGGCAGTTTCTTTCCGCTCAATAACAAAACACAAAGCTTTTTATGCATAGATTGAGAGATAATCTTAAACACATTTCTCCAATCAGGAGATACACCAAGTTTCTTACAGGGGGACGTTTGGCAATCCAACATCCTTTGGGGGCTTCCTATAAAGGGTAGTCACTTAGGCATCACTTAAGAAGAGACGAAAGGACGCAAATTTGCAGAACATTAGTGTGTGATTGTGTGCACGCATGCACACAAAATTTAGAATACTCACTGCCTTTTAAATAGAAATGCATGACATCTTGCCATAGTGGGGAACTGTGTGCCATAGAATCATAGAATCTTTGAGCTGCACCTACATGGATGGAAATGATCAGGAAGATAAAGAAGCCTCTGACTCAGATGCTGAAGTAGATGGCGTTGATGTTTAGTTGTGTCTGACTCTTCGTGACCCCATGGACCAGAGCACGCCAGGCACTCCTGTCTTCCACTGCCTCCCGCAGTTTGGTCAAACTCACGTTAGCAGCTTCGAGAACACTGTCCAACTACCTTGTCCTCTGTCATCCTCTTCTCCTTGCACCCTCCATCTTTCCCAACATCAGGGTCTTTTCCAGGGAGTCTTCTCTTCTCAGGAGGTGGCCAAAGTATTGGAGCCTCAGCTTCAGGATCTGTCCTTCCAGTGAGCACTCAGGGCTGGTTTCCTTCAGAATGGAGAGGTTGGATCTTCTTGCAGTCCATGGGACTCTCAAGAGTCTCCTCCAGCACCATAATTCAAAAGCATCAATTCTTCGGCCATCAGCCTTCTTTATGGTCCAGCTCTCAAATCCATACATCACTACTGGGAAAACCAGAGCTTGAACTAAACAGAGCATAGTGAGGAAGCTGTGGCCCAAGATGCTGCTGGACACTAGCTCCCATCAGCCCCAGCCAGCACAGCCAATGAAATAACACGATACCCTCACATTTTATTTGCTTATTTGGATATCTAAACTGCTTAAAGAGTACATAATTTTATAGCTTGGAACAACAAACCTATTAAGAAAAGAAGGATACATCAAAAAGAAGGCTGTCCTCTGTAAAGTAGGATACAGGGCCATCCTAGGCACACCTCTGGCCGTCTTTAGTCCAAATCAATGCTGTTCTTACATCATAGTATTGTAATGAGTTTGGCAGGGTCAGTTTGGATGATGCCATGGGGTCCCTTCCAAACTTGCTATCCTGAATCTGTGAGGGCAGGGTCTATAAGAGGAAACCTGTCAGACCAGTTCCTTTGTCTAAGTACTGACATCTGCATCTTAAAAGAGCGAGTTCTGTTGCCATAGAGACAGATCTGTGGGCATTTCCCCACCTCACCTGGCTAGATGCCACAGTCATCCTAGGATGGAGAACAATGGGGGGGTGGAGTTGTTGTTGTGTGTGAGCTTGACTGATGCTGGAGACACAGAGGCCTTGCTCTGTGCTGGGCAGTGGTCTCCTCTGGAAACTTGAGGGAGAAGATCTACTGAGGGGATAATGCGCTGTGCCCCCGGAGCCTCTTGGAACTTGGAGATTGAGGTCTGCACAACAGTATTTTAGCCAATGGCAGGTGGCAAAAAAGACAGTAAACATTTGGAAAACTAGTTACAGGTAGGTAGCCGTGTTGGTCTGCCGTAGTCGAAACAAAATAAAAAAATTCCTTCCAGTAGCACCTTAGAAGAAGAAGAAGAAGAAGAAGAGTTTGGATTTGATATCCCGCCTTTCACTCCCTTTAAGGAGTCTCAAAGCGGCTAACAATCTCCTTTCCCTTCCTCCCCCACAACAAACACTCTGTGAGGTGAGTGGGGCTGAGAGACTTCAAAGAAGTGTGACTGGCCCAAGGTCACCCAGCAGCTGCATGTGGAGGAGCGGAGACGCGAACCCGGTTCCCCAGATTACAAGGCTACCGCTCTTAACCACTACACCACGCTGGTTGGTAAGTTTGTTATTGGTATGTGCATTCATGTGCACACACACTTCTTCAGATACTGGGCATGTGGCAGGTGGAATGGGAGTAATTACGGGTCTAAAAACAGCCAGTTCATCAACATGCCATATGTCTACCACATTGCTGCAGCTTAATATGTTTTTTTATCATTCATCACAAAGTGACTGTGCTCATTATATCCATCTCCATTTCCACTGAGAAATGATCTTCGTATAACACTGGGATGCATTAAGGAAGAGACATCTGTTTGCCAGGCTGGTAAACGCAAATGTTTGGTTTACACTGTGCCTGCAGATTTCTTCTTTTTAACTTAAAATGGCACAAGTCCCTTGCAAAGTGCCCAGCAAGTCGTTTAAGTAACAGAGTCCTGGTCAGTTCAAGGAGGACTATCAGGGTCTGCCTTTGGAGATATGATCAATATAAGATTGGTGCCTTATGCCAACTGCAAGCAGCTCCAGTCACTAGGGTCAAGCCTGATAAAAACTGTGGTCCAGAAACATCTGGGCAGCCACATGTTCCCTTATGCAAAAGGGGCTGAGGTTCAACCACTGACATCTCCAGGCATGGCTGCAAATGTCCCAAATGAAACTCTGGAGAATCAGTGTAAACAACACTCAGGGATGGATTAAGACCTTTAGAGGCCCCAAGTACCTAAAATATTTTGGTGCACCCATATATATATCTATTTCAAATTGTTAACAATAAGAAACCATAAAATAAAATTTTATTTTTTCAAATGAAATGAAACCTACAGTAAGATGGAAAATGTTTGGTTTTATATACTTCCACTTTATTTATATTTGATATTTTTTCTCCTACTTTCTCTAATTGCAAAGCCTTTGATTAGATTCTCAAAACTTATGTAACACATCTGCTTCTATGCTTGGTAGAGATAAGGCACCCAACCTGCCTTGTTGCGTAGTTGTTCTGTTGGGATTTTTAATAGACTTCAAGTGAGAAAATGAACGCTCAGCTGAGCAACTTGTGACCATTAATGTTAAAAATCTGGCAATGGGAAATTTCTTTGGTGCCCCTGCCCTTCCCTTGATGCCCTAAGCATGTGCTTATTTTGCTTAATGGTTAATCCAACCTTTGCAACACTTAGTTAGGTGAACCAATGGGTCTGACCGCATGCAGTTCTGGTCGCCTCACTTGAAAATGGATATTGTAGAGTTGGAAAAGGGCAATGAAAATGATCAAGGGGAGGGTGTGACGGCCTTTTGTGGGAGCCAGTTCCATAGTTTAACTCTGCACTATGTGACATCATACATTTGTATCTTGCTTTTCCACCCAGCTGTTCAAGGTTGTGAACATTATCCTCTTCTCTCCACGCTTTTATATTTGCAGCAGTCCTGCAAGGCAGGCTTCACTACAGTTGATGCATGTACATTGGTTGTTGTTTAGTCGTGTCTGACTCTTCATGACCCCCTGGACCAGAGCATGCCAGGCACTTCTGTCTTCCACTGCCTCCCGCAGTTTGGTCAAACTCATGCTGGTAGCTTCGCAAACACTGTCCCACCATCTCATCCTCTGTCGTCCCCTTCTCCTTGCGCCCTCCATCTTTCCCAGCATCAGGGTCTTTTCCAGGGAGTCTTCCCTTCTCATGAGGTGGCCAAAGTATTGGAGTCTCAGCTTCAGGATCTGTCCTTCCAGTGAGCACCCGGGGCTGATTTCCTTTAGAATGGAGAGGTTTGGTCTTCTTGCAGTCCATGGGACTCTCAAAAGTCTCCTCCAGCACCAGAATTCAAAAGCATCAATTCTTTGGCGACCAGCCTTCTTTATGGTCCAGCTTTCACTTCCATACATCACTACTGCGAAAACCATGGCTTTTACTATACGGACCTTTGTCAGGAAGGTGATGTACGTACAGAAGCAGCAGTTATTCTCAATAGGGTGGGATGGGGCGTGCAGGGGCCCTAATCCACATACAGCGTCTGACGCCCAGGAAATCCTGTTGGCAGCCTTGGAAAGACCTCCTTGGGTGACCTAATCACACCTTGTTTGCTTCTTATGCTGAATCCTCACTCCGCTATGAAACTCACTGGGTGACTTACACCAGTCACATCTCCCAGGAATAAAATGAAGGCGGAGGAAAACCATGCAGCCATCCAAGGTGACTATCATCCAGCCACAATCTGACCCTCTAGCCCCAGAGTATGGCCTGCTACTCTTTCCAGTGGGATGTTTTCCAACCTGCTGAGCTTCAGAACTTCTGGACTGCCTCTTCCTCACCTCCCCAGAAGGACTTTTGGGGCAAGGAAATTGAGGCATCCTTTCCCCCCCCAAAGCGCCTGACCCTTAACATGCAGTCACACCATTTGCAACAGCTATCCAAAAGGGCATAATAATAATAATAATAATAATAATAATAATACACTACACATCTGGCTGGGTTTCCCCAGCCACTCCGGGCAGCTTACACATAGCTGTCAACTTTCAGATTTGAAAATAAGGGATCAGCAGCCTCACCTGTCCCGGGGACAGTCTATGGGATCTCTAACAATCCAGGATAGCAGTGGGAAGAGGCGCTGGAATAAGGGAATTTCCTGCAAAAAAGGGGAAGGTTGACAGCTATGGGCTTACAGTACATATAAAAGTAAAGTAAAACGTCAAACATTAACAACTTCTTGATACAGGGCTGCCTTCAGGCCAAGCTAATCTTCTCTGTGTCCTTCCAATTTTAGTGTATGTGCTGCCAAAGGGAGCACATTTTACACATGCTCAGAGAACCGCTCTCCACCGAGTCCAGCACAGAGAACGGGCTTTTAGCTTGCAGGGTGTGCGTGTGGGTCTGTTTTCCCTGTTTCAAAGCAGACAAAACAACAACAACAAAAATATTCTAGTGGCTGTTTTGCGAATGGCAGGCGCGAGGAAGAATGCCTTTCCAACCCTTTTTTTAAAAAAGCACGATTTATCTCCAAGCGTGGGTTGGTCCCCTTCCGCATAAAACCCCACCGCGTCGCTTTGCCTTGTTGCAATCGAGCTTTACGACCAGGGAGACCCTCCCTCACTTTAATAGCCTCCGTCCCCCCCCCCGCCCCGCTTTTCCAAGCTAAGCCACGTGGGAGACCCGCCGCCACCTTCCAGCCCGGGGGCCCCGCGTCCCGCAATGTTGCAACGTTCTGAGCCCGCCCCTCCCTCGGTGGGCGCGGCCTAAGCCAGCCACTCAGAGCAAAGGGGCGGGGCCGCGGAGAGAGGAGTTTTTAAATCGCGGCTGAGTCGCTGCTCTCGAAGCGATCGGCGCTGAGCTCGGCGCGCTGGGAGGAAGGGGAGACCCGGGGCGGGGTGGCTGGTGCTGCTGCTGTTTCTGCTGGAGCGAGCGAGGCAGGGGAAGTCTTGGCAGGGCTGTTGTGCATCGCGCGCACCTGGGCTGGGCAGCGGTTGTCCCCCCCCCCCCAAAAAAATTGCACTTAAAACTGCAAAAGCTCCGAAATCCGCGATGCTGAAAAGCTGCGGGAAGAAGCTTCTGCTGTCCCTGGTGGGCTCCATGCTGACCTGCTTCTTGGTGCTGGTGGTGGACCAGCAGAAGGGGCAGGTGCTGAGCCTGGGGGGCGGCGGCGCCGGGCTCCTCCTGCAGCCCTTCGAAGGCTCCCGCGGCGACGCGGCGGGCTTGCGAGCTGCATTGCCCTCGGGGCAGAGCCACCACGACGTGCGGAGCTTCAGCGCGTACTTCACCAAGCTGGCCCGGGGGAAGGCGGAGGCGGGCCCGGCGGTGGGAGGCGGCCCGGAGGAAGGGAAGGCGGCCAGGCCGCAGCTGGAGGACATTTCGCCCCAGGATGTCTTCATCGGCGTCAAGACCACCAAGAAGTTCCACAAGTCGAGGCTGGAGCTGCTTTTGGATACTTGGATCTCGCGCAACAAGGACATGGTAAGGAGATGGGGCCGCGGGTGCGGGTCTCTTCCCACCTCCCAGTTATGGGATGGATGCTATGCGTTTATTTTTAAATAAGATGACTGCCAACAAAACAAAAACCCGATCCACTGTTGCTGGAAGACTTGTGGTGGTGTTGGATGAATGCACTCTGTGCATGCTCAAGGGTACACTCGGCTTCGAGCATTGCTGGCGGTGCCAAAGCTGAGCTCTGGGTCGGGAAATAGGTTGGGGGCTGTGCTATGGAAACTCCCTCTTTTGGGGGTGCTGTGTTCCCGGGCAGCGTATCTTCCAGGCTGAGCCTTGACCTGGAAACGAGTTTGTGGTGGTTGCAAGGAAGCCCCGGGGAACCCGCTTCCGCGCGCGCAGAGGCCCCTCGGATCGCTAGCACCCATCCAGAAAAGCGCGGGTTGCCTGCAGCGAGTGGGCGGCTGCTGCACGGTGCCAGCCCGTGCCAACGGCGTGCTAATGAGCAGGAAGGATGCGGGCTGGCGAGTAACTGCAAGCCCAGCGCCTTGATCTGTGCCGTCTCCGCCCTTGCCCCCCAGGGAGGGAAAGTGAGGCACGCTCCTCTGCCACAAGCCCACACAGCCAGCCAGCCTCCCTCCCTCCCTCCCTCTCTCTCTCTTTTGCTGCCCCTCCTATGAATGGTTTCCGTCAAGGGAGGCTTATTTCGCTTGCTTGAGTGCGCACACACACACAGAGAGAGGTTTTCGTTTTGTTGCGTTCATTGTTTCCACGCCTTGCAGCAGTGCTTGCTTAAAAAGAGAGGTGTGTATCTGAAACTTGACATGCAATCCCTACTCTGAAATAGGCAGAACTGCTCTGTGGTTGACGCAATGGTGAGAGAAAGGCACTTTGCACATGCTCAAGCGGTCCCTTCCTCCCCGACTAACCCTTTTCAGAGTGTGGGTGCCCTGTCAGTTACTCTAAATGCATTTCCCTCCTGCAAATGGAGGCAACGGGGCAACATAATGTTATCAGTTGAGATTCTCTGATAAATTGAAAAGGGTGTTGGAGATGCCTTGTTCTCCCTTCGAGTCTAGTTTGCTCTAGGCAATTGCTACAAAGTGGGTCAAGGGGAAGTGTATGCACCCAAACACCCATATTGGATACCTGTTAGGGCAGACAGGTGTGCAAGGTTTTGAGCAGAAGAGGTTTCTATTCAAAACCTTGCATGCCCGTCTTTTCTCCCAGCAAGAAAGCATTGCACTGCACCACTGCAAGCAAATGTGCATGCAATTGCCCCACCTGAGCCTTACGAGGTTCTTGCCACTGTGGCTGTGAATGCTACCATTGAACTGCTTTGCTAGGAATTACCGCAAGTTTTCCAGCAGCAGCAGCAGATTGAAGTGCCCCCTGCCCCAGTACAGACCAGATGTGATAATAGCACTTCAGAGACAGTGTGTGTCTCTGCCAGGACCAGTCCAAGACATTTTGGCACCCAAGGTGGACCCCAAACTGGTTCCTCCCCCCTCCCCACCAGAGAAGAAGGGGCGAGGGAAGATCTACATCAGGATCTGTTGTCCCTGTGGATCCTGCCACCTGAGATGGCCACCTAAATTGTCTCATGGGTGGATCAGCCCTGGTTTCTGCTACATTTTAAAAGCCACTTTCAGGCTTGATTGAGGGAATTCTAGGGGACTGTCTGTCCTTCTGTCAAACAAGGCTTCTCAGCATGAAAGGGCAATTCTAAGGGGAATGGCTAACAGTTTGAATCTGGTGTCAGACCAGCTTACAAGGTGGAAAGTAGAATGATGATGATGATCATGATTTTATTTAACACATTGGCTTGTGTAGCTGAGCATTCCTGTGACTGTTAGGTTATGTGGAGCTGGCCTCGTGTCCCTTAGTTCAGGCTTTGCAACGTGGTGGTGCCATCCAGATGTTTTGGACCACAGCTCCCATCAGCATCACCAAAACATCTGGAAAAGGCCAGGTTGGCAAAGCATCTCTGCAAAGGTTCCTTCTTGGTGTGACTGCTGGAGAGCTGCTTCATTATTTAAATCTGCTCCCTAACAAACTGATGGCTTTAATGATTCGCTCTTCTCAGGCTCTGGTGCCTGTTTATTCCCTCCTCCCCAAATCTTTCCCTCCCTCTTTCTCTTCTCTGTGTTCTCTCTCTCAGGAAGATTGGAGACTGAGGAGCATGAAATGCAATTTGTGTCGCTGGACTGGGCTTTGTCAGATGTAAAGCAGAGACTTAAGACCAGGCTCATTTGCATAAAGAAAAAGGGGAGGGAGGGGGGGGAAAGAATTCTCAGGCTTGTTTTAGAGCCAAGAGGGGGGATGTCTTCAGTCACCAAGTGCCCCCCTTTCCTAAACTGTGACTGGAATTCCAGGATGCCCCCAAAACAATTGGAGATTGGGAAGTTTCGTGGCTTAAATAATTAGCATTAAAGTGCTAGCGATTCTCAAAAATTATTATTTATACAACCATCTTAATTCTCCAAATGCGGGTTCTTTTTTCATTCTGCCCCTGTACACCAACACAGGATGGGTTTTCTTTTTACAGGTGGAGAAACTAAGGCAGGACAGAGAGAATGACTAAGCCCATTGCTGATGGTGAATTTTAGCACTGGTTTGATCCACTTTTGTCCTGTGGATCAAATTAGTGCCTGATGTTGCATCTATACAAATGATAGCCTGGGAACCTGAAAGGTGCATGTAAACTACTTGGTAGCTCGCACACGTCTGCCACAACTCCAGAAAAATCTTACTGCTACCCTATTTTTTTTAAAGAAACCAGGTGCAAAAGAGACACGGAGGCAGTCACTTGCGCAGTACTTTGTAAACCCCCAGTTTTACAGTTTTCCCCGAACTCAGAGGAGTGCAAAAGCCAAAGGACAACTGCTTTCTGCTCCATGTATTATCGTGGAGAAAGCATCTATCATTGACCACAATCCACAGTATCTATGATCTCCCTCTGCTGTTGGAGGCTGGGAATCCCAGGTGAGCGGAAGCAGAGAGCTGTTGCTCCTTCTTTCCGACTTCCCACAGGCACCTGATTAGCTACTGGGAGAGTAGGATGCTGGCCTTGATGGGGCATTTGATCTGGCAGGGCTCTCCTTATGCCCTTGCGCAGGGAGTAGGAATTGGATCTTCAAACTGAGGAACGAGCAAAACATCCCTAGTGGTTCAAGCATCCCTAGTGATAACTCCCTTAGCATGTGGCAGCTTGAGCCAGTGTGGTGTAGTGGTTAAGAGCGGTAGTCTCGTAATCTGGTGAACCGGGTTCAATTCCCCGCTCCTCCACCTGCAGCTGCTGGGTGACCTTGGGCCAGTCACACTTCTCTGAAGTCTCTCAGCCCCACTCACCTCACAAAGTGTTTGTTGTGGGGGAGGAAGGGAAAGGAGAATGTTAGCCGCTTTGAGACTCCTTAAAGGGAGTGAAAGGCGGGATATCAAATCCAAATTTCTTCTTCTTCTTCTTCTTCAGTGCCTTGCTACTGCTGAGCCATTGGTGACCCAGCTGGGTACCCGGGTCTTTAGAGCATCCTTCCATCTCTCTCATGGGCCATTTCTCATGGTCACTTTGCGTCTTGGCCACACAGCAGAGACGGTCCAGCATGGATCTCTAGCCGCTACACATGTGTGGGAGCCCAGAGGTGGGCGATGCCCCCAAACACCTACCGACAATCCTGGGAAAGGCTGGCCCCTTTCCCCCCTTCACGGATTCAGTCTTTCTTCTGGGTTTTTTGTTCTGCCTTGTTTGTCCTCTCGGCCTTCCCAGAGCCTAGCGGCTCTGCTCTCACGCTGTCTCCCCAGGCAAGCTAACAAAGCCCCTTTTCTCCCGGGGGCTGAGAAAAGACTCGGCAGAAAGACTCTGCAACCGCTTGTGTGGTGCTTTTCCGTGGGAACGGAGCGGAGGAGCTCGCCGGAGCTCACAGTGGCCAGGTCAGGTTGCCTAGAGATGTTGTGGGGTGGGGGGTGTCGGGGGGGGGAAGTGGGGCAAAAATCCAGATTGCCTCTTCTTGGTGGGGTGTCTGAGTGACACCTCTCTCCTCCAGTGCTTGAGGGGTAGGCAAACTGAATTTCCCAAAGCCCACCTTGCATCACAGCAGAGAGGGAGGGGAATTGGTGATATGTTCCAACCTCTCTGTGCAGATTTGCATTCTCAGGTTCAAACGCTGAGTGACCTTCAGAATCCTGAAAGTTTTGCATAATACAGTGGCCTCTGGGGAAGACTGTAAACTCGCCTTGCCCACCCTCCAGATTATTTTTGAGGCTACAGCTCCCATTAGCCCCAGGCAGCATGACCAAAATATCCAAAATATCTGAAGGGCACCAGGATGAGGAAAGTGCTGTAAGCCAAAGCTTTGTTCAAAGGAACTCCTTTGATGGATGGCGCTGGGCTGTGAAGGGTCAGCAAATCTTGGCCTTGCTACAGTGCAGACTTAGACTAGTTTAGGGGTGATTGGCACTGTAGTTTTGTGCAGGGGGGGGGGGGAGGACCAGAGCTAAGGACCTCTAATAGAACGATCAGCTGGCTGCCTTGTCAAAATGCCCGGCATTCTCTGGGATAAACTCTTACAGTTAAAAACTAGCCTGTAAGCTCCACTGATTTGTAGCGTCGATAGCAGCTGACTCTTTGCTCGGAGGTAGCCTAAGTTTGCAACAGTCTTTTCTCTCTGCACCCCCAATATGTGTTCTGTTTTTAAGTGGATCGGGGCTCCCACACTTCCAGATCAGTGCTGATGTGCTGCAACAGTAGCAGGTGATGGTCCTTTGTGGATATATCTAAAACTTGAGCATGTCACATTGTGAACTGGATCAGACAAGCGGCCAGGCTCACAGACTTTTCTTCCTCCTCTTTCCTGGAAGAGGTTCAGAAAAGGGAAAGCCAAATGAATCAGGTTGGGGAGCAAACTCCGCTGGGGGGAAACGTTACAACATCTTGGGCTTCCTGGTTGGGGGGAAATGAGGTGAATAAGGGAGCATGGTGGTAGAAGTACGTAGAATGAGGCGTGTCGTGGTGAAAGTGGATTGGGAGAAGCTTTTCTCTGCATTGGAGGACAACCTGAACACTGGGAGATTCAGCACAGGCCAAAGGAAGTTCTTCACAGAATGCTATTTTGTTGTTGTTTAGTCGTTTAATTGTGTCCGACTCTTCGTGACCCCCTGGACCAGAGCATGCCAGGCACTCCTGTCTTCCACTGCCTCCCGCACTTTGGTCAAACTCATGCTGGTAGCTTCGAGAACACTGTCCCACCATCTCGTCCTCTGTCGTCCCCTTCTCCTTGTGCCCTCCATCTTTCCCAACATCAGGGTCTTTTCCAGAGAGTCTTCTCTTCTCATGAGGTGGCTATGGAATCTGCCAACACCACATGTAGGGATGGTCGCCCACATGGATGGCTTTGGAAAAGAGTATTAGAGCAATTCATGAAGGATAATCAGTGGCCATTGGCCATGATTGCATCCTGCCTCGTCTGTCTCAGGCTGAATGCCAGTTGCGGGAAATCTCAGGTGGGGAGACATTGTGCTCAGGTCTCACTTGTGGGCTTCCAAGAGGCACCTGGTTGGCCCCCTTCGGCTGGATCCAGCAGCCAAGCTCTTCCTACAACCTTTTAACAGTTGATCTCTTGCTAATCATGATGTACCCTCTTTCTCGGGGGGGGGGGGATCGAGTTGACTGTAGCCGTGGGGCCTCTCTTCCTTTTCCTTGCCTTCTCTCTTCCACATTCGCACAGCTTCTCTGTGGCATGGAGCCTTTTACAGGCTTCAAGCAGAGTGGGGAATTCCTTGGAAATTGCCACAATTGCATCTTGCCATTGACATGAGGGTGGAATCCCTTTTCATGTTCTGTAATGATGAGGGGTGTCTCCCCTGGACTCAAGACACGCTTCAGTTCACGTACGTTGCCATTGTACACATGTTCTGCTTCAAAAGTCCACTCTGCCATCATAAGAGCATGAGGAGAAGATCCATCCGGTTCTCACAGTGGCCAACCAGATGCCGGTGGGACACCAGCAAAGCCAGACCTGAGCACAAGAGCAACTCGTCTCCCGTGACTTCCAGCAACTGGAATTCAGAAGCATCACAGCTTCTCACCATGGAGGCAGAGCACAGCAGCCCAAGACATTTGGGTATCTGAGGCGAACCACAGAATGGCAGCCCCTTTCCATCCAGGGATGGTGGGGTGAGTGAAGATCTACTTCAGAACATGGAAGGAATGGCTGGCAAAAGGCCCCCTGTGAGAGGCAGGGAAGGAAAGATCTCCCAGGGTGAAGGAAGAAAGGGAAGCTCTCTTTCTGCGTGAGACGAGGGTCTCGGACACTGAAGTCCAGCTCTGAGGGCCTTCTGGCGGGTCCCTTGCTGCGAGAAGCCAAGTTACAGGGAACCAGGCAGAGGGCCTTCTCAGTAGTGGCACCCGCCCTGTGGAACGCCCTCCCACCAGATGTCAAAGAGAAAAACAACTACCAGACTTTTAGAAGACATCTGAAGGCAGCCCTGTTCAGGGAAGCTTTTAATGTTTAATAGGTTTATTGTATTTTAGTGTTCTGTTGGAACTCGCCCAGAGTGGCTGGGTATAAATAATAAAATGTTGTTGTTGTTGTTGTTGTTTTGTTATTATTATTTATTATTATTATTAAGATTTACCATTGGGAGAGGGCAGAGCCTAGTCTAGTAGCAATTGATAGCCTTCTCCCTCTTGAGTTTGCTCAATCCTCTTCTAAAGTCATCCAGTTTGGTGACCCGTCGTTGCTTCCTGTGGGAGTGAGTTCCACAGTTCAACTAGGCATGAAGAAAGAATCTCTCATCCTGCATCTTCAAACTTTCAGCTTCAATGGAGGCCCACAACTTAGAGTTCGAGAAGCTTTTCTCTGCCCACTTCCTCCATTCCTTGTGTACATCTATAAACTCCCACCCATGTTGCTTCTCGCTTGCCGTTTCTTTAAACGAAAGAGTTCCAAGCGCTGCAACCTTTCTTCACAGGGAAATCTCTCCATGAAGATTGTGTTGATGAAACAGCTTTCCCCCTGGCCTGTCCCAGCTGCTGACTTACACTGTTCTTCAGCTACACTGGCACACTGCCCTACCATGGTGTGTTGGGTGGCATCCTGGCCTGGCCCTTTCCGCATTGCCTCCTCTTTAGCGAAGCCAACCAGTCGGCCAGGGGGGGAAATCATGTCAGCTTCACTGAAGTTCCTACACTGTCTTGTTTTCAAACTATTGCCGTGTGTTCCAGTTCTGATGTGCCTACCTGCCCTTTCCTTGTGTTTGTGTGTAAAGGGAAATGACTGGTGCGTGGATCATAGGGAGCTACGTATTCGAGACCAAAAAGAAAGGAGAGCTTAACATGTGGAAAAAAGCCATTTGCAAACGTTTGAGGGGGAAAGCTGCATGTTTGTTTTCCAAGTATGCACACTGGAAGCAGAAGGTGGGGAAGTCTGTCTTAAGGGGTTTATCTAAAGCACGAGGTCTTTCTGGCCTCCCCCATCAACCTGCCATTTATTAAACATCTCCCTAAAGCTTATCCTTCCTCTTTTGGCTGCATTCAGGCTGTTTGCAAAAGTGGTTGTGAGATGTTAAGATCTAAAACCGAACATCCTTCCTTCCTGTAGTTTGAGTGCAAAGAGTAGGCAGAATGTTCAGGTCTTAGCTGTGCTTTAGAACCCACAAACGAGCCGAGTGCAGTTGACTTACCCTATTCATGCAGAATGAGCAAAATGTGTAATTTGGCAAATGAGTCCTCTCTCCATTTGACCTGGCATTCCTAAGAACCAGTTAATTCACCAAATCATGAGAAGGGCTTCCTAAACCAGCCTTTTGGGGATGCTGGTTCACATGGTCGTTTTTTAATTGCACACACATAGGAAGGTCAGGAGAATGACCTCTTGGTGCCCTGTTGGTTGAGACCATCCCTGAGCAGGCCTGGACAAGTGAGCTTTGTGACCGTGGTCAAAAAGGGGGGGGGGAGTAACGCAATGAACTTTGTTTCAGGCTTGTGAGTGGTGACTAGCCTGATCGCCTGCATGATGAGTAAGAATCTCCTCTGGGTGACTAGGCAGTGTCTTTACAAGAGGGTCCTACTTTGGCCAAATCCCAATAGCTATTTCCTGCAGATGCTCAGTGCATTTGTATTTACAGTGGTACCTCGGGTTACATATGCTTCAGGTTACATACGCTTCAGGTTACAGACTCCGCTAACCCAGAAATAGTACTTCGGGTTAAGAACTTTGCTTCAGGATGAGAACAGAAATTGTGCTCTGGCGGCATGGCAGCAGCAGGAGGCCCCATTAGCTAAAGTGGTGCTTCAGGTTAAGAACGGACCTCCGGAACGAATTAAGTACTTAACCCGAGGTACCACTGTATTTGATGAAATTTATATACCGCTTGATTGTTATAAAACCACGATGGTTTACAAGAAATAGGAAACTTTTAGATAAAAACCAGTTAAAACCAATTTAAAACACTTAAAGCAATTTTCAGTTAACAGAAGAAAAGACTGTTGTGCAGTCTTTTTTTATATTTTTATGACCCGGAGATGGTGGAGGACTTTGCAGTAAGCTTGTAACTTACGTTTAGCTTTATCCACTAGGCAATAAATGGGGGGGGGGGCAGCCAGGAAAAAGGCTTTGGCAAACCCACCCACCATTGCACCCAATCTGTTTTGAATATATATAATTTGGGCTTTAGGCGCGACCCCCAGAACGTAACCCCCACATCAGTTGAGGGCATACTGTACTTCCCCACAGTGTCTTGCAACAACTGTCCATATATATAGCCAGAGGGCAACTGTTTAGTTCCAGTAAATCAGCTCTGTGTATGGTTCCCCTTTTACCGCCACCCCGCCAGGGTTTGCTGCCACGTAAACTGCGTACGGAAATACCCTCCCAGACACCAAAGCTGCTAATAACTTGAGGGCTTGGTGATGTTTCTAGCAACTCTCAGCAGGCACCGCCAGTGGTTGACCTCCGCAGTTAGAATAACTTTCAGATGAGAACCCATAAAGAATTACTTGACGTATGGAGTGTAGGCGGTTGCATTTGACACAATGCATGCACAGGGACTAGCGGTTAACACACTGTGCAATTGGATCCTGCCCCTTGTTTTGTGCACAAAGCAACTTTCTGACCCTGCACCTATCAGTTTCCTGCTCTGCCTCTAAACGAAGATCTTGCACTTCTAGTAATGGGATAGCCGGATCGGTTACCTATTGCAACCTTTTCAAGAGTGAGCAGCCCTTCAATGAGTGAAGCTTTGTTAAAGAGCAGTCTCTGCTTACGGCAAACACACACTCAGAGATGCTCGTAGGTAAGGAAGCAATAAAGTTGTCCATTGTAGGAAATACATAACTTGGGGAAAAGAGTTTGCGGTTCTAGTCTCACCAACTGGTCTAGAGAAGAAGACAGCCATGCTTGCTCCTTTACTCTCTGAAGACTGAGAAATGTGAGGAGGAGGAAGTTGTGAGCAGGATGCAACCCGAGAATATCGGTCTCATATGAGAGAGGGCGGGAGAGGGTTCGTTTCAAGAGGTTAAAGATATCTGTCCCTCACCCCATCGGTTTAAACCATGGGTAGACAAACTAACGCCCGGGGGCTGGATCCGGCCCAATTGCCTTCTAAATCTGGCCCGCAAATGGTCCAGGAATCAGTGTGTTTTTACATGAGTAGAATGTGTCCTTTTATTTAAAATGCATCTCTCGGTTACTTGTGGGGCATAGGAATTCATTCATATATTTTTTTGAAAATATAGTCCGGCCCCCCACAAGGTGTGGGGGACAGTGGACCAGCTCCCTGCTGAAAAGGTTTGCTGACCCCTGGTTTAAACCCATGAGAAAAATCATATGCTCTAAGGTGAGTTGTGCCCAAACTTCCAACAGCTGGACTACTTAACTCCCATTTCTGCAACACACACCAGCCATCATTTCCAACTTTACCATTGTGAGCCTTGTGATGTTTTGGCCTACACCAGTGTTCCCACCTGGGTCCCCAGCTGTTTTTGGACTACAACTCCCATCATCACTACCTAGCAAAACCAGTGGCCAGGGATGATGGGAATTGTAGTCCAAAAGCAGCTGGAAAACCAAGTTTGGGGGACAGTGTTCTTCAGTGTGTCCATCGATGCCGGCTGGGGCCGATGGCAATCATAGTCCAGAACATCTGGAGGGTGCCAGGATGGCGAAAAGCTGGCAATGAGGACTCGCATTTTCTCCCCTTCCTAGCTTCTCTTCTGCAGCTCTTCTGATGATCTAGCCCCAAGGGGAGAGTCCAGTCCAGTGGTTTGGGGCTGCTGTTGTTTTTTTAGAAGTGGTTTCTTAAGAATTGTGGCCGATTCAGTGTGGAAATACTCGGAAGCCAGAGGAGAGGGGAGAGGACTGCAATGCCAGGGAGCAGTTGGGGGGAGGGAAGGAGATGAATACAGATGCAAGCTAATCCAAACTTAGCAAATTCCTGCTGAGTCGAGGGATTTGCCTTAACAGGATCACACAAGAAATCGTCTTAGTTATAAACTCTTCCTATATGCGGTTACGGCAGCTAGAATTGTGATAGCTCAGAGATGGAAACAGGAAGAAATTCCAACGGTGGCAGAATGGAGAACAAAACTAACAGAATATGCCGAGTTAGATAAATTAACAGGGAAAATAAGATATTTAAAAGATCAGACGTTTATTGAAGATTGGGGAAAATTTGTAAGTTACCTGGAAAATAAATGTTCAGTAAATACAACGTTAGTGGGGTTCAAAGAGGCTGTGTGAAGGGTCAACAAGTATTGTTTAAGCTGAAATAATATTTAAAGGAGGTACGAATGGCAATATAAAAGAGGAAATGTGACAATAAGATTTAAATGCGAATGAATGTCAATACCGCTGAAGGAAGTTCAAACTGTATAAGAAAGGATAAACTTCGAATACATTGTATATATAATTGAATTTAATAAAGTTTTCTTCAAAATGCAAAAAAAAAAAAAAAGAAAAAAAAGAAATCGTCTTAGTGTGCAGAGCCGAAGAAGAGAGACCTCAGCGCCGAGGAAAGCGGGTGGTCTGGGTTTTCTGCCACTTGCAGGCAGCGCCAGCTACAGATCTGGGGCTGCCCGGGTCCAGTGGTGTGGAAACAAAGCTGGCACGGCCCTGGGATAGCCAGCCCTCCTGGCATAAGACTTGGTCGCTGGAATGGAATATTGTTTGATCTTTAAGCAGCATTTTTTTTTGGACTAGCTTCTCCCTGGCTGCCATGTATATCTGCTTCATCTTATTCGAGCTGCCAAGAGTCAGGCCTGCAGGGGGTCCCTGCTGCCACCCCCAAAGCACATTTGCGCTCCTTAGTCCTAAAATGACCACTTTAACTGTAGCTCAGGAGAAAAAAACCACCTGCTTTGCATGGTTCAATCTCTAGCATCTAGGGCTGCGGAAGACTCCCCACCTGAAATCCTGGGGAGCTGCTGCCGGTCAGTGTGGGCAATGCCAGCTGTCTGATCCAGCATAAGGCAGCCTTATGGGTTCCTATAAAGAAGGGCCCATAGCTTAGGGGTAGAGCATCTGATTTGCATGCAGGAAATCCCTGGCATCTCCTATGGGGTTGGGAATGTCCCCTGCCCGAAACCCTGGCTGCCAGTCAGTGTGGTCCCAACTGAAATTGGTGCAAGAGCAGCCTTTAGAAGCCATGAGAGCTTGAGATTTTGCTTTTGTGTGCATTGCAGTTATTCAGTCCCACGTCCTATGCTCATCCAGACATGTGATGGAATACAAGTGTGTACACACACACACACACACACACACACGTGTGTGTGCGCACACCCGCCCATCATGACTGACCTGTTCCATGTTCTCTTTTGCAGAACGGTTAAATAATTGCCTTGCCCTCCCCTGACTTTCCTCTCTCCGCAAGCCGTGCATTTGCCTTCGGGACAGCGCATTCCTAAGCAGCTGCGGCTCCCAAATTTTCATAGCGCCTTGGCTGGAGTCCCTGCCCTGGGGGTTAATAGCTAGCTAGGGTGCGTGCCATGCGCTCCGCACATGCCCCACAAAGCCCGGTGCGCTTCTGTGTACAGAAGAAACAGTGCTGTGTTTACTGTTTACACTCCAAACACAGGTGTGGGCCCTGCCCGACCGGATTCAGTGACCTGGTGCTCCCAACCAGTTCTGGCCACTTTGCTGGGGCAGAGTGGGAAGGACTTTTCAGTGGGAGCCCAGGTCCTGTCTCCCTACAGTCCTAGGTCTGGGGGTGGGGGGTGGGGGCTGCTGAGTCCCAGCGATTCCAGCTATATTTAGTGGGAGTGGGAGATTCCCAGAGCTGCGCCCCCACCCTCATTCCAGGATAATGAAGACTTTGCATCGATTGCACCTCCCTTTTGCACAGCTCCAAGCCTGGCCTGCTTAAAAGGGGGGGGGGGAGAGAGAGAGATAGGAGATCTGGGCAGGCCAAGGGAAGGGCTCCTTTGCACAGTGCAGAGTTAACCCTATGGAATCCTTTTCCCACCTGTGGTGGAACTGCCCACCAGTATTCAAATTCTGGACTATAGTTTGTCAGGAAATGAGCAAAATGATCAAGCATCCCAGTCCAACTTCATAGAACTGTAGCGTTGGGAGGCACCCCCTGCAATGCAGAAATCTCAACTGGAGCCCCCATGGCAAATGGATTTGTTTAGTAAGTCTATGAGGGATGATCAGCTGAAAGCTTTGAGCCCTCAGGAACTGTTGACATGGATGCTGGCAGCTGCCAGAACCTCAGTTGCCCCCAAATGGAAAACCTTCCTGGATTTGCGACTTTTGCTTTGTTGTGTAAATATGTGGAGTTTAAATGACATGTTGCCCAAAGCTCGGAGGACCTGGAAAAAAAATAATTCTGGGATTTAATTTTACATGCAGCAAATAGACACATAGGACTCCCTCCCCACGACAAAATGTAAAATGTTGGCTTACCCAATGGTCTCAAGTCCTTTGCCAACCGAATATTAAGACTCTCACAGGTATATTGCACTGCTTTTTTGTAGCTGTAGTATTCCTATTGTATTAATTGGTTGGATTTACTTCAATAAAATATTTCGTTTAGACACATCCGTGGGAAAGAGAAGGCTACCTGTGACTACTAGTCACATTCCCACTGGTCAATCTGCAGCTCAAAGTTGCCAACACTGGCTGGCAGCAGCACTCCAGGGTTTCAGGAAGTCCCTGCCTTGATATTGAACCCAGGATGTCTTGCGTGAGCAGAGCAGGTGCTGGACTGCTGAAATGAAGTTTGTTCAGCACGGTTGGCTTGCCACATCCTCCTCTTCCAGGCTGGCTTCCTGGCCCAGTTCTCCCATTGCCTTCATGCTTTGCCAGCACCCTATCCATGGGGGGGCGGGGGGCGGGGGGCAGAAGGGTTTGATCTGTGCATAGTGTCAGCGCTGCTAATCGGCTGCCCTAGGCGATGTGGATTTTCCATTCAGGGCTCCATAATAGCTCTTGAAACCAAAGTCCTGGAGAGGCATCTGTGCAGTGCAGGGTGTGTGTGGGAGAGATGTGTGGGCATCTAATTGCACAAGGCCCTTCATTGTCCTGCACTGGGGGTGGGGGGTTATTAAACATAATAGCACTTAAAATTAGAGGGTCTTCCAGCTTCTCAAGAGCAGAGGAGCAGAAAGAGAGGGAGGCAAGGATCAGGGGCACCTGTGTCTCTTTAGCAATGCCTTGCAGCCCCATGGCTCAGGATCAAATCCTGAGAGGGGTTGCAAAAAAGGGTTTTGCTTTTTGCAAAGAGAAAACGGGCTGCTCCAAAACGGATGTCTGCGTCAGCCTGTTTTGTACACAAGGGCTGGGTTCGAGTTCTGTCTTTTCAGTAAACAATGCCCCAGGCAGAATACTTTGTTCCTCCAGCTGCTGATGTCTTCCTCCCGCCCCGCCCCCCCTTTCTTGGCACCAGGGACTTTTCCAGCTGTCAGGGAGAGAGACTGCAAAAGCGACTAGAACTCCGACTGGTCTGCCCATCCAGTGGGAATTTCAAAAGTGCAGGCATTCTTGTAGAAATATCTGCTTGGAGCCATTTGGGGCTTAAATCTGCAGCCTGTCCCCACTCATGATTAGTGCTAAAGGTGTTAGCAGAGGTGGGGATAATCTTCGGAAAGAATAATTCTGGGAGAAGTCCAGACTTTTCTTCTATGCAGGACTGCACAAATCAGAATACATATCCCCCTTCATCTTTTTTGTTATTAGGACCTAATTTCACTGGTGGAAAAGCTGCTTTCAGGCATGTGTGGGTGATTGTGGGGTTCACAACTGAGGGAGTTAGTGTGGGGGTGCCTTGATCTGAGGTCGCGGGAGGTCAAAGACCCAGTACAATTTCTGCAGCAGGGTCTAGGGCTGGTATTTTCCCAACCATGAGGTCTAGAAAGTTTTGTCCTTTCAAAACCAAAGCAGATTCTCCGAGAGCCAAGTCCTTTGCCAGCCCCTGTTCCAATTTGTTTCAAGCATCACATCCGGTTCTTCTCGGACCTCGAGCACAGACACCACAGATCTACAAAGTACAGTGGTACCTCTGGTTAGGGATTTAATTCATTTCGGGGTGCTGTGCGCACCCTGAAAAATCTGTAACTAGAGGTGCCGCTTCTGTGCACGCACATGGCGCGATAGGGCGCTTCTGCGCATGTGTATACACTTCCAGGCTTGCCGCAGCCGTGACCCGAAGATTCTGCAACCTGGAGGTTACGCAACACGAGGTACCGCTGCCCCCGGGGCACAGACAGATCTAGCTGGGAGCACGTCCTCCTCCTCCGAAGATCAAAATGGGGTGCGTGAGAGAGACTGTGCGTCATGCAGTTCTGCAGAAAGGCTGGTCATGGGATTAATTTCATCACACTAACTTGCTTCAGTTCCTTAAACTGAGATTGCTGTCTCTGCAGAAGTGGGTGACGAGGGAGAAGATTTCTGTAATCGCAAGCTGGTCACATGGCTTGATAAATCTTGCGTGCGTGTTCCACCTTCCTGTAGATACTTTCGATGGCTGCTGTGAAATGTGACCGCAGATGGCAAGAAGAGGAAAAATCCCACCCCCCTTGTACCCTTCTGCTGCCGCCTCCCTGGGGCCTCCCTGCTCCCTGCCCTTTGCCAGTCCTCTTGCGGGACTTTTTCTCTACTTGCAGCTTCTTGGCCTTTGCCTCTGCCAGGAAGGGGAAATGAATCACAAACCAAAAGAGAAATGGGACCAGTACAAGGGCAGGAGGAGAGGGAGGGAAACAGGCTCTCATTGCTCAGCTGGGCCTAAGCCATTCTCCTGCTTACCTAGTGGCAGAGCTGGTGGAGCTGTGGTCCTGCAGCTGCTGTCTGCCAGACACAACTGAGGGAGCCCCAAGTATCCCTGGAGGAGCTTCTCCACCCCCATCGTCCAGCCCGGACACTGAGGTCCAGAGCGGAGGGCCTTCTGGTGGTTCCCTCCCTGCGAGAATTGAGGTTACAGGGAACCAGGCAAAGGGCCTTCTTGGTTGTGGCTCCCGCCCTGTGGAATGCCCTCCCGTCAGATGTCAAGGAAATAAACAACTATCTGACTTTTAGAAGACATCTGACGGCAGCCCTGTTTAGGGAAGTTTTTAATGTTTGATGTTTTTTCGTGTTTTTAATACTTTGTTGGGAGCCGCCCAGAGTGGCTGGGGAAACCCAGCCAGATGGGTGGGGTATAAATAATAAATTATTATTTATAAGTAAAGGACTGGTTGAGCAACCAACCAACCTTGTCCTGGGGTTAACAAAGGACACTGCTGAACGGCAGTTGATTGAGGGCAGCTGGGTGCATCATCTATAAGTTGTCGCCCCCCACCAAAATATACCATCCTCTTCTCTCTGCCCACTTTCAGTATGGATCTACTATTGTGTGTGTGTGTGTGTTTGTTGGGGTGGGGGTGTTAATTTACTGGTTTTTCTGCAGACATGACAAATCTGGATTAAATGGGGAAATAAAGGCACTTTGATGCCGGTGACACTTGCAAGAAAATGTGCATGCATGTGCAGCCCCCAGGTCCAGGATAAACTGGCAAGGAGTGTGGATGCTTCTGGTCCTGTTCATGCAGATCCATGCACCCTATGCAGGCACATCAATGCACTATGAAGACTACAGCCTGCCGTTTCAGCAGGCCAGCCTTCATACAACTGTGGCGTATGATATAGCACACCATATAGGAGAAGGGGCAAAGTGTTGTCTTTGCCTCCTTCTGGCCCTGCTCTGCACTCTCTCCCAATTCTTTTGCCTGGCCGGAATGTGTCCTTGAACTAATGCCCCTGGTTTGCCTGGATGGAGAGAGAGTGAGAGTGAGAAAGAGTGTAGAAACCTTTGTGATTTTTGCAGGGCTGCTGCATGAAAGTTAAGAGATGCATCCATTGCTCTGCTTCAGATCTTGCCCACAGCTGGCACACAGCCCCCCAAAGAGTTGCCCCACAAGCAAACACAGCCCTTGGGCTGAAGGAAGCTTCCCCCTTCCTGGTCCGCTCCCTCCTGTTGCAGAGAAGATCCAGGCAGAGAGGAACTTTTTGCACGGACAGCAGCGGAGGTGGAGTTCTTTGTCCTGGGAACGTGGGTGCTCAAAGCGTGCAAGAGAGGCCCATTGCTTTACCCGGCCAGGGATTGACCACTGTGTTTTCTTTTATATATTTTAGAAAATGCTTGGTGGTGGAAAATGCTCCAAGCAGAGTTTGGAGCAAAGGAACAAGAAGCTGGAAGGTTTCTGCTGCTTTAAGAGAGCGCAGGGTCTGTGGAGCCTGACATCTCCCTTCAGGCCTGCTGCCCCAGTGGAGTCCTGCTGGCTCTGAAGCAGCATTGTCCTGGGCTTTATTCTGGTGGGTGTCTGCTATTGTTCCTCGGGGCTCTTTTCTTTTTTTGCATCCTGTGTTTCTTTAAATTGCAGCCTTCAGAAACAATGAAGTTTCCTGCGTGTCCCCAGGCCAGGGTCCTCAGACAATGCCGCCCACTGAGTAAGCACCAGAGAGGAAAGAGAAACCCTTTTTCTTAAGCTTTAAAAGCTCTCGCTTGGGATGGGGAGGGGAGAACAACAGCCGAGAGCTGCACCAGGATCCTTGCTGGGAGGGCCCTGGCCTCCAGTTTAAAGGGTGCTTCCCAGTTGGGAAGCTGAAAAAGCTGCCTGAAACCTCCCTCATGGGTCAGATCCAGAGCAGCAACAGTTGCATTTGACTTCAATGGGACTTAAGTTATAACTAACCTTCCCCCATGACAAACTGGAACGTGTCCAGAGGAGGGCAACCAAAATGGTCAAAGGCCTGGAAGCGATGCCTTATGAGAAACTGCTAAGGGAGCTGGGCATGTTTAGCCTGGAGAAGAGGAGGTTTTAAGGGGTGATATGATAGCCATGTTCAAATATATAAAAGGATGTCACATAGAGGAGGGAGAAAGGTTGTTTTCTGCTGCTCCAGAGAAGCGGACACGGAGCAATGGTTCCAAACTACAAGAAAAAAGATTCCACCTAAACATTAGGAAGAACTTCCTGACAGTAAGAGCTGTTCGACAGTGGAATTTGCTGCCAAGGAGTGTGGTGGAGTCTCCTTCTTTGGAGGTCTTTAAGCAGAGGCTTGACAACCATATGTCAGGAGTGCTCTGATGGTGTTTCCTGCTTGGCAGGGGGTTGGACTCGATGGCCCTTGTGGTCTCTTCCAACTCTAGGATTCTATGATTAATTTCAGTGGCCTTCGCTTAGATTCATTGATAGGAGCTGGATAGAAATATGCTTTAAAGAAACTTAAATTTAACTTTTTATTTGGAGGGGGAGGCTGTAGCTCAGTGGTAGAGCATTTGCTCTGCAAGCAGGAGGTCCCAGGTTCGATTCCTGGGGACTGTCCCCTGCCTGACATCTGTTGTAAACAAAAATCTGCCCCTTTTCCCTTATGGGGTATCCAAGAGCCCATATAGAGTCCTTAAGTGGGTTCCCTATTTGACCTGCAGAGAAAACATTTAGTCAGGTTGGGAATCAAAAATGGTTTCAGGTCGGTCTTCCTGTGCTGATCTATGTATGTGCTTGGTTGGTACATTTATTATATATCTAAGACTTTAAGACTGCTGGCAATACAGTGGTGCCTCGGGTTACATACGCTTCAGGTTACACACTCCGCTAACCTAGAAATAGTGCTTCAGGATAAGAACTTTGCTTCAGGATAAGTACAGAAATCGGGCTGTGGCAGCAGCAGGAGGCACCATTAGCTAAAGTGGTGCTTCAGGTTAAGAACAGTTTCAGGTTAAGTACAGACCTCCGGAACAAATTAAGTACTTAACCCGAGGTAGCACTGTACTGAGCTGGATAGACCAAGAACCCAGGCAGTATCCTGTGTCCTTTTAAGTGCATGCTTAAAAATGCATGTGCATCATCCAGGTATATTTGTTTGAGTGCTGGGCTGGATTTGTTGCTTTCATAAAGTCTAACTGGCTCTCGTGAGCATGCCTCTTGCATTTCAGTCCAGTTGCACAATGTTGTCATCTCCCCATCTTCGGGACAACAAAGGAGGCCAGGTTAAGTTTTACCTGCGGCCTTCAGGATTGCCTGCATTCTGCCTGCCTGTGTGTAATGGCTGAGCTGCAAGAAACACAAGTAAATGACGTGTAAAAGAGTGGGTGACATTGAGAGAGACAGAGAGAAAGAGCAATTGTTCAGATTTTAATTGAATTTCCTGGCTGGGTTCCTACTGAGCGGCAGGAAGGGGCTGGATGGAGAGGGTGGGAGGCAGGGAGCCTGCAGAGACAAGATTCTTCTCAGAGGTGACACTGAGGGTTGTGGTCAGGCTGTACCCTTCCTGTCCGGGCAGCGGGGGAGCCAAGCAGGGAGGCTGCTGCAGCTCTCCAGCGCTGGCTTCCAAAGCCTTGCAGGGTCTCTTCCTGTTGCGAGAACTCGACAGAGGGTCCTCTTGCCCCACTGGACTCTCCCAGGGTGCAAGTTCGGTGCTGCTGGTGGCATGTTCAGGATGAACTGTTCCAAAGCAGTCCAGTAAAAAAAATAAAATTGGCAAAATAGTAATCTCCTCCTGGTCTTTTTATAGCAGCAGGAGGATTAGCTAAGGGGCTATTTTGGGAGCAGGCTAACGAAGACACAGTCGCTGGAGACGGCACATGCCTGATCTAACCATGTAAACATTTCCCTGTTTTTTCAATGAAGTTCCCAGTCAAGGCTCGCAAGCTGATGCCGATCTCTGATCTCTTTCTCCCTGCTGCTGTTTCCGCTTTCCCCATCCATGTTCCACATTTGGGGGGGGGTGTGATTTTTTTTTTTTAAACCCATGTTGAAAGAATGTGCAGGACGGGCGGTGGTGGTGCCTCTGCCGCCTAGTCCTGCTTTGCCACTAACCGACACATTCAGTAGACATCAGGTGCCACATCCCACATACTTCTGTGGGTTGTTGTTTTTTTTTGGGGGGGGGGGAGAAGAGCCAAGCCAGGCTTCAAAGGGTCTTCTCCCCCTCCACCTGGTACCAATGGGGAAAGCAGAGTCTGCATTGCCCCCCCCCCAGCAAAATCGGCACCTGAGATATTACTAGGTCCTGTAGCCAATAAGGACTAGAACCTTAGGTTTTTTTTAATAAAGGGGGGAAGGAAAGGAAGAATCATTAGAATTGAGACAGGAGGGCAAATTCTGTACCCACAATTACCAAATTCCACTCCTGGGGGACACACAAGAATTGATACATGCCACTCCTGAAGATAAGCTACTGGTTTCCAAGTAGGATGAAAAAAGCACCATCCTATCTTCCTAATGGGACGCGGGTGGCGTTGTGGGTTAAACCACAGAGCCTTGGACCTGCCGATCAGAAGGTCCGTGGTTCGAATCCCTGCAATGGAGTGAGCTCCCGTTGCTCAGTCCCTGCTCCTGCCAACCTAGCAGTTCAAAAGCACGTCAAAATGCAAGTAGATAAATAGGTACCACTCTGGCAGGAAGGTAAACGGCGTTTCCGTGCGTTGCTCTGGTTTGCCAGAAGGGGCTTCTTCATGCTTGCCACATGACCTGGAAGCTGTACGCCGGCTCCCTCGGCCAATAAAGCGAGATGAGCGCCGCAACCCCAGAGTCGGCCACAACTGGACCTAATGGTCGGGGGTCCCTTTACCTTTACTATCTTCCTTATATGTGGATCTGTTCCTTGGAAGTCACTTTTACCTTCACCAACAAGTCCTGCCATACCCCAAATCCGCCTGAGTGTGTACTCATAAGGACTAGAATGTTGCTTTTAAAAGAAAATAGAACTGAGAGTTGCAAGGGTCAGGCTGCTGAATTCTGTCTGGCTCTGGCCCATCTGCACCCCCCTCCTTTGTCTCCATGTCTGGGGTGGGGGTGGGGAGTGTCTGCTCTCTTCCTCCTCTCCCCACCCTCCTGATGAAACCAAGTTGCTTGAATGCTGCCTCTCCTCCCCCCTCCCTCAGCCCAACCCTGTTAACCAGCCCAGCTGTATGCTAATAGAGAGCAAACACCATTTCAGCCTCCAGCTTGCATTAAGTTGGCTGCAAGAATCTATTGTTAACCAACCCCTTGCTTCCCTACCCCCTGCCAGCTACATTCTTCAATGGGGGGGGGGGGGAGAGAGACCACAAAGCAAGCTGGAGTGAATGATGTTTGGGCGCAGGCTGACAGCTCAGATTGTACTCCCCCTCCCCATCTCCTTTTGTGTGCCTCCCCCTTTTCGCTTTTAACTATTTTTTTTGTGGGGGGTGCATCTGGCTGCTGTTTCTTCCTTCCCTCCCTCCCTTTTCTGTCCTTTGTTTTGTGTTGCTCTGAATTATTTGAGATTCCCCCGCCCCTCCCACCAGGCAGCACACACAGACAGGCAACAGATGCCAGGAATTACCTGTGTCAATAAGGAAGTGCAGCCAGGCAGGTGGCAGGGCTCAGAAGGCGGGGGGGGGGGGGGCAGAGACGGCTCCCTTGGCTCAGGTTCACCTGGCAGTTGGAGCTGAATCAGTTGCAGGCGGGGGGGGGGTGCTGTTTTGTGGTTCTTGTTCTCCATCATGCTTAGGGGGCAGGTGGGGAGAAGCCTCGCAGTATGGAGAGGGGCATCTGGGCAGGACTTTGGGGGCAGGGGCCTGCGACCCCTCTTGGTAGAATGAGCAGCCTGCCAGCCTCATAGATGCAGCACATTTTGAGGGGTGAAGGAATGCACATTCCTATCCAGGTTGCATTGACAGAGCAGTTTATTCTGTAAATTCGCGCACCATGTCTGAGCTTTCGCACGGCGTGAAAGCCACTTCTGCAAAGCCATTGTGGGAGTTTTGGAGTGTGAAAAGTGTGAAAAGAGCAGGAAAGCACCACAGCAAAGTTCTGTAGGCTTGCAGAAGGCTTGGACCAGGGGTCAGCAACCTTTTTCAGCCATGGGCCGGTCCACCGTCCCTCAGACCTTGTGGGGGGCCGGACTATATTTTGGAAAAAAAATATGAACGAATTCCTACACCTCACATAGAGATGCGTTTTAAATAAAAGCACACATTCTACTCATGTAAAAAGACACTGATTCACGGACCATCCGTGGGCCGGATTGAGAAGGCGATTGGGCCGCATCTGGCCCCCGGGCCTTAGGTTGCCTACCCCTGGCTTGGACTCTGCTATTTCAACAGGTGCTCTTAGTATGTAGATGTATTAATTCAGAATGTTTCTGGGATAGCTCAGTAGACATGAGATTCTTCATCTCAAGGTTGTGGGGGGTGGACTAGATTGGCTCTTGTGGTCCCTTCCAACTCTACAATTCTGTGATTCTGCGGATACAAGTTTGCTCAGAGCTGCAGGAGGCAATAATGCTCTTGTGCTTGCGCAGGCATCTGGTTGGCCACTGTGAGAACAGGATGCTGGAATAGTCATTGGCCTGATTCAGAGGTGGTCCCTATGTCCTAATGTGCTCAGACTGAGGGGTGCAGGAGAAGGTGGTTGGAGGAGCAATGATGAACAGGTTGTGTGTGAGAGACACAAGACTGAAACATCTACTCAAGGGCACTTCATGAAAATTGTTGGAGGCTGGTGGTGGGTGGGATGTTTGCATTCTCCTCTGTTACATTTAAGATCACATACCCCCATTTACCCTCCTTACAGCGCAGTGATTTCTCTTTCTCCACCCCAAGCCACAGGCAGGAATGAGAAAATTCCAAAAAGTTGATTGCCATTGTCTTGAAACCTCAGGGCGACCAACGCCCTACACAAAAGGGGGAAGTGAGCTCAGGCAAATATTTCTCTTGCCTGAACTGCATTTTTATAGCCGGGTAGATGCTAAAAAATCTGGGTGCATTCATCACATCCAACTCCAGTGCTTGGTCTCTGTCTGGGCTGATGACTGGACAGAACAATCTTTTTATTTCTAGTTAATAAAATCCAACCTTCCTGCATGTTATGTACTGAGTCGAATAGGATCCAAACTGCAGCAGTCTGATTGGTCCTAGAACAATAGGATTCAGAATGCAGCAGTCTGATTGGTCCTAGAACAATGCAGCAGTATGATTGGTTGGCAGGAACCACCCAATCATGCTCCAGATTGAAGTGAATCCACAACCTGATTGGTTTACAGTACAATTCCGGAATTAGCCAATCATGTGCAGCCCATTGTGTAAATAATGTATATAAGGCAGATACTTTGAGGGGACTTTCATTCATTCCTCCTCACCACTATGAGCTGAATAAAGAGCATGAAATCACTTTGCGACTCCGAGTATATTTCACTGCAAAATTGCATGTTGGCGTTTAGGTTGCACCAATTTCCAGCAAGGTGAGACATGGTTGTTTGCACAGTGTTATCTAGAAAGGTTTGGGGACATTCAGCAGCAGCCCCGGGCCAGAATTCGCCAGCTACACAACCCGCAAACATGAACTGTCGGCCCACAAGGGGTGCCTGTTATGGGGAAGCAGGGTCGTTGTTCCCCAGCCCCTCCGCAAAAGGGTCCTCACAGCCCTACACGAGACACACCCAGGGGTAGTAAGAATGAAGGCCCTTGCCAGGAGTTATGTGTGGTGGCCGGGGATCGACGGAGAGATAGAGGCCTGGGTCAAACACTGCCAGGCCTGCCAAGAATCCCGCCCAGATCCCCCAAGGGCCCCAGTCCAGTCCTGGGAGTCTGCCCGAGCACCATGGTCACGCCTGCATGTGGACTTCGCTGGCCCCTTTCAGGGGAAAACATTCTTCATAGTGGTGGACTCCTACACCAAATGGCTGGAAGTCGCACTGGTACCATCCACTTCTACATCCGCAGCCATCCGGGTACTACGCAGGCTGTTTGCAACGCACGGGCTCCCTGACACTCTCGTCTCAGACAACGGGACTGCATTTACGTCAGGAGAATTCCAAACCTTCACAGCGCAGAACGCCATCCGCCACATCCGTTCGGCGCCATTCCACCCTGCCACCAATGGCCAAGCAGAACGCATGGTGCGGACCACCAAGGACACCCTTCGCCGCATGACGCAAGGGGATTGGGAGTACCGCCTTGCCACATTCCTTCTAGCACAGCACAGCACCCCCAGCTCAACGACTGGCCGGAGCCCCGCTGAACTACTAATGGGTCGGCGCCTTGCAATCAGATTGGACCGCCTTCACCCCGATAGAGCTCAGGATGAGGTAGGGGTGGGGGAAGGCAGGAACCCCCGGACCTTCGAGGCCCAGGACCCAGTGTACGCAAAGAATTTTGGGGCAGGCCCTGCATGGGTACCCGCCACAGTCACCAGGGTCACTGGCCCCGTGTCGTACGAGGTGCTAACGGATGGGGGGCAATGCTGGCGCCGCCACTGTGACCAGATACGGCGACGATTCCCGGGAGAAAACCAGGAGGAGGAGGACAGGTCAGAGGAGTCCCAGGGGAACAGTGGGGCAGTGAGGCCCATAGAGCAGCAGGGGCCAGCAGGAGAGGCAGAACCAGTAAATACAGAGAGGTCCCGGGAGGCCGAAAGGACACCGGAACCAGAACCACGACTGAGCGAGCCGCTTGCGCCAGACCAAACAGCCCCATCACAGCCAGCATCCTTGGAACACGAGCCAGAACCAGAACCCAGGACCAGGGAACACCCCAGGCCGCAACGCACACGTAGGCCGCCAGCGTACCTTGAGGACTATGAATGCGACCTCCCGGGCAGGACTGGAACTTAGAGGGGAGGGGTGTTATGTACTGAGTCGAATAGGATCCAAACTGCAGCAGTCTGATTGGTCCTAGAACAATAGGATTCAGAATGCAGCAGTCTGATTGGTCCTAGAACAATGCAGCAGTATGATTGGTTGGCAG
This sequence comes from Podarcis erhardii, assembly GCF_964252035.2. NCBI lineage: Eukaryota > Metazoa > Chordata > Lepidosauria > Squamata > Lacertidae > Podarcis > Podarcis erhardii. The sequence goes on from NC_138503.1 coordinate 51,652,926, forward strand.
GAACCACCCAATCATGCTCCAGATTGAAGTGAATCCACAACCTGATTGGTTTACAGTACAATTCCGGAATTAGCCAATCATGTGCAGCCCATTGTGTAAATAATGTATATAAGGCAGATACTTTGAGGGGACTTTCATTCATTCCTCCTCACCACTATGAGCTGAATAAAGAGCATGAAATCACTTTGCGACTCCGAGTATATTTCACTGCAAAATTGCATGTTGGCGTTTAGGTTGCACCAATTTCCAGCAAGGTGAGACATGGTTGTTTGCACAGTGTTATCTAGAAAGGTTTGGGGACATTCAAAAGTTATAGCGGTTCAGATAAAACTTTTATTATTATTATTATTATTATTATTATTATTATTATTATTAATTTAAAAAAACTCCCTTTCTCTTTTAGACATTTATCTTCACAGATGGTGAGGACGAAGAACTGAAGAAGAGGACAGGTGAGCTGGTTGAATGCATTTTGGCAGATGGGGAAGGGAGCTTCTTAAATATCGCTTCATCTGGAGGCTGTTCGTGGGAGGGTGAAGGAAGATAACCTCCTGCTCATTAACTCTCTGGAGTTGCTGGGGGGGAGAGGGGGGACTTACTCAGCTATTTATTAAGCTGCCCTTCCCCTGCCCTTGGGAGACTGGATCAGATCAGTCTATTCTTATGCTAATGCCTCTATTCATGATTCCCCTCAAGACATCCCAGAGAGTAACAGGTGGCAGCTGATGGGAAAATGCTGGTTGAATAGGCAGATGAGAGCCTCTCCTTAGCATTCCCCCAGCCCAAGAGGGCCCAGTTTGCATGGAAGGCTTTCTCCCCCTCTCTGAGTTAACACTCAGTGGAGTGAAACAGCCTAGCAGCCTTTAGATGTAGCCCGTAATCCCTTCTTCCCTGACATTTGTTTATCCAAAGAATTTTTTATCCTGCTCTTCAGCCAGAAAAAAGGCTCCCAGAGCAATGTATAAATTACTAAAAGGGAAGAAGGGGAGGGGGGAGAGAAAGGCAGGCTTCTAGTCTTTAAAAAAAATAAAGGCATGGCACAAAAAGAAAGTGGAGGGGAGGGAGAAGGAGATAAACAAACTCAAGTTCGAGTTGCAGGTTCTTCTAGCGACCTGCTGGGGTGGGAATATGAGGGGAGAAGGTTTTCTCACACGGAGGCCCATGTTTGCATCATGGATTGGAGAGTTGGAAGGGACCCTGAGGGTCATCCAGTCCAGCCCTCTGCAATGCAGGAATATGAAATGAGCCCTGACCATTAGGTCCAGTCGCGGACGACTCTGGGGTTGCGGCGCTCATCTCGCTCATCTCATGGCCAGCATGACTAAGCCGCTTCTGGCGAACCAGAGCAGCGCACGGAAACGCCGTTTACCTTCCTGCCAGAGTGGTACCTATTTATCTACTTGCACTTTGACGTGCTTTTGAACTGCTAGGTTGGCAGGAGCAGGGACTGAGCAACGGGAGCTCACTCCATTGCAGGGATTCGAACCACGGACCTTCTGATCGGCAGGTCCAAGGCTCTGTGGTTTAACCCACAACGCCACCCGCGTCCCCCAGTACACCTAGTTAAAAAGGATCCGGTAACAGGGCAGAGTAGGGAATGAGCCAGTGGTTAGATTCAGCAGAAAACAGCTTTATATGTTAGTAGGGTTGTGGTTGTGTTCTTGCGATGCATTTTGTTGACGTATTCATATTTCCAAGCAAGGCACAAACTTGTCAGGCAAGCCATATCCTCCCATTCATTCTTCCTCCTCTCTCCTTCAGGGAACGTCATCAACACCAACTGCTCCGCTGCCCACAGCCGCCAAGCCCTGTCCTGCAAAATGGCCGTGGAATACGACAAGTTCATCGAATCTGGGAGAAAGTAAGCACAGGGAGTGGGCTGTGGGGGAAAGGCAACTTCGTAAAGCCAGTGTAAGGAGGGGCAATGTAGAGGGTGTGCTCTGCAGGCTGATAGGGATCTCCAACTAGGCAGGAAGGGTCTATAGCTCAGGGGCAGACCATCTGCCTTGCAAACAGCAGGTCCCAGGTTCAAACTCTGACATCTCCAGGTGAGAATGAGAATTGTCCTCTGTGCAGGCAGTACTGAGATAGAGGGACCAATGGGCTGACTCTGTATAAGGCAGCTTCCTACGTCTTGGCTTGAATCATAGAATTTTAAAGTTGGAAGAGACCACGAGGGTCATCTTAGTCCAACCCTCTGCAAATTTGGACCTTTTTTTGCCCGGTGTGGGGCTTGAACCCATGACCTTGAGAATGAAGAGCCTCACACTCTACTAATGGAGTTATTCCTCATCTTGTTGTCCTCCAGATGTTCTGGAGTGCAACTTACATAAGTTCCAAGCCAACCTTAAACAGGCTAACAGGACCAGTGGTCAGGGATTATGGGAGTTGTAGGCTAGAACCTTTGGAGGACACCAGATTTTGGGAAGACTGGACAGTCCTGAGCCGGATGGACCAGTTGTCTGGCTCTGAATATGGCAGTTTCCTAAGCTGCTAATTCTTTCTGAAATTGCCCAACTGAATGTAGTGTGTAAGCTTTTTAGGGTAGGTGGATCACAGCCTCGGTTGTAGTGAAATTTTATTGCATCCTTGATAGGTCCCTTTCCCAGTTAGTTGTCCTAAGTGATGTTCAGAATTAAAACCACCAGTAAAAGCATTTTAAAAAATTGCAACCTTAGATAAGGGTTGCCATCGCTAACCAGCTGAGGAAAGGGTCCTTTTAAGGCAGGCATGGCCAAACTTGACCCTCCAGATGTTTTGGGACTACAGTTCCCATCATCCCTAACCACTGGTCCTGTTAGCTAGGGATGATGGGAGTTGTAGTCCCAAAACATCTGGAGGGCCAAGTTTGGCCATGCCTGTTTAAGGAGTTGAGTTGCCCACACCTGGGAAAAGAGACTTTTTTGCCCCATGAAGCTGCCTCATGATAGGCAGAACAACCAGTTCCTGTTTAGATAAAAACTGTTTGTATATATAAATACCTATAAATACCGTTACAGATAGGTAGCCGTGTTGGTCTGCCATAGTCAAAACAAAACAAATTCCTTCCAGTAGCACCTTAAAGACCAACTAAGTCAGTTCTTGGTATGAGCTTTCGTGTGCATGCACACTTCTTCAGATACACTGCTAGTCCAGTGTATCTGAAGAAGTGTGCATGCACACGAAAGCTCATACCAAGAACTGACTTAGTTGGTCTTTAAGGTGCTACTGGAAGGAATTTGTTTTGTTTTACCTATAAATAGTTAGAGCTTCATCGGTACCAACCCAGGAAAATATAGCAATTGGAATCGATTGTGAATTCATTAAGACTCCTGGTGTAAACATGCAAAAGGAAATAATTCGGTTTGGTTCTTAAGGCTGATGTTTAAGCCTGTGAAAAGGAGTGTCCCCAAATTTGCTTACAAATCTGAAATAAAATGTCTATATTTCTGTTCTTTTGTCTTTTATGATTCATTCTTGGAATGTATTTAATCCCAGCAATAAAAATAAAGAAAGCTAAGACACTCCTGTTTTGCGCTAAAGTTTGGAAATGCCTTTTGGCTACGAATCCTGGTCAACTCATGACAAACCGAAGTTGAATTTATTTCGCCCCCTCTTAACCTGTTCACCTCTTGCTGTCGTTTGATGCATCAGGTGGTTTTGCCACATGGACGATGACAATTATGTCAATGTTCGAGCGCTGATCAAACTGCTCTCCAGCTATCCTCACACGCAAGACATCTACATCGGAAAACCAAGCCTGGATAGGCCCATCCAGGCCACGGAGAGGATTAGCGAGAACAAGATGGTAAGCGAACAGGGGAGCTGGAGAAAAATAAAAGGCTGTTTCACTTAGACCACATTCGCATTCCTCATACATTTAAAGCACTATGATACCACTTTTATATAGTTGATTCTTTAACTGTCAGGTATCTATAGAAAATTATTCTAAAAAACCAATCCTGTGGGAATGTTCAGGGAGGCAGGAGAGGATATATTGCTTATTAATATCCTTCCTAATTTTCACTAGCAAGTTCTATAATTTAGCAGAGTTTTACACTCCCCTTTTTAAACGTACAACAGATAGCTGGTTGCATGCTTAAGCCTTTCACTATTATGTTCCTGGTAAGTTCCCTTATGGGACGCGGGTGGTGCTGTGTCTAAACCACAAAGTCTAGGGTTTGCCGATCAGAAGGTCGGTGGTTCGAATCCCCTCGACAGGGTGAGCTCCCGTTGCTCAGTCCCTGCTCCTGCCAACCTAGCAGTTCGAAAGCACATCAAAGTGCAAGTAGATAAATAGGTACCGCTCTGGCGGGAAGGTAAACGGTGTTTTCATGCGCTGCTCTGGTTCGCCAGAAGCGGCTTAGTCATGCTGGCTACATGACCTGGAAGCTGTCTGCGGACAAACGCCGGCTCCCTCGGCCTATAGAGCGAGATGAGCATGCAACCCCAGAGTTGTCCACAACTGGACCTAACGATCAGGTTTACCTTTACCTTTACTAAGTTCCCTTATATCCCTCTTAAAAGAATGAACACGCCACAATCTTGTATAAAGTACATAAAAGAAGTTTACTCACATCATCAGTTCACAGTTGGATCCCTGAAGGCAGACTTAGTTACATATACATGTGGGTCTGTCCCATATGGAGATAGCCCCTTTGTCCTCTGTTGGCTGAAAGCTGAGCCAACAGAGCATCTCTAGCTAAAAATCTGCTGGTCCAACGATGGAGGAAGTTAAGGAGGAGGGGTACTGCTGCGTGCCTTGTCCTTTTTGTTACCTAGACAGGTAAGGTCACACCCACCTCTAGTCACATGCTAAAGGAAGTATGTCCCAGTCAGGAGGAAATGGGAAGTTTTCGACTGACTGGACCAAACATTCCCCCTGCATGTCCACTCTAGGAAAACAAGGAATGTTGTACTTGACTGCTACTTGTGTGTCACATCCCACAAATACCCAACACATTCCACTTTCTCTAGACCAGTATTTTCTTCCGGATTGATTTTGACTCTTGACCCTTTTCTTGCTCCACACAGCATCCAGTCCACTTCTGGTTTGCCACGGGGGGCGCTGGTTTCTGCATCAGCCGTGGGCTGGCGCTAAAGATGAGCCCTTGGGCAAGGTGAGCGGTTGACATTTGGAGGACGCTGTGTTTGCTACCCTGAGCTCTCGGATCACTACTATTTATGCCTTAGCTGGCCATGAACATGAGTGCTCGTTCCCACCTTGCAAATGTAAAACACATTGGTGGGTCAGGGGATATTTTTTTTGGGGGGGGCCACCTAAGAAAGAGGTCAGCCCACCCCTTTCCTTTTTATTGCAGTTGTTAGAATTATTTTTGTTACTATTTAACACCCATAAAGCACCTAATATTTTCTTAAGTGCTATACGTGTAATAAATTTTATACAGTCGTACCTCGGAATCCGTTCCAGAAGTCCGTTCGACTTCCAAAACATTTGGAAACCAAAGCGTGCCTTCTGATTGGCTGCAGGAAGCTCCTGCAGCCAATCGGAAGCCGCGCCGGACGTTCGGCTTCCGAAAACCGTTCGAAAACCAGGACACTCACGTCCGGGTTTCGATCGTTTGGGAGCCGATCTGTTCAGGAGCCAAGGCGTTCGAGATCAAAGGTACGACTGTACAGGGGAATTCCCGGCTTATGTGAGGGTTCAATTCTGGGTTCCCCTGCAAGTCCTTTGCCCCTGGAGGTGCCTGTAGATATTTTTTTAAAAAGCTGTATGTAATATTGAAGGTTTTTGTTATTTTTCATATTTAAAAAAATAAGGTTTTGGTAAATTGGGGTGGGGGAAAGCAATTCTCCTCCTATGTTCGTTAGGGAGCCTTGCCCGTTGTTAAGTCCCCCACCATACCAAAGTCTTGCTTCTTCCACAATCCTCTACAGTGGCGGACACTTCATGAGCACCGCAGAAAAGATTCGCCTCCCAGACGACTGCACCATCGGCTACATCATAGAATCTGTGCTGGGCGTGAAGCTGATTCGGAGTAATCTCTTCCATTCTCATTTAGAGAACCTTCACCAAGTGCCCAAGACAGAGATTCACGCTCAGGTAAAAAACGAGAAATAATAGACCAGTGTTTCCCAAACTTACGTGTGATTGCGTACCCCTTTTGAGTTTTTCCGTCTTGCCAGTGTATCCCTTCCCAGGTGTGGATAATTTGAGGGCAGTTTCAATAATGCTATTGTTTTCTGTAGGGGGGGAAAGCTATGGCAAAGTAAAATAGAAAATTCAGCTGTGAAATGCTTAGGTGTACCCTGAAGATGCCTGAGACATATTACAATAAAATGGCAATCTGTGTGAGCCAAGGGCTTTCTCCACCCCCCCCCCGCCCCCAATGCCACGGTGCTTTACAATATCTACGCTCCTTCCTGCCTATTCCAGTTGTCGTGTTACATGGGAACTGTGAGCACAGGGTGTGGGTAGGGCATGTGCACACATCTTTGCGCGCTGCTCATGGCTGCACTGTCAGTAATATCCAAGGCAACACGAAGACCAAGTACAACAATGCAATATCAATATAAACTCTTTATAATGTCTATACGAAACATTGAACAATATGAGTGTTATGTACTGAAGTTCTCATCCTGGGCCAACAGGGGGATACTGTAGATAGTTATGCAAATAAGGGATCAAAAGTGACGTTCAGTGATTGGATAGTTTTAGAAAATTGTTACAGTTACGTTGTACTGGAGCGCTATATAAGCAGGCTGACTGAATCCTTCAGTTCAGTTCTGTTCTGGCCTGTGAATAAACAAGAGCTGTTTGAAGAATCGCTGTGTCGTCTGATATGTTCACCCACAACTTAACAATGAGAAACCAAATAAACAGAAATCTTATAAATCTCTGAAAGTCACTAAATGTGCACTCTTGATGGATTCTCTTGAAAACATAGAACCAAATAAACATAAGTCTTATAAGTCTCTGAAAGTCTTTGTGGACTATGCAAGTCTCTGAAAGAAGCGATGGGTCAGATTCTTATCTGATGAAAACAAGCCGTAAAGCTTTGTTATATGACGTCTAACGCTGCTGAAGTGGTCCGCAAACAGACGTAGTGAACAGTGATTCCGGATATACCCACTGTTTCATAGAATTCTTCTTCAGCACAGCAGAAGGATACAGAAATGCTTCATAAACCCATCTATATGGTGAATGGATTTCTATAACAACAATATCTATGGAGCAGTGGTCATAAAGTGTTGTACTTGGTCATTGTGTTGCCTTGGATACTACTGACAATTGTTTGCAACCCAGGTGTTTAATTGTTTGGTTACTTGTGGCTGCACTGTGTCAGAATTGTCCTCAAACAGAAGTTTTCAGTGGTGCTGCTTTAAATCACAGGGGTCCAGTGTCTAAAAACTGGGACCCACAGCATGGCAACTGTGGGCAGCGTGGTACCCTCAGACACACCATGATGCCCTCCTAGCTCCCTTGCTCATTACTATTTTTAATTTTTTTAATTAAGCTCTTTTGGCTCTTGTTTGGTTGGCAGGGGCTGGAGGGGTTGTTATTTTGTCTGTGTTACATTTTGTGGTTGGCACAGGCGTTTTGCCTATTTGGGGGAAGGACTTCCTATCAGTTTTTCCTTCTGTGAAATGTGTGTGTGTGTGTGTGTGTGTGTGTGAGAGAGAGAGAGAGAGAGAGAGAGAGAGAGAGAGAGAGAGAATATGAATGAATGAATGAATGAATGAATGAATGAATGAATGACAGACACATGGAAATCTTAGGAGCTTTAAACATATATACACCGAGGACCCTCGTACCTACGGGACTGCCTCTCCTGGTATGTCCCACAGAGGACCTTACGGTCTTAAAAAAAAAACATCTTGGAGGTCCCGGGCCACACGGAGGTCAGACTGGCCTCAACCAGAGCCAGGGCTTTTTCGGCCGTGACCCCGGTCTGGTGGAACACTTTGTCACAAGAGACTATGGCCCTGCGGGACTTGACATCTTTCTGCAGGGCCTGCAAGACAAAGCTGTTCCGCCTGGCCTTTGGCCAAGGCACAGTCTGACCCCCTCCTTCTGTAATCCTCATAGAACTCTAGCCCAATGGCTGCCATTAATTTGATTTTGAATTGATTTTAAATTGAATTGATTTTAGAATGCTGTGTTACTTTTATTGTTGTTAGCCGCTCTGAGCCCGGCTTCGGCTGGGGAGGGCGGGATATAAATAAAATTATTATTATTATTATTATTACTTTATATATATTTAAAGCTCCGAAGATTTCCAGATGTATTCTTTCTTTGTTCCCAACATGTCGGGAACCTTAAGTCTTGAGAGAAAGATCTTAATTCAGCCAAGTGGACATACGAGCTCCTTCGTCATTTCATCAAGTCAATCTTTGTGTGCTCTCTCTCCCCTGCCCAGGTGACCTTGAGCTATGGGATGTTTGAAAACAAGAGGAACTCCATCCATATCAAGGGAGCTTTCTCCGTGGAGGAGGATCCGTCCAGGTGAGCAGCAGGTGTCCCCCCCCCCATGCATACTAGTTATTTGTTTAGAGATGTGGATCAGTTGAAACAGTCCCTGTCCACAGGTTTGCAATCTGAAAATATACACGACACGCAAGGAGAAATGGACAGTTAGGGAAGAGCTTCCCATCTCCACTCGGCTGAAAGACGAGCCATATTCACACCACACTTTTAAAGCACTAGAACAGGCACAGGCAAACTCTGGCCCTCCAGATGTTTGGGACTACAATTCCCATCATCCCTAGCTAACAGGACCAGTGGTTGGGGATGGTGGGAATTGTAGTCCCAAATATCTGGAGGGCCAGAGTTTGCCTATGCCTGCACTAGAATATCACTTTGAGCAACTGTGGCTTCCCCCAAAGAATTCTGGGAGCTGTAGTTTATCAAAGGTGCTGAGAGTTGTTCGGAGGCTCCTATTCCTCTCCCAGATCTACTGTTCCTCTGGGAGAGGAATTGATTGTTAAATAGCTCTGGGAAGAGATTGGGGCCTCCTAACAACTCTCAGCACCCTTGATAAACTACAGCTCCCAGAATTCTTTGGGGGGAAGCCATGGCTGCCTGAAGTGGTATCCTAGCGCCTTAAATGTAGGGTGTGAATGCGGCCAAATCTCTTAGCCTAACCTACCTCAAAAGGTGATTGTCAGGAATAAAACAGGGCAGGGGAGAGAGACAAAGAACCACGAGCTCTTTAAAGGGGAAATACTGGATCTGAAAGCTATAGATAACTTGCTCTATAATTAGAAAGGTGCCCCTGATTATCATCCGAGAGCAGGTTTTAAACCTGCTTGAACCACCCCCTGGCTAAACGTTACAGCCCTAATCAATACTGTGCCACTGATGATGGGGATTATAATTTTTGGGATGTCGCTGATATACCTTCTCCTCCTCTCTCTCGCAGGTTCCGTACCGTCCACTGTATGCTCTATCCGGACACTCCGTGGTGCCCTCGCAATGCAGTTTACTAAGAGACAAAGCGTCCCCTTCTTAACCTCGTCCCGAGTTTTCCCGGTATCCGAAGAGCTCGTGGGACCTGTGCATTTGCGTGTGTGTTTGTTTCCTTTGCTGTGAGGCTGTTGGCGCTTAATTACTGTGGTTAATTCACAGTGTGCATGTGTTTTATAGGCTGCTGTGCGGCCCCTTCTTCTCTCATCTGGCCCTGAGATGCTGAGACGTTTTTGGGCTCCCCCTGCTATTTGCCCCTGTTGATGGGGCAAGCGGGTTTTACTCTGGGCAAGAAGGAACTGCCCTTACAACCCTCATTTCTTAGGTGAGTGGTTCTGGCTGTTTGTACAGGCGTAAACTGATCGAAACCAGCCTGGGCATTTCTGAATATTGCTTTGCAATGTTCTTGTAAGAAGTTGTTTGTTTGCTTTTCCACAATCACCATTACTGCTGTGTTCCCCCCTCCCCCCGCTCCCTTGCTGCTGAATTTGTAAAAGCAGTGTTGGAATGAATGAACAAAAACACAGGGTGCAATTCAGCCCAGAGTTAAAGCACTAAAGGGAAAAAACAAAATTAAAACCTATGGACTTCATGGGGAAAAACTGAGCATCTTCATAGATCTCACCCATTAACGATCAATTGGGTGCTTCCCAAGTGCCAAACACTGAGCTGGGGTATGCCTTAAATCGGTGGCAGAGAACCTATGGCCATGTCCCAGATGTGCTTGAACTCCCAACCAAGAAGCCCAGCAGCCAACATGGCCAATGGGCAGAGATGATGGGGAACTGAATCTAGCAACACCTGTAGGACCACAGGCTAGCCACCTGTTGCTTTAAACCAGGTGCAGGGAATCTGCAGCCTTCCAGATGTTGCTGGACTACAACTCTCGGTCAGCAAGCATAGCCAGTACTGATGGGAGTTGTAGTTCACCAATATCTGGGGTTCCATGGGTTCCCTGCGCCTGCCTCAAACCTTTCACTGCCCTTCCCCTCTCCATCCTGGATTCCTAAACGCCCCTTTAATTGTTCCTCCCTGCTTATTAGGCTCCGGATAACTGTTCAGATGAAGGTTTACAAACTAAAGTTTGTAATTTTTTAAAAAATGCTCCTTTTTTGGAATTTCCCCCCTCTCCATAGTGAATGAGTGAGTGAGTGTGTTCTGTATTTTATACATATAATGCTCAGTTTTCTGAACTGTTGCTTCTAGAGCTGGTCCCTTGGACTCCCAGCTTTTATGGTTGCACTGAAGGGAGAAAGTCTGGACTCAGCCTCTTGGCAAACTCTACTTCCTTGCCTACAGCTCAATTGCACGAGGATTTATGCTCCACTGAATATGGCAGGGACTTCCTTGGAAGTAAACAGGTGTAGGATTCAGTGTTTCTCAAACTTGGGTACTCAGCTGTTGTTGGACTACAACTCCCACCCTCCCTAGTGATCTGGACCAGTGGCCAGGAATGATGGGAGTTGTAGTCCAACAACTGCTGGGGACCCCAAGTTAGAGAAACACTGAGTTAGCTTTATTGAAGCACTGTAATGTTTAGCAGCAGAATTTTGTATACGTTTACTTGGAAGGAAGTCTGGGGCTGTTGATAGGGACTTGGTCTTAGGCAGGATTGTGAATTCCATACAAGTGACTTAACTTTACCCAACGGGTAAGGTTTTCCTTTACGGTTTAATGAGAAGTGGCATGAATTACTATTTTTCTGCCATGCCTTCTCATATGCGATGAAAACCTTTGTGGGCCTGGTTTTGTGTGACTTCTGTTTAGCAAGGACATTCGCATGCCTTCACCTTCTCTCTCCCTTCAGTGCAACATCTTTTGTCCACCTGTCGTTTCCTCTGGAGCATCATCTCCAGGGGCGATTAAAAAACATCTTACCTGGTTGTCTCTCCTCTTGATGCGGAGACTGCTGCTCTAGCCCAAGCGCTCAACAAGAGGTCACACACTCGTACGCAAGTGTCCAGCCTCTTGTGCAAAAACCAGGGGAGTGTTTGCTTCCTCGATTCTTGGGCACGTTCAGAGAACTGTAAGCTTCCATTCCAAATGGGAAGGAAAAAGAATTGGCCCACACTGGGTAGTGTTTGTAAATATCTTATTGCAACAGTGTTATTTACTGTGCCCTTTTTGTGTAGCTTTTGTAAATTGTGGATTTTTTATTAAATATTTTTTTCCTGTGGATCAGGAAAAAAATAATTTTATAAAATCTGTTTTTAAAAAAATGAAATGGGGAGGGCCAGGGCGTCTTTTGTGACTATCACTTATCCTTAATTTATATGTCCCAGTATCTGGGAATTTGTTTGGGGTGTGTGTATGTATGTTGTGTGTGTTTTTAAATGAGGAAAATAGAGGGGGGGATATAACAAGGACAAATGTTCTCAGGGAATTAAACCTGATTGTTACCATGGAAACTGTGGTAACCATCCTTTCTTTTGCTGTTAATAAAGCAGTTTTTCGGCTGATTAATGTCATTTGACTGTGGTGTTTTGTGTGTGGCGCATGTAGGGAATAAGATCACACATCCTTTGTTGCAAGATGTAATGAGAGTAGTGGCCAAACAACAGAAGCTGCAACACAGTGTTGCAGTACTGCCTTTCAGGGTCCCAGCCAGTGGTGAGGTGGAGAAGGAACATTTTTGGGGGGGTTTAGTGGCTGGAGGACTGCAGCAGATATTTCACCTACAGGAGAAATATCTGACTCTATTGTAAGCTTAGAATATCGGGCTGCCTGTACCTATTCATTTACCTGGCAAGAGCCTTGCCTGCATTTTATCTCTTTACATTAAATAAGGTGCAATAAGCAGAGATGGTTCTAGGTTTCAGAGGGTCTCAGGCAAGGTGTGCACCATCTTCCTGTGCTTAACAGACCTGGTCAGAAGTAGCTGGGGTGGGGGTAAGGGGGAACAAGTGCCTTTTTTCCTGGTGGGTGAATGAAAAAGGGAGCCATTAGCTCCTACTCCATGTTTACTGCCCTATACGAAGGGGTGGAGAATGGCTCCCTTTTTCTTTGACTGATCAGGAAGAAGTTGGGATTCCTTGTCTTCATTCTCCACATGTTCTTACCGCCTCCTGGGATCCTGACCTAGTGATGCCACTCAGAATCTGACACAATTGCCTTACAGCCCGCTAGTTCTGAATGGGCCTCACCGATATGTCCACATTTGTAGCCCAACCATCCTCAGTTGATAGCCCAGCCACAGATTGCTACACCACATGGACCGCCATCTCCTCCTAATAAATGGTGCGCACACAGCTACTTTCACTGTTACATTTACAGAATAATACCATATTTGCACAATAATAAATAAATAAAAATACATTTTATTTATACCCCGCCCTTCCCAGTTCAGAAAACCGGGCTCAGGGCGGCAAATTTAAAACACTTAATTGATGCAACAAAAAACAGCATAAAATACATTATAAAACATGAATAACAGTACATTCAGAATAAAAAAATCAATTTAGGGGGGAAATCCATCCAATAAACATTAGATGATCACCAGGGCTAGCTGGCTAAATTAGTCCTACTTGGGCCAGCGAGGAGACCAGGGCAGAATTAGCTGTGGGATCCCAGAGCAGGTAATCTTCATAAAAAGGGGAGAGGGAGGGAAGGAAGAGAAATAAAAGATCAGGCTAAGTTCAAATTGAAAACCAGGCAGAATATCTCTGTCTTCCAGGCCCTGCGGAAGGAAGTTAAATCCTGCAGGGCCCTGGTCTGATGAGACAGAGCATTCCACCAGGTCGGAGCCATCACTGAGAAGGCCCTGGCCCTGGTGGAGGATAGTCTGGCTTCCTTAGTGCCCGGGACCTCTAAACTATGATTATTCATGGACCTTAAGGTCCTCTGCGGGGCAGATCAGGAGAGGCGGTCCCTTCCTGTGATTTCCAGCAACTTGTATTCAGAAGTATTGCTGACTCCAATTGCGGGGGCAGAGCAGAGCCATCACAACTAGTAGCTATCGCTAGCTCTCTCCTCCACCAATACATATAATCTTCTTCAAATCCATCCTAGTTGGTGGCCACCACTGGTTTCTGCAGAAGGGCGTTCCACAGTTCAACTACATGCCCTGTGTGAATAAGTGTTTTGCTTTATCCATCCCGACTCGTCCAACGTTGAGCTTCATGGGATGCCTGCAAGTTCTGCTATTACAACACACAGAGAAAAATCTATATTCTCCATGCTATGTGTCCTACAAACTTCTGTGAGTTGGGGCAAAACTCTGGTGCCGTCCCCCAACCCCACATTCCACCTCTGCTCTCATTTCTCAGCTAAAGACTGGTAGAAAACAACAACAATGCGCACACAGAGGCACAAGCACAGTGAGCTCATTTCAGACACCCATTCTGGGTGTATGGATTGGCAGTAGCCAATGTGTGTTCCCTTAAAACTGAGACTCTCTGCAATGCCTTTAAAAGTAAAAAAAATAAAAATAAAAAATCGCACCCATAAGAAACTATTGCATTATGCTGCAAAGCACACTTTCATTCTCGCATGTCAGTGGAATGGTCTGCGTGTGGGGTGGTGCTGGGGATGATATATGGACTCTGGCTGGGAAAAGCCAGCTCCTGTTGTTTGCTTTGTAATGGTTCAGCAACCCAGAACAGCCATGATAACGGCTGGGCTAGCTCTCCACGGTCCAGCAGTGAGGGTTGGGTGCTTGCCACCGGAGGAAGCCGTTTTTCATCACTGTCTGGCCAGCGGCTGCAGCCTCTGGAATAAATCTTCTGTCCCATAGCGAGCCAGATTTGATGGCTAGCCAGCAGTGTTATCAGAACAGCAGTATATCCTGGAAAAATCTACCTTTGGCTCACATTAGAAGTAGACCTCACAATGTATTCAAGAGGCAGTAAGCATTAATCTACAGAGAGCAAAAGAGCAAACCTCTTGAGCGAGATTTAAGCCATCCTGCCAGGCAGCTGGACTGGGATTTGTGCTCTGGCCTTCCAGTGCCAGTCAACCTCCAATTTCCTGATACAAATATCCATGAGCTAACCCCTAAACTAATACTTTCAGCTATGCAGAACAGCTCTATCAATGGCAATTGGTCATGATGGCTATAGAGAACCTCCAGGTGAAGGGGCAGGCTATCTTAAGAGGACTGACATGCATAGTATTGCTTTTAGGTCCTGCTTCAAGGCTTGCTGGTGGGCATCTGATTAGCCTCTGCATTAAATGGGCCTTTGGCATGACCCAGCAGAGTTCTTATACCCCAAAGGGTACACAGTCTGGCAGCACATGATGTCCATCATCTTGCTGAAGCTAAGCAGCTCCAGGCCTGGTCAATGCGTGGAAGCTCATGGACTCTGCCTTGGTTTCTGCTCCAGAAGAAAGGTAGAAAATAAACAGAAGGGAATAAATAAATGCATGTATCAAGATTTCACATCTCACTCCCTGAGGATGCAGTTATGCCCTTCAGGAACCACACATGACACTGGCCAAGGGATGCCTCCACTCTCTCATGGTTTGATCCCCAGTCATAGCATCAAGTTGAGGTGCAACACAGCTTACACTTGAAAGCAGTGCACATGAAATTGCTGTGCAAGGTACTGAAAATGCCTAAAAAGAGCTTTGAGGTGTGTGGGGGCCGATGGCCCTCCAGGTGTTGCTGGGGAGACTCCCACCAGCCCAAGCCAGCCTGGCCAGGGATCAGGGAAGAGGAGAGTTGCAGTCAAGTAGAAACCAGAAGGCCACAGGTGCCCCATGCCCTGCTTTAGTGTCCCCTACAAGAAAAACGGGGAAGTTGTACCAATACATGACCATCATACAGTCAGAAGCAGGGTGGGCGACTACCAATTTTAGTTTATTTTACGTTCCAGTTTTTCCGCATCCTGAAACTAGTTTTCCACATTGCCACTACAATCTACAATTTTTAAAAAAGAAATCCTTCAGAATATTTGTCAGCATTTTGCTACAAATTTGCCCCAATAAACACATTGATTAAAACACTTATTTTCTGCAAGCAATTTCTCCTAATGCATTTTTGTACGCATCGTTTGGGTGGAGACACGCATTGCGAAATTTGTAGCAGTGCAAATTTCAAAGGATAGCTGTGCTTTGGTTTGCGGCATGGTCTGAGATTTGCAACTTAGGTAAGTTTATCCTTAAATGCAATCAAAACCACATTTCTCCCTACTGAGCACATATTGTTTGCCTTGATTTCATTGAAACCAGCTTAGCTTTGGCCAAGCTGTAGCCAAGGTTTTGTTGGTCTACTTACTAAGATCCTGACACCCAACTGTCAGAAGAAGCCAGTCCTGTTTAACCATCCATGCACTGGTGGAACATGTAGACCCTGCCACCTATGGGTATCTCTGCAAAACAATTCTACAGAGGTTTTGGACAATACTTCAAGTTGCGTGTTTATTTTTGTTACAAAGGAAAGGCCCAAAGGGGTCTTATGAAGTAGAAACAAAATCTTTGTCTGTATGGAGCCATTACAAGTAAACAGGATGTCCTGTCCCAGAAAAGAGCTGCAAGATGAAAGCCTTTAATTTAATTTTATTTTTAAATTGAAGCTTTTTTAAAAAAAAGCATGCGACATAGATACCAAAGTAGAAGATGGCCGCAGAAAAGGTTCTATTAAGAAAAAGAAAATGGTAGCCATGGCTGCTTATGGAATGATGAATCAACGCTATAGAATTGCAACATGGCAAGAGAAGTATGGCATTCAGAAGAGACTTAAAATTAAGTTGGAATAAAAAGGCCATGCAACACTCCTAGGGGTCACATGTATGCTGCCCTGACTTCCATGTTGGAAGTAAGGCAGAATATATATCTAAACAAAGCACCAATTTCAAGTATTGCTTTTAGTTGTCAGAAAAGACGTCACAACAAACATAGTTCACACAAGGTCTGCAAGCAGGGGGCAGAAGCTATGTTTTTTTCTACTGCATTCTTTTACAGGGACAAGAAGGTCACAGAATTGTAGAATTGGAGAGTTGGAAGGAACCCCAAGGATGATCTAGTCCAGTGCAGGAATCTCAACTAAAGTACCCATAACAGATGGCCACCCAGTCTCCTCTTTTCCAGGCTAAACATACCCAATTCCCTCAACTGTTCCTCGTCAGACTTGGTTTCCAAACCACTGATTATCTTGGTCCTCCCCCTCTGTACCCATTCCAGTTTATCAATATCCTTCTTAAATTGCAGCGCCCAGAACTGGACACCGTATTCCAGGTGTGATCTGACCTGGAATAGAGTGATACTATTACTTCCCTTGATTGGGAAACTAGACTTCTGTTGATGCAGCCTAGAAGCGCATTAGCTTTTTAGCTGCTGCATCACACTGTTGACGCATGTTAAGCTTATGTCCTAGGTTCGATCTCTGACATTTCCAGGAAGAACCAGGAACGCTGACGAGCCACTGTCAGGCAGTGTAGACTGTGCTGAGCCGGTTGCAGCAATGGACTGACTCAGTATAAGGTGGCTTCCTCTGTCTCTAAAAGCAGCGCCTGGAAATGGCAATGAGAGAAGCACAGTGACAGGGATGAAATCCTCCCATCTTGCTGGGAGGAAAACGAAAGGCAGTCCAAGAGGCAGCTGAATGGAGAAGCAGCAAAGGTCACAGAGTTGTGGTTCTCACGTTCTATTCCTTGGCGGCTGGATCATGTCTAGTAAACTATTCACCGTCCCGCAGTTGGAACACCGTCCACGAAGAAGCCATCCCACTCACCCAGCTGTTTTGTGTCCATCTCCATTGAAGATGAAGAATGATCTGTGACCAAGTCTGTGGCCCCGACCTGACGCTGGAGCGTAGAAGAAAAAACCCTAACCAGCACCAAATTTGTGTGTTGTGGGCGAGGAGTAAATGTTTTCAGCTGAGCAAAGCTTGAAGCATTGACTGATGAATTATGCAGAATTGGCAAAACTGACGGCTAGACTGCGAGAAAAGGACAACAGTGACTTTGAAAAAGAGTGGGAACCTCTTATATTATATTTGCAGAAACAAAAAAAGAACATTGACTCGATGGTAGGATTTAAATAAACATTCACACCTTTATTGATAGAGAACAATTAATGTGATGAAGGAATAATATGGTGGACTGTAAAAATCAGCAGTATATAATAAGGAGGACAACAAATCAGAAATGGAAGCTGAGGGAAGTCCAAAGAGAGGGAGGGGGTGATGATGTGTAATATGTATGTTATTGATATGAGATGTTTGATAAAATTGCAGAAGTATTACACCGGCTCAAACACTTGAACTTGATTGTGTACATTCTTACTCAGACTGTAAGTTTCAGTGAATGATATGGGCCTTAATCTAAGGTTACCAGATTTTTTTCAATGAATCCAGGGACATTTTTTAGTAGAAATGATAGGATTTTGTATGGGGACTGATTTGTAAATCTGGGGACTGTCCCCTTACCTTAATCTCGAGTCAGGACATTTGGCATTGCAGTTCCTTTAGTTTCCCATCCCAAGTAGAAATTAAGATATCATTTACATACACAGCAAAATGAGTAGACTATACCTTTCAGAGTAGTGTGGGAAACGCTCCCTCACATCAAGAAAATCAACCTGCCTCCAACGACAAAGAGAAATAACCAAGTTCTGGCGCAGATCCTTCTTTGCAATGTTATTTTCCAGGGTTTTTTTTTTTTGGTTTTTTTTGCTGCTACAGCAAAATAGCTAGAATTACTCTTGCATCACCTCAAAAGACTGGTTGAATTGGATGGAGGCAGTGGGTTTTTATCACGCTGCATGTGTTAATGGCAGGATGTCTGGATCATCAACATAACTGGCTGTGTGTGTGTGTGTGAATATAACACCTGAACTTTTCTACATTTCATTTCCTTTCAATGTCACAGCTTACAATTCACCCCTTCCCCGCCCATGCAATCTCTCTCTCTCTCTCTCTCTCTCTCTCTCTCTCTCTCTCTCTCTCCTACACCAACTCAGTATAACAATGCATGCATCTGACAAAGTGGATTCTAGCTGACAACAGATTTTGCTATCATGAATTCCTTAGTCACTGCTTCAAGGCTCTCTTTTGTTTTTTCCTGGAGGTGCTTAAAATTTTACAGGGGACACATAGGGTGCTGCCGCCACCTGGTGGAAGCAGTGTGACACGAACACTTGAAATGTGAGTAAGCAGAGATAGCATTATGGTCTGCAGCTGCAAGCTGTGGAAACAAGATAGGATCGATGCCGAATGCAAATAGCAACTGGAAAAAGCAGAGATGGACTCCTTTCACAGAACCAGGTTAATCTACCTGCTATCCCACTTGTTAAGGGACGTGGGTGGCACTGTGGGTTAAACCACAGAGCCTAGGATTTGCCAGTCAGAAGGTAGGCGGTTCGAATCCCCGTGAGCTCCCGTTGCTCAGTCCCTGCTCCTGCCAACCTAGCAGTTCAAAAGCACGTCAAAGTGCAAGATAAATAGGTACCACTCCAGTGGGAAGGTAAACAGCGTTTCCGTGCGCTGCTCTGGTTCGCCAGAAGCAGCTTAGTCATGCTGGCCACGACCCAGAAGCTGTATGCCAGCTCCCTCGGCCAAGAAAGCGAGATGAGCGCCGCAACCCCAGAGTCGGTCACGACTGAACCTAATGGCCTTTTTACCTTTATCCCACTTGTTCCTTGTTTGTGTCTTTTTAAAAAAAACCTGCATTATTTTCTAGTTCCAGTGTGGCTATTTAAGTTTTGGTTAACCTGATGTGCTCCAATTGCTTTGGATGGCAACTCCACCAGCACCAACTAGCACAATCGGGGAGGGCTGCCTGCACCATGAGGGGCAGACAGGGAAAGCAATGCAGATATTCTGGATATTCCATATCCGGAAACATCATCACTGCACCCTGGGCACCTTCACTGGGTCAGGGTCCCACAATAGGGTGTGGGTGCCATCGCCGCTGCAGCTCCAAGTTTATGAAACCAGGGAAAGTCATCCTTGTCCTCAGTGGGCATTACTCCGGACACAAAGCTGTTATTGTTAAGAATACTGATGATGGCACCTCTGACCGCCCCTACAGCCACGCTCTGATGGCCGGCATCAATCGTAACCCACGCAAAGTGACAGCAAGCATGGGCAAGAAGATTGCCAAGCATTCCAAGATCAAGTCCTTTGTGAAGATCTACAATTACAGCCATTTGATGCCTACCAGGTACTCCGCTGATACTCCCCTTGACAAGACTGTTGTCAACAAGGATGTCTGTAGGGACTCAGTGCTGAAACGTAAAGCCCAGCGGGAGGCCAGAGTGAAATTTGAGGAGATATACAAGACAGGCAAGAACAAGTGGTTTTTCCAGAAGCTCAGATTCTGAGTGGCATGCATTTGGACCAATAAATATTTTTTGGGGGGGAAGAACAATGGGGGGGGGACCGATCCAGGCATCTTTTGAATGCAGACAAGAGAAGTATTAACCATCCTGAACAGGTAAGGCGGTCGATTTCACTTTCACTGTCAATACGGTAAACAAAACCCGATCAATATGGCTTTCCCTACAAATGATGGGTCATCATTACACACCTTTGTGGCAACTGAGCCCACAATGGAAGAGTTATAAGGTACCACATTTGCAGCCATTGCATCAGGGAAGGTTTTTGTGGCACTATGACTTGGGAGAAGCCTCCCCACAAAATCATGAGCTTTGACATGCTGTGCATCAGGGCACACTTCCCCATGCCCACATATAATAGTTGAGTTGGAAGCGACAGCAAGAGTCATCTAGTCCAACCCCCTGCAATGCAGGAATCTCAGCTAAAGCATCCAAAACAGAGGGCCATTCAACCTCTGCTTTGAAACGCCCACTGAGTCCACCTCCTCCTGAAGGATTTCGTTCCACTGTTAAACAGCTCTGATGTTTAGTTGGAATCTCACCTTTTGTTACTTGGTTCGAGTCCTACCCTCCAGAGCGGGAGAAAACATCCAGCACTGCAGTGCAGAGGGTTGGTCAGCAGGAAATATACCTCACACAGGCCAAGAAAGGTGAGCCACCCATTTTATGGAGGACGGGTCCCTGCTCTAAGGAGTTCTACCATCTGAAGTTCAATGCAGGGGAAACAAGAGGAAGCAGAGGCAGCAAAATACAGGCGACTGCTTCAGTAACCCCACTTAGACTCAGTTACAGCAGGCCAGCCTTTGCCAATAGATATGCCGTCTACAGTGGATGGGAGTTGTAGTCCAAAAACATCTGGATTGCACCAGGTCAGGGAAGGACGCCATGGACGATGCCAAGGACTGGAGAAGGGGGCACGTTTGCAACCAGTACTGGTAAGCTATGCCCCCTCCTCTTTCATCCTCTCTTGTTGCAGAATAGTAAGGGAGTGGGTGGCGCTGTGGTCTAAACCACTGAGCCTCTTGGGCAAGCCAATTGGAAGGTTGGCAGTTCGAATCCCCACAACAGGGTGAGCTCCTGTTGCTCTGTCCCAGCTCCTGCCTACCTAGCAGTTCAAAAGCTTAGCAGTGCAAGTAGATAGATACCGCTGCAGCTCTGGCTTCTGTCAGTGTGTCCCGTTGCACCAGAAGTGGTTTAGTCCTGCTGGCAACATGACCCAGAAAGCTGTCTGTGGGCAAACGCCGGCTCCCTCAGTCTGAAAGTGAGATGAGCGCCGCAACCCCATAGTCGCCTTTGACTGGACTTAACCGCCCAGGGGTCCTTTACCTTTCATTGCAGAATCTAAGCAACCAATTGCATGTTTCTCCCTCTGTGTGTACAAATACATAAAACACAGTCCCCAATGCTAACAAACTATGCCCAAACTTAGTTAAATATAAAACAAAGCCGCAAGGAACAATGGCAGTGATTTAAAATTAAGACACTTAACTCCAGGGCTATGCGTTTTCAAAGTTTATTTTAAAACATTAAACTGAAGCTGAATAGAAACCACAGAAATTACATTTAGAACTTTTTGTTTAGCATTTGCTGAACAAGGGAGGGGAAAGAAAACCCAAACCAGTAAAAAAAATTAAAAAATGGTTACAGTACAATTTAATAAAACTAATGAGAGGAAAGGGAAGGATACAAAAACAGGCTCACTCCTCAGTTTATACTCCCACAAAATTTCAAAACATTTGGGGTAAGTGCAGAACACTTGAAAGCAACTAGTCATGTTCAAAGGCTTAAAAAAATTACACACATATACATGTGTATCTTTATATAAAGTGGCAGGATATACAGTACAGCCATTGTGGTTTTAAATAAAACCAAGTTAGGAGAGAGAGAAAATGTCAGTTTTGTCTTCACTGGTATGTTTCTGTGACAGTAAGTCAAAAGGTGAGGAAGAGAAGCCAGAAGAGAGAAGTCCTCAGGCAATTCCCATGTTGACTCTTGTTAAGAAAGGATCCAGGACCTATGTTACAGCTAGGAAAAGCAGCCTGGCCTATTCTTGTGCCTTTCCTTGCAGATCACTGACCAGAAAGCAGAACCACCTTTTTACAGCACGGGGACAAAGACAGTCATCTCCCAATTGTGGCTGCCATTGGTCTGCTAATGAAAAGCACAGCTACCATAGCTGGATCATTCTAGTTGGCAAATCCCAAGAAGCAAATTTAACAGCACCAAAACACCTGATGCTGTGTGTGTGTGTGTGTGTGTGTGTGTGTGTGTTAGCAGCAACATTCTTGCCAACTACTTCCAACGCTCTCTGGAGATGGAGCCCTTGTGGTGGAGAAATTCAGAGTATAAGAATCCTAACGTAAAATAGAAAAAACCAACATTGCATAGAGAGGACAGTGGTGTTGTTCTTGTTGTCGAAGACACTCAGCACCTAGAATGATCCTGAGGGAGCAGAGCAACCCCTCTTTAAATATTGAAAGGAATAACGCTTTGCTTTCCTCATAGCTGCCTGCTTAAAAACTGGCCTTTTCTTCCTCTTTTTTGGTCCAAGTGTACCCAGAAGGAGCAGTTTTCTGTTATAAATAAATAAATAAAAGCCCACACCTCTGCATCTTCCTATGCAGGACGTCAAAGCAAAACTTCACCTAGTTGGGCGAGAGGAGAGTCGCCTCGTTTACAGAGGAAAAACTGAAGTCTAGTGAAGCCAAGCCATCTCCCCAATCCCACCGCCAAACTCTCATCTGACAACTGCATGTCAGTCAAGAATGAAAAAAGTCTAGGCTCTAGGGCAGTGTTTCCCAACCCTGGGTCTCCAGCTGTTTTCAGACTACAATTCCCATCATCCCTGACCACTGGTCTTGCTAGCTAGGGATGATGGGAGTTGTAGTCCAAAAACAGCTGGAGAACTAAGGTTGGGAAACACTGCTCTAGGGGATCCCAGCTCTCACCTTCAATGGTCCCATCAAATTACCCACTCCTGATACAGTGACTCCTTTAATCAACCACCCCACGCTTTAGAGGTTATGGGAGCTTAAGCCATGGGTTGCCAATGAAGCTCTTGAGATCTCCCCCTGCAAGAGCCTCTGAGCCTCCCCACTCGCTGCCCCCCTTGATCATTAGGCGATAAGGGTGGTTAAAAGTACATAGAGCTGAAACAGGAAGTTGGAAGAGTGGCTCTCTCCCACTTTCTTTTCAGCACTGTGCACTTCTCAAGGCTGAGATTAATTCTACTGGGTCATTTTTTAATCGGATCCCTTGGAAAAGCAAAGTGTGTCTCTGCATCTTCTCTCTCTTGGGCAAGCTCAAAAATAAAGATTAGCAGCAGAGATTCTTTCTTGTTTTAGCAGATAACATTCCAGGAATCAAACTCTGCAGTCCTGCAACTAGCTGTGCATAGTAATTTCTCTCTCTCTCACACACACACATATAAATGGCTAAGATCCAAGAAGCTACTCTAGAACAGGCTCCCTCAATCTCGGTCCTCCAGATGTTTTGAGACTACAATTCCCATCATCCCTGACCACTGGTCCTGCTAGCTAGGGATCATGGGAGTTGTAGGCCAAAAACAGCTGGAGGGCCAAGTTTGAGGAAGCCTGCTCTAGAGGTTTCCAAAGGCTCTCACATGCCCTGTAGACTCCTTTCAAACAGCAAGCTCCCATGTGGCTCAGGGCCTGCTCCTCAAGACACGTTCAAACTGGGTTAGACTTAAGGTTTTTGAGGTCCTGGCCAGCCATTAGTTAAAACAGGGTGGGGAAAGCCCTCCAGATGTTGTTGAATTACAGTTCCCATCATCCATGATGATTCGAACCATTGGCTGGGGCTAATGGGAGTTGGAGTCCAACAACATATGGACACTGGTTTAACATCCAAGTTACAGATTAATCGTGAGTAACGGAAATGGGAAATATCTAAGGTGAAGAAAAGGGGAATCCAGCTGATTTAATATTGCAGGCAATTCAAAGAGAGCACAATGAATTATAGCCTGAAAATTCAGGAAATGTATGAGATAAATGTTTGTAAGGAGTTGAAATCCAAGCCTCCTAGCTATTAATCCTCATGGGATGCTGGTCCTGGAAAAGAAAGATCTTGCCTGATATTCAAAGCCTTGCTAAGGATGGCAGAATGTCTGTACGCTCTCCTGAAACACTGGCTGAGAGCAGGCAAGAACAGTGTAAGTTAACACTGGCTTGTATCCGTGTGGCCTTTTAAGAAGTATTTTTTGCATGTGAATCACATAAGCTTGCCTCCAGTTCATGAGTACCACACAAAAACGTACGCATGGGACACATTTCACACAACCAAAACTATCCCACAGTACCTCTGCTACAATCAGCATTGCTACAATCTCTGCTACACAGCATTATGTGAAATGGTCCTATGACTTTCAGCCTTCCATGCTGAAGTAGGAACTTGAACTGCAGGCTAAAGCTGTGTCAAAAGAGAGCAGCTCAACTTCTTTCTCATGGCCACTGCGACATTGATTACTGCAAAATGTAGGTAGTATTCTTCCCCTTTGTGAACACACACAATGCGCATCCTAACAGGGGATAAAGAGCAGAGGCGGCACAGGCGTTCTAAATAGTGTTTAGCACCAAGAATTTCAAGACATGCACGAATTCAAGCCAAGTGAAACTGGCTCCCCATCTGCTTACAGTAAGTAGCCCGCCAGGAGTTTCAACACTGCCATTTCTGCACTTCCAGGCAGGCATAAAAACAAAAACAGGCGGCTTGTTGAGTGAGGTGTGCTGTTTGGCTTGGTAGGTCACAAGCTGTATGGCCCAGATGCATCTAGGCACCACCAAGTGTCTGGGCTAAGCAGTAATGTGGAAGCTTTAATTATTCTTGGAAATCGTACCCTGAGCACACACACACAAACACCTTTCCATGAACATGCCATCTGCGGCTTGGGAAATTCTGGGCCTCTCTCTCCTTCCATCACTGCTAAGCTGGTCACACCCGAGGCACTAAATTAAAATATGTTTCCAGTGGTATTTAACAAGGAATAGGGGACAACAGAGGAGAATCGAACTCCTCAGATCGGCATACGTGGATGAACGCCAAGTTCGTACACTGAACCCTTCTTTTTTCTTTTTCTTTTAATAAGCAAAAATGAACTCAAAATGGAGTCAGCTAACATTAACATACAGGATACAAAACACTACACTTATTTCCAGGACAGCACACACACACAAAAAATAATTTCACAGCCAAGTCTTGATTCAATTTCCTTTTTTTTTTTTTTACGATTACAATGCAGTCTTGAACACTGGACGCAGAGAGTCCAACATGCTATATACATTTCACATTGTGGAGATGTTTGTGTGCTTGACAAGGTTCTTGGTTCACAATTGGTTTTTTTTAATAAAAAAGTGCTGTGACAATGCCATGGGGGTGTTTTTTTAAGGGGGAGGAGAGGAACATGACCAAATAAAGCAGACAAGCAGATGGCCACAGATGCACTGGGGGTGGGGGAAGAGAAAGAAAATCAAAAGGAGAGTCTTTGGACCACTCCAGTTTCCCATTCCGTTGTCTCATTGCCTCATTTAGATTCTGATCAGGCAGTTCTAGATATTAGTCTTCCTCCCTCTCCAGAATTTCAGAAACTAAATCAAAGTCAGGGCGATGGTTCTGAAATGATTTGAGAGTCGCTGAGGAAATCAGCCAGGACACATTCCAAGCAATATGGTCTTGAGATTGTTCCCCACCCCCACCCCCATCACATTACTTAAAAACTCATACAAATTAGGACAGAGAAAAAATAAAGTTTTTGTGGTTTCACTTGCTATACCAAAGATATTTAAGAGCCCCAACAGGCACCAAAGCCAGCTAAAAGATAAAACCGGCCAGTCAGCAATTTGGAATTAGTCTGTTCGGAAGCTGGCCTGGAGGACAGGGCAGAGTGGGGGTAGAACAAATGATGCAGAGACCTCCTGAGAAGCCGATTCCACAGACATGCTGCAACCACAGATGGTTTGGGATTGCACAAGAGACTGCATAGAGAAGTCACCTCACTTGCAGGTCACCACTGTGCGCACTTTTCCTCGTGCCAGTGCAAATGCCCCCCCCCCCCCCACACGCAAGCTTCTTTTTCAGAAGTAGGTCCACTTAAACTAGCCTTGGAAAATCCCCACGTGCTGTTGGTGTCACTCAGGAATCCATATCGGTGTTGTTCTTTTCGGATTTTTTAAAAAAGAGGTTCAATTAAAAACCAAGTTGAGTCTTGCCCACGTTAATTAAGATATACACCAAGGTCCTGCATTGCATGCAACGAGGCAGTTAGATGCTGTGACTCTACGGAAGTTGGGAAAAAAGTCACAGCAAGTCCAGAGTCTCCCAATCAAATCCACACAGTTGAGACCTTGCAGCTTTGCCTTATAGCGTCACTTTCCCCCAAATGGTCTCCTTCTAGAAATCCAATGGGAGATACTAAGCACATCTCCATTTGGCAATTCATGATCCACCAGTGTACCCGGTTGCTCCTTCCTCTTCAGAGCACAAGTTGCAGCTACACCTTGGACGAAGGCAATTTCTATAGTGGTTACTGTAATGTTGTTGTTGGTCCCTTGGTTAGCATCCGTATGGCCAGACAGCATTTACTGGAGCATCTGCAGGGGGTTGGGCTACTTGACCCTTGGGGTCCTTTCCAAATCTACAGCTCTATGATTTCATACTCTGTGAATCTCTTCCTTTCTACACTAGTGGGCGTGGGGTGGGAGAGACCTTGTTTAAAGGCTTGCCTTTCTCAAGCCATTAAAAATCATGGCTAGGCTACCAAGGGTGATATTTAGGGGCTGCTTCTCCAGTACAATCTGAAAACTGTTCCATAAATTTAAGGTGTTTCAAGTGTACACCTACATTTTTTTTGTTTTAGAAGCATGAACAAACAAGGTGTTTCAAAACCATGTACCTAAGCAGAATGAGGATTAACTCCCAACTGAGTGTGCACTCAATGGCAAATGTGGGTTTGCTGCTTTGCAATGCACAGTATGGTCCTTAGAGTGGGAAAAGAGACCAGTTTTGGAGCTAGCCAGATGGAAAGTAATTATCAAAAGGTTGCCGGATGGCAGGGAGGATATAAACATTTACAGTCTTTAACTTTTTAGACCCCTCTCCTAATAGTATTGGGTAGCATATGACCATAATCTATACCCAGAGGTAAATTTAAAGGCTTACTACGCTGTTCATATGCACGTAAATATTTTGGACAACTGACTGAAGACTGTTTCAGTCTTTTCTTTCTATCCTTCTGCAGGCAGCACCCAAAGATCCCATGGTCCTCTGCTTTCTCAGTAAGCAGACTGCAAAAGAGTCACACCCTTGTAGGAAGTAACCTATTTCCAAGGAGAAGGCATACAGACCTTCCCCTGAAAGCAGCCCTTTGCTAATGGAAGAGATACGGGTTATCAAGGGGGTGAACAGCTCAGCTGATTAGAGTGTGGTGGTGCTACTAACATCAAGGCTGCAGGTTTGATCCATATGGAGCAGCTGCATGTTCCTGCATTGCAGGAGATTGGACTAGATGATCCTCAAGGTCCCTTTCAACTCTACAATTCTATCATTCTATGTCTGGAGGAGTTCTCCTCCAATACTGTCCTAGGTGATGGGACAAACTCACTGTGGCTTCTACGTGAACTTAAATGAGGACCCCCCAAGTTCTGATAAAGGTGCCACGCAAAAAAGTGATCTGGTATCCCAGCTGACATTGGGAGGTATTTTACCCTGTCTCTAGTCACTTGTTGCGGGATAAGTTACACAGAAATGAAAAATCAAAGTATTAAATAAGTAAAGGCCTTCCCTGTCCAGTATTTCCTGTTGTCACCCCCCACCCCTGGACCCCCATGGTGTTTTATCAAATAGAGCACCTTCAATGCAGCAGCTGTGGGACTGGTGCAGGCATCCCTGAACTTTGATCTCTCTCAATCTGCTGTTGATCTTTGTTGCCAGCACACATCATCATTTTAAGAGGCAACTGGAATGTGGTTTGTGCAGCCAATATGAGAGATTAGCATGACGGGCCAAAGAGGGTGGTGGGAGAAAAAGCAAATATCAAAGCTGTTCTGACATTCACAGTATTTTTGCTCCCCAATTCTGGGATACAGGAGCAGCATAAATCTGTAGATTGATTGTGGAGCTCTCCCAAAGGTCTATCTGAATCCAATGCTTCTAGGGTCTTGCATGTTCCAATGCTCAGAAAAAGCAGTAAGTCCATCTTGCCACAGGGGAACATTTGCACCGAACCTGGCTGGCACTCTTAGTTGCGCTTTTATCATGTTACACTTGTGCCATGCGGGCAACAGCAGGGATAAGATCCTTCTCTCCCCCGTCTAATGCTTCTTAAACATTGTCCTGAAATATTTTGGCACCAGAAGGAATGCTGGCTCCAGTTTCATGTCTGTACATCAGTGTCAAAGAACTTCTGCTGATTGCTATTAGAAAGTCTAGTGGCAAAGTAGAGTGGGAAAATTCAGCACAGCCGATGTGAACTCATCCATGCATGTGGGTGCATGCATAGCGTGTGGGGAGTGAGAATACAGCAGTTGGCAAGGGAAGCCCCCTACTTCTCCCCAGGTGTTTGCACCTAGGTCTAAAGAGAGGGAGAGAGAAGTAAACTTGTACTGGAAGAGGATGATTGAATCAGCAGGCCTTCTCATTCTAACATGGTAGGAAGAGGTGGCCTCCCAGATTTGTCGATCCTGGAATGAGGAGACGCTTCTCTAGGGTAGCACAGAGATGAGAGATATGCAGTAGAAGCTGAGTGCACGTGAACTTTATGACAGTGTGCGCATTAAATATGGCTTCCTCGGATTAGTATGTCGCATCCATAGTACTTCTGTAAGATGATCCACTTTTTCTAGGCTTGACTCACAACACCATTTTCGTCCTCCATGAATTAGACAGAGGCCTGGCAGAAAAGGTGGCAAGCGGCTTGCAATTTCCTGATTGGCGGTCAACAAAAGCTGATCCCACACACAGCAGGGCAAGATGGGTGAACTGGCGAGTCTCCTGCAGGTGTGCACAGGACCTTGCTTCTCTGTCCACTCCTGCACACACAGGTGCAAGTAAGTATAGCCTTAATCAGTAATAAGCTTCCACCTAGCTTTGCCCCAAGTGCACTCCAAAGGGGTGGAGAAGCAAGAAAAGCAACTGAGCTGGATTCAGGACAGAAAAAAAGCAGGGCTGTTCTGCGAGGACAACACAGGATGGCAGCAGTTGGCACGTTTTGTTCCTTTTTTTTAACTTAGACCACATTCTAGTTTTTAATGCACACTGCCAGAGTCTGGCCGAGGCTGGTTGGTGGCGAGGTATTTGGCTCTCATGCTGGAGGTGTACTGGAGAAAGAGAAAAAAACACAAAGAAGATAGTAGATCAATTCAGAGTAATCGGCAAGACCTTAAGACTCAAGTATTGCTTGATACATCCCCTTGTATTAAGATTTGAAGTTAGATATCAAATGGTTAATCATCCTTTCCGACGCCTTAACGAAAGGTTCACCTAGGCTTCTGACAGATGCCAGAACCAAAACTCCTGGGTGTAGAAAAGGGCTTGGAAGATATATGCATAACAAATCCCATGATTTTTTGAAGGAAAGCCTCGGCAGTTAAGCTGGTATAGAAACAAACCTAAATTTGGAATTTAGACAAGCCATGAGTGATACGCCTATTTACAAAATACTTGCAGTGCTCAGTCCAAGTGCTCCCTGATTAAACAGTGAGGAGAAAAAGCAGAGATTTGGCTCACCAGATTTCCTCTTTCAATCATGCAAAGAAAGGAAGAGATGAGTGGCAATATATAGATACATTGCTATATCTATATTTTTTTACTATGAAAGAAAAAAATGGAAAATTTAAGGGCACCATATGTGTTGCAAACTGAGGGCTGCCCAGGAACCCATGCTGGGAGATATAAAGCAGGGTCAGGTCTTCTAGAGGCATTGCTACAATCACTGGCACAAGGTGGGAAAGAGGAGCTAGTGAGGGGGAGACAATCCTACCTTTCTGTCATATAATGCACAAAACACATTGATAAGAAGCCAATTATGCGCGCGCGCGCGCACACACACACACACATATATATATAGGCATTTGTTATACACACTTGAACCACCACATAATAAAAATAACCCAACATAAAAACCAACAGTCCAAACATTGATACAGTCCACCCTACAAATCCATCCATTCATCTACCCATCCATCCAGGAGCCAGCTAAAACACAGCAGAGCACCCTTCAGCTGCAGGGCCATGCCTTTAAAAGTGACATTTTCGCTTGCCAATGGAAGACTGACAAGGAGGAAGGAACCCAGGCAGATATGCCAGAGGATGGTCTGAGGACACAAGACGTAGCACCCTGAGCTCCCTACTCTGGCAGCTGGTAGTTCTGGGTCTGGGTTGGTACCTGGGCAGTAGACCACTGGAAATCCTTTGCATGCTGCTTTGAGTTCCAAGGTGGAAGAAAGGCACAATATAAATGAAATGAAATAAAGTAAAAATAAAAGTGTCTTCCAAGGAAGTGTGTTTCCTCCTTAGAGTCAACTTGGTGTTATCCCAGAGTCACTGTTTTACTCATTGGCAGCGTTCAAATCAGCTTAGCTTGCTGAAACCAAGCATGGCAATGGACTCAAGTTAAAATCCAATGCTCAAAAACACAAGATCAAATATCGCTGAGTGAAATGAGGCTTACATCTGAGTAAACATGGACAGGATTGGAACACCTGCCTCAATGGGATTAACACCTGTTTTTACTGGAAAGACGGATGTTCTTCTGGGACAGGTTAATGCTCAGCTATAAATGTCAACCAGATCCTGTTCTCAAGGTTGTTGCAGTAGCTCCAGAAGTACCCCTTGCTGGGCAATAGGCAACACAGAGGATAAAACAGGCAAGGTCGCTCATGATGTAAAGTTTCACACTCTCTCTCTCTTTTTTAAAAAGAACAGTGTGAAATCTTAGTGTGTACTAAGAGGTACAGAGCAAGTTTACACAGAGAGCAAGGCAGACACCACTACATTTATTTCTGATGTGTTCCCTAGGGAAGAGAACATTGATTCTGTAAAGCAGAGCAAGTATTAGGATAAGAGAGGCAAAGTTAGTGATTCAATGGCATTCCTGATGCCAGCTCAATTTCCCATACATGCCCATGTATGAGGACATCTTTTCAGTCAGGTCTTTCACTGCAGATGACTTATGGACAGCCAACCCGACCTTTCAAATTTAATTAGATAAATACCTCCTGGTTAATATCTGTGCTGTTCCCACTGAGATAGATTCCTTTGATTCCCATCTTTCTAAAGAAAAGTTATGTCCTACAGACAAAAATATTACTCTCAAAGTTCTCTTGAAAGGAGAACCAAACCTTACATTTATTATGCTTTTATCACACCCTTTCCCCACGGAGCTCAGTGTCTGTGTACATTATTCTTTCATCCTCTCAACCAACCCTTCAGGTTCGGCTGAAATACAGTGCCTGCTCCCCCACCCCCAAATACCCAATGACCTTTAGGTCTACACCATTTCACACTCACATATACAGCACAAAGCCGTTGTGGCTCAGCAAATGATTGTCTCACAGATGAACAACAAATCACAGTTTGTTCCTCCAAAGCTTGGTTTGCTACCCAACTACTCTTGCCTTGTACCTGTGTAGCTTGGTGAGCATATGGGGGGGGGGGGTGAGTGGCCAAACCATAGTTACACAAGGCTGGTGGGTTCAAACAAGATACCAAACCATAGTTAAAACATGCCATAGTGCACAACTCAACCTTCCATCATGGTTTGCTGCTGGGTTCAGACATTCAAACAAACCACACTTTGGCTAAACCAACCACGGCTTAAAGTTATGAGCGTGTGGACCAGGTCTTTGGCTGTCTAGCTGAAGTTTAACTTGTGCAGGTCTACAAAACAGCACTACTCTCTGGATCACCTCTCATTTTATTTATGAAGTTAGCTTGTTAAATTAACCAGAGTTGTTTTAAATGGAGATCTCTCATTCGAACACAATGCTAAGCTGGGATTCTGTAAAAGTGAAGGAGAAAACAGGAGAACCTGACGCTTGGTTCAACTTTTATATATTATGGATTCATTCACTTATGTAGGCAGTTAATATTTCTAAGAACTAGTCTATTTTATTCCTCACCTGAATGACACTGTGAAAGTGGGTAGCTTCAATATCTTGCAACTGCCATAAATATTTTGCTGATAACCTTTGGCCCCTTCTCAGCAACTGAATTTAAGACAAAATATTCATGTCCAGTTTTTCTGAGCATGAGCCAGCTTGATTGGTGCTGATGTTCTGGTCAACATGTACGCATTTTGGGCTGCTGGAACATGTATCCTATCTTCACTAAATATTTTCACCTGGGAGGGCTCAGTCTGCTAAATACATTTTAGGGACTTTGCTGATCTTTGGAACAATCCCAACCAAAACCTGTGCCCACATGTTCCAAGGAGACGCTTCTTCACAAGGTGACAGTTCCACTTCTCTCTCTCTCTCCCCACCAATCTTCCTACTGCAAGATCTTGAGCAGGAAAATGTCTACCCCCAACCTGTCTGCATTAGCTGCAACATACATTTTTTTTTTAAAGCAGTTTTACTCAGAATTAAATATAAGAGCTTTCCCTTGACCCCCCCCCAAAAAAAAACATTTTCAAGATGTGTTGGGAACAAGATTAGTTGTTGCAGCTGCTTCCTGTATGTGGTGTTTCTTCCAATTGTTTCTCGCTGTGTAAAATGTTAAGCAGCTCTTTCCCCCTTCTGGTCCTAACCTCGGAGGAATTTTTTCCTTAGAAAGCAAAAGGGGGGAAAAACAGCAGACCTACGAGGGACAGCTGGACTGGTCCTTAGTGGAAATTCAAAGCTTTTCTCCAGCAGAACCACACAAATACTACAACATGTCCTTAATCTAAATCAAGTTTTGGGGTGAGGGAAGAAGGATGACAGGCATTTTATAGAGGCCAACCACTTAAGGAGGGCAGTCTCTGCCACCCACATTCAAAATTCATGTATTCTTTCTAGTTAGCTATTGTTATAAACCATTGCAGGCCTACAGAGTAAGTTATGCATACAAAAAGGAGCAAACATTTTTGCTTCAAACATAAAAGAGGGTGAGTATTTAGCCTGCGCTGATAAACTTGCAGTACTGATCATGCAATTTAGCCTTGTTTATGGTCCCACCAGAAAGTTCTATGCCCCCCTCCCCTCAATGCAAAATGGTACCCCTGATTATATTCATTTCTTTGAGGTTGTTATATACCGCTTAATTAATCGTAAGCATTCAGTGTAACATTTCTTTTGTTTTTAAAGTTCAGATAGTGCTCTAATTTCATGAAGTATATTCTGCGCTGTAAAACTATCCTGGGGTGGGGGTGGGGGGAATTGCCTGAAATACAAAGTAGGTAATACAAAACATTAAAAATACACAATGCAATGGGCAACTGCATACACCCATGAGAATTAGGAAATGCTGCATTCGGGGCTTGGTTGCCCAAGCAAGGCCAATGCAAGACTGCTTACAAGAGAGGAAGATGCAGTGGCATTCTGGAGAGTACAAGCAACATGCATTGAATGACGCACACACCCATTCATGCGCTTGATAAAGAGTGCGCCGAGCCAAGGCTGTTTCCTTGACAGGCCAGCCATCTCAAGAGACCCACAAGCATTTGCCAAAGCAGAGCAAGCCAATGACAAGGAGGTGGCAAGAATGAAGACCAGGCAAGTGACACCGGAGAATGGAAGCCAGCGCAGCACAAAAGCCTCAGCAGGAATGGGTGGTGTGGAGGTGTAACAACTTGATGTATACAAACAGGTCTAGGAACAGGATGCAGACTGTGGCTAGTGGGCTGTGCTAACCAACCAACCAGGGAAACAAAAGAAAAACCTGCATTAGGGCAGGCACTTTTTCCAGGGCAGACGTCTTTCAGTTTGCTTCAGTAGATAAAGAGTGCAGGTTGGTTGGGCTTGTTTTAAAGGGATGAACCGCACAGGATTAAGCTCTCCCCAAATACCTGCCTCTAGGATTCAAAACTACACATGGCTCTCAAGAAGCTACTTTGTACTTAAGTCAGACCATAGGTCCATGTGGCCCTGGGCTGACTACCTGCTACTGCCCGCCAATACCTGAGATCTCAGGCAAAGGCTCTTTCCAGCCACACCTACTTACAATGCTTTTGTTATGGATATAAGAGTCACACCATTGTTGATCCATCTAGCTCGGTATTATACACTTGAGTGGAAGCAGCTCCCCAGAATTTCCAGCAGGGCCATTTCACTGTCCTACCTAGAGATGCTAGGAACTGAGCAACGCATATGCTCTAACTTTGAACTACAGCCACTGTAGTCCCCTGCCCCCCCCCCAGCTAGGATGCTAGGAATTGAATTTGGACCCTTTGGTATATAAAGATGGTCTCTTATCACCAAACTATGCTTATTCCCCTTTCCCTTTAAGATTCTACAGAAGTTGTTTTTTGATGGATTCTTGCCACTTAGCATCTTAGGAAGAAGAAAGCACCACATGGCAACTGTGCTTACTTGTTACTGATTAAGAAAACTCTATGGCTAATTTGTCAAAGCCAGAGGGGAACCCATTTTTAAACAGGAACCAGAGTAGTGTTCTTCCTGTCAAACCTTGCCTGCAAACATTTCTAATAGTAGAAAGATTGTACGTGCAACACAGCTAGGAAGCTATTTTGAAACATGCAATGGGCAGAATTTAAGTGCTTTGGATTATAGATTTGTTAGGAGAAGCTTTAGTAGCTGTTCTATGCTGGTGGCATTCTTTTTTAAAAAAAAATGTGTGTTCCACAGCATCAGCTGCGATGCCAAGAGATTCACTGAGGAAAGACAAATAGGCATTTCATTAAGAAAGATGCCCAAGTTAGCTAAACTGGATTCTCTCATGTTTTCAGTTTCAGACACTTGGCAGCATCCAAACTCGAGGCCTAGTTAGAGAGGAGATTCCTCTCCCATTACAAAACTCCTGCTAATCTGTTCATCTCCAAGAGGTGTGACTGACTGCCATGAAGACCACAGGAAGCTTTGCCAAGGAAAGATGTTGATGTTGCTCCATTACTAAGCACCAGGGCAGGCCTAGCTAGCGTAAACCCTGGGCGGGAAAAGGATAGGGTGGGAAGTGCAGGGAGAAGGAATGTGAATACTTTGGCACTGGCCTGGGGAAATAAGTGCAGGGATGGCAGGGTGTGGGTGGGAGTTCAGCGAGAAGGACCTTATTTCAGTACCTGTTCCGATTTTGCGGGCGCTGTTACCAGTACGTCCGAGCACTGTCCGAGGGCTTAAGCTGCCAGCTCATATGGCTGCTACTGTCCATGGCAGCCAAATACAACTGTGATGATGCAGGAAAGAGAGAAAAAGAGAGAGTGCAGCCTCAACGTGCATGAAAAACACAGTGCAAGCAAGTGAAACGCTGGGGTGTGTATGTCAATGACAGGGAAGGCTCTACTGTCCTATGGGAATAGACTCTGGAGCAAGGAGGAGGAGGAGGAAACAAGGGAAGGTATGACCAAGGGGACAAAAAGAATAGACAAACAATGAAGAAGACGACTCCAGTTCTAGGAGTAGGTTTCCTTGGTTTCCACAACAGAAGCTGAGACAAAATAGTATGAGTACGGACTACGCAACATCATCTTAAAGACTTCTTAGGCACCTCCTATTTACAGATTTCTTACTCCTAAATTGTGGCCAAAGCTGAGTAAAAGGCATTTCCTACGGCTGTGGATTTGAGCCTTAGCTGGAAAAGGCCAATGGGCCACATGGCTCAGGGGGAGGACTCACACCCCATCCTCAAAGATTCTGCCTTCTCTTTCTCATCTGAAAGTAATTCATTGCATAGATAACTGCTGGCAAGAAGATGTCTCTGTTCCCCCCACAACTCAAAAAGCAGGAACCCACCTGAAGTCATTCCTTCTTGTACTAAAAGTATCAATTCAGATGCATGTAGGGACATATTCTCTTTCCTTCTTTCATTGGGACAGTGTTATTCTGTCTTCTCAGAAAGTTCAGGTAGGAGATGAAGGATATTCTGCCCATCCCCCCTCGTCAACAGCGCTCCCACCACACCTGTCTGAAGTCCCCCATCTCCCTCTCCCAAGAAATGCAATTAAGACCACTGCTAGTGACAAGGGACATTTCTTAATTAGAGAATGAAGACTCCTTTTGCCAAAGAATAAGAGCTTTGCAGCAAGCAAAACTATGGTTTGGCTGAATTCTACAGGCAACTAAGATGATCAGGCTTAGCATGCAGTATTAGGGAGTTATAGTGTTTGCAGCTACAGATCCCACCACCACACTCCCAGTCAGAACAGTAATCAATTCCAAGAACAGATGTTTACATTTCCTCTGGAACGGTAACACCATGGCTGAGAAAACAGTGTTCTCTGAAACGATATACAAAAAAAGAAAAGGGGGGAAAGGCTAAAAAGGAGAATTCTGAAGTTCATTGTTGAGAGCTGGTCAAAGTAATCAACTAGGGCTGGTAGCACAGACTGTCACAAGTTGTTCTTTTAAAATTCTCATTGCTTTTCTTTTATATTTTAGGGTGTATTTGCTTTCAGGAATGGCTAAAGGCACTCCCCCAAGACAAGTTCAGACATCATAAGAGTGCATCTTCTTAAAAAGAAGGAAAAAAGATGGATTTATGTCATTCATATCTCAATTGGGTGCTAAAGCACACTATCAACTCACCAGTGCAAAGGCTGATATACTGCAGGTTATTACAAGCTTGAAACCAAAGAAACTAAGCAGTGAATGAAACAAAGCTGAGCCTGAAACAACTTCCAGGTCAATCAAAACCTTTCATGAAAGACATTTCCCTATTCTGAAAGTTTGATACAAAAAAATGAAAAAAAATACCAATATTGAAACAGAAGACAAACCCCCTAAACAGCTGTATATCTTAAAGGCAGATTTTGGAGAAGGATTCAGTGTTAATGTCAAAACACAGTTTCCACTACAAGCTCAAGAGTTACTATGGTGATATATCTGCAGACTTACTAGCAGAATATATTTGCAGAATTCTTCTAAAGGTTCACATCTGTGACAACAATCCTCATGTTCTAAGCAACATGCATGTTTGTTTTCCTATATGAAAAGGTACCTAGACATTTTACCAGGAGACAAGTTGTGTTAATGTGTATGGGTGCAGGAAGAGCTCATGTTTCTGTTCTAAATAGATGCTTATTCATGAAGTAGCATATAGGAGCTGACTAAACATATCTCCAAAGCAGATTTCCATCTTACCCTTCAAAGCAGTAATTAAAACAGACTTACGGAGGGAGGTGGAGACTCCCGGCCAATCAAAGGTGTGTTCTCACATCGGGGGTTCTGAAAATTTGCATTCTGGCTCCTGAGGGGAAGGCAAGAAAGAGTAAAGCGTGAAAAGGTCATTCACTTTCTGGTTTACAGTATTTGTGGAAGTCAAAAAATAAGGTGGCTGCATTTGTTGTGATCTTGGAATTGTATACACAGAATGTAATCTGTGAACTGAGCCTTAACAGGCAACTGCTGCTCAACAGCAGATTAGGCTGGCGGATGTTATTTCCTTGGCTCAGTAGGCAGGCAAGAGATGTACCACTCCCATGAAGAGTCCTAGCCCTGTGGTTATGTCCAAAGATGCACATCATATGCCAGTCCAAAACACGACAAAAACATGCACATTATTCTGAGTTGTCTCTAGGCAAAGAATTATCTCATATTCCATATTATTAAAGCTTATGGAAGATGTTCCATTCGTTCCATTACAGAGACAATGGTGGAAATACATTAAGCCAGGGGTGGTGGAGCCTTTTTCAGACCAAGGGGTGGTTTCATTTGGGGGGCAAAAGGGGGCAGGACAACAAATGCAATGTATCTTTGTACTACAGGCTACTTTCTTAACATATTCACACACCTGCTTATAGCCCCCACATCCAGAGAAGCAAGGGGCAAAAACATTCAGTGTGCAAAGCAGGGCCAGGGAGGAGGGTGGCCTGGGGTGAGTTCTGAGGAACCAGACAGTGAGGCTTGAGAGGCCACATTTGCCCTGGATCTGAGGTTTCTCACTCCTGTTTTGAACACACAGCATCTCTAGTGGCAAGTGTTTCCAATCTTTAAGTACCACTGAGTCTTTTCCCATTAAGCTCTGCAAATATCAGTTTATCCACTTGCAATACAGAAAGATATAAATAACTTGGCTTGCAGCTGCAGTCACATACAACTCCCTTTTTGGTTCTCCAGTAGTAAGTAACTGCTGCCTTCAACTGTATCCATACATTATCTCTTAAACCAAATACCAGGATCCACTCAGGTACAGAGAGCTGCAGAACAGAGCCTCCCTCCTTCCCCCCCTGTTCATTCTCCCACTGTGAATATGTGAAACTGCCAGACCACAGGCCCATTCAAGGACAGTACTACTGACTGACAGAGCAGTGGCCCGCCCTGGGTCTCAGGAACAGTCCTGCTACTCAGCTAACACTTTTCAGTGGAGATGTCCCTCTGGATGCACATTACCCACTCTATGCACTGAGCACCATCTACTCACATGTACTCTGTGACGGGAGCATTGCTGACTGTGTGCGCCGCTGCTGGGATGCTGGTCTCGCTTCCATAGCTGCTCCCACAGCTGTAAAGACTAGGCATGTGCACCCTGTACAAGTTGTCGTGCGTTTGCCTGTTTCCTTGAGCAGTCGATTCATCCTCTCCATCATCATCTGAACTCCTGCAGACGGGAGGAAAGTTTCTCTTCAGGGCTGCTGCAGAGCAAACCAAACCAAGCACGTGGTGTTGCTTCTCCTCCCCCCTCTTTCCCCTGCTTCTGAGTAGTTCAGTACAGCAACAGCTTCCTTCTCACAGCAACCACCTCCCCACAGAGAAGAGAATGACTCAGACCTCCCACAACTGCAGCCTGGGCTTTCAAAGCCTGTCACATTTCTTCCCACAGAGCCTGCCAAATAACTCAGAACCAACAAAGCAGTCTTCCAGGAGCTGGTGCAGGATAGCTGGGGCTGATGGGGATTGCAGTCCAAAACAGCTGGAAGGCATCAGGCTGGGAAATGCTGGAATACAGGGTGGCAATGAACACAGCCACTGGATGCATAACTAATCTAAGGGGCCAGTATAATATTAAGACTGTGGGGTAAGGAGGCGGCCACACATACAGTCACCTTTTTTACAAGTTAGGAGATTGCCACATTCTGTCAGTATTATTAACCAGTGCTGAAGAATCTCGGGGATGTTTTATATGAAGACAGGCCAACTTCTAGCTTCTATTTTGTGTTTGTTTACTACAATGTCTTCTAACTGGAACCTGGGCAAAAATAGTGGTAGTGGCAGACACAGATGCCAAATGGTGGCTCAAGAGCTGAGGCCAATTGCCTACTCTACACCTGGAGCCAGCCTATATCCAAGTTGCTGCATTCCAAAGATCCTAGCACAAAACACAAGCTGCCTGGCAGAGTCTCACAGACACTTGGTCAGAAGCAACTAATTCATATCCCTATTTTATAGAGAAGGCATTCTGAGGCTAAGAAACAGGTGATTAGCACAAAACCAGCCATGGCAAGTTTTGCCAGGTTTTAATGGGTTCATTACTGAGTTAGAAACCCTTGCCAATCCATTCCAAATCACCCAGAAATCTACCAGTAGATCCCAACTTACCTTCTTTCTATCCTGTTTTTCCTAACCAGAGGATTTAATATTTGTGTCTACACCTGATATGATAGACAGGGGAAGTATTTCCCTCCTATTTGCAGGGTTTTTTTGGTACAACAATCTGAGGAACTTTTTCAAAACAGCTTTGTAGATATTTAAAGAATAAATGCAGACTCCAAAGCTCACAGAAATAATGAGCAAGTGATAGAGACACTTTGAAAAGTAAAGCTATAACCAACCAGGGTGGGGGATGGACTACATTGTATTCTGAAAGAAAAGTCACGAGAAAAAAACCTATGCAACACAGGCCACAAGTGTGTAAGGGGTCCAAAGAAGGCAATGATTAGAAACTTTTAAGTAACAGACAGAATTGGCATGTGGCTTTCGTATGTCTGAAGGAAGAAGAGGAGGAAGGGCAAAGACTATGGTGCCAGCAAAACTCTGCCTGGGCTTACATAACCAGCAGCTTCTCTGTGGGACTCAATAACCTTCTCAGGTGAAAGACTGAGATCATTCAAAGAGTGATCAAGGAATTTGGTTTCCAGACAACAGTTAATTGGGTAATTTGAAATGTGTTCCACAAGGTGGCAGTGAACATTTGCTGAACAACAGGAATTAAGGGTCAGCAACACAGCATTTTATGTCTCCTGAACATTTTACAGGTCAATCTTATTAAGTGGTCTTTTTGACATTAAAGACAATCCTAATCACTCCAGGAAGACTTGCCATCCCATACCAGTCAGTCCTTCCCAAACTGCATGACATTTCTCTTTTAATGCGTATTTTGCATCCCATGGACGTCTTATCCTCTAAACTTAGCGTCTTGAACAGTACTGTTGGGTAGTGTGAGGAGTTGTGGCTAATAATGTTTGCTTGAGATGACTTAGTGGGTGGATTTTAGTCCAAAATCTAAAAGACTGCCATGCATAACACTTCCTTCTCTGCTCCATTTGGCCAGTTTCTCTTCACGTTGCCCTGCCGTGTACTGCTTGGGTAGTTTGCTTACATCACACAGAGCTGTCAGCTCCTTTTCCTCAGCCTCTGGAATCCCAGCATGTGGATGACACACAACTATTTTCCCTTTTCATCTGATACCAAAGGCGCTGCTGTGGTTTTGAATCGCTGCATGGAGACTGGATGGGGTTAAGGGCTAATAAACTGAGGTTTAATCCAGATGGAGACGTTCCTGTTTAAAAACGAGATGGACCCTAGAAAGGAGATTCACTCCCCTTGAAGAATCAGGTTCGCAGTCTGGGAGTCTGCTCCTGGAGGCAGCTTTATACAGTGGTACCTTGGGTTACATACGCTTCAGGTTACAGACTCTGCTAACTCAGAAATAGTACCTCGGGTTAAGAATTTTGCTTCAGGATGAGAATGGAAATCGTGCTCTGGCGGCGCGGCAGCAGCAGGAGGCCCCATTAGCTA
This sequence comes from Podarcis erhardii, assembly GCF_964252035.2. Lineage (NCBI taxonomy): Eukaryota > Metazoa > Chordata > Lepidosauria > Squamata > Lacertidae > Podarcis > Podarcis erhardii. The sequence continues at coordinate 51,693,666 of NC_138503.1, forward strand.
AAGTGGTGCTTCAGGTTAAGAATAGTTTCAGGTTAAGAACGGACCTCCTGAACGAATTAAGTACTTAACCCGAGGTACCACTGTACCTGGATGACCAGGTGGCAGCGATGGTTAGAAGTGTCTTTGGCCAGCTGAGGCTGGTACACCAGCTGCACCCATTCCGAAGGAAATGGACATCCAGGTTATTGTAACACAGTCTACATGGGGCTCCGACTGAGGAAAGTCAAAGTGTGGACAATTAACCTTTAAAACTTTAAATCGTTTCTGTCCAGGATTCCTTAGGGATCACCCTCTCCCCATATCATCCTGCTTGCTCCCTAAGGTCTGAAGGAGAGGCTCTTCTGTGTCCCATCTAGAGTAGAAGCACGTCTCAGCGGTATAAGATAGGGGATCTTCACAGTGACGGTTTCCAGATTATGGAATGCCTTGCCCATTGTGTATTGTTTACACTGAGTTGCAACAGCTCTTCAGTGTTTCAGACTGGGGACACTCCTAGCCCTACCTGAAGATGCCAGAGACTGAAAACTTCTGCATGCAAAGCAGGTGTTCTAGCACTGAGCTATGGCTGCCGATTCCTATCTCTTGGATTTGTAAACAACTTAAGACTTTTTCTTAAAAATACTGGGAGGCATATACAATTATCTAAATAAATAAATGCATCGTTTTATACATTGTTGCTTTTTATAAAACTGAACTTTAAATGTTGTAAGTAGCTGCGAGTGGTGCTCTTGTGCCAGAAAGAAGAGATATAAAGGCACCACTGTTCCCTCTGTTTATGTGCATACCTCTTTTGCTGCCAAGTGTGCGGGACGCTGCACACTATAGAACTGAACATGAGGGCAGTGACAAAGGAGAAGAGAACCAGATAGATAAGCCCTTCCACGCCATCATAGCAGAAGCCCGTCAGAGATTGTATGTAATCCTAAAAGGAGAGAAACAGAGCAAACTTTTTCAAGCTCAAGATGGAAGGCAACACTGCCGCCTGGCCTCCCACCTGCACAATTCCTCCATTCAAGCATGTGTAGTAACACTGTGTTTTATTTTGTGAGACTGTCATGGGAGCTTTTAAAAAAATGGTTCGCCTTCTAAAATTGCACTTTTTAAAATGCAAAAATAATGCAACAGTATAAATAATAAGAAAAAAGAAATTCCAACCCTATAGTTCTTGGATGTATTGCTGTAATACCTTAAGCATGTTATTACTGGTCATAGCAATAATTTATAAATCTCATCTATTTTTATTTTCCAGGTATCACACGAGGATGCTCCAAAGGAAATCAGAACTGAAAGAACTCTAACAAGCAGTAGATGCTGACTTTTCATCCTAATGCTTTCTACAGAGACAAATACATTAAAGTCAACACACAGTTATACACTTGAGAGCTACCATGGCATAGTAGCCAAGAAGTGAAGACAGGAACCAGGAAGTCACCAGTTCAAGTCCCACGTCTGCTACAGACTGAACTAGGTAGTCTTAGGTAAGCTGTTCTCCCTCAGCCTCAAAACTACCCACCTGCAACGTGCAGACAATGATAAACCTTGCATGGTTGTTGTAAAGATTACAGAGCTAACACATGCAAGGTACCCCTGAACACTACTAAGTATTATTAAAGTTACAAGCACACCAGAAAGAAGAGGAGAGGCACACTTCTCTCTCCAGCTGTTGCTTTTCAAAATCAGTCTTAGCTAAATATGTACATCATAATCCAGGTGTGCTGCTGCCGCCCTGCCTTCATGCCCCTTCAAGCTTTACACAGAACCATTATCAAATCGTTCCAATGTATCTTTGCTGCCAAAGAAAGGCCAAAATGGCATGCTAACATTGTTTTTTTCCTCTAATGGGGAAGGCCACCAGATTCAGCTCGTGTAAAAGTATGTGCCGCTCATGGTGTTCGAATGCCCTTGTTGAATAGTGAAGCTCAAGATGAGACAAGCTGCCTTGGGCTGAATGCAGAGTTCTCTGTTTGCAAGTGCTCTTGCGCTAGTGGACAAGTGAGTTTTAATGTTGCACAACAAAGGAATCCTGCTTATGCATGCTTGCACAACAACATCCCACTGGTGCAAAATATATCATGAGCGGAACAAATAGACTACTACGTGACTTTAACTTAGCGCTACATTTGATACAACCTCTAGGTTTCGTGCAGAAAATACAATCAGGGCCCACCTGCTTTTCTATATTCTGTCCTTTCACAGTACACCATATCCCAGCTTTTCACACCACAGCTCTATAGCTACAAGCACCAAGTGATTTACTGTATTTCCTGCCCATTGGTACTCACCAAATGCAGACTCCGACAGTCCACCAGGGCAGTCAGGTGCTGCAGGTTGCTTTCGGTGGTATTCAGAACTCCCTGGATTTGACTGATGTGCTCCTAAAAGCAAAGATGTTAAGACAGGAATTGGAATGCAAAGCTGGGCATTTTCTGTACTGGGTTTGTGGAAAGGAATAATTCACCAAGCTTTACCTTGGAAGCGGGGTATTCTTTGACGGCAGACTTCATCAGCTCTAGCACATCATCCTGCATTTCTACTAGGACCTTGTGGCTTCCTGACAGCTTCTGCTCAACACAAACACCATACCTCAGTCATCAGGGCCAAGGCAAGTCAGCATGCATGCAATGACTACATCTCGATTTGACAAGCTGCCCTAAATTACTGAAGCACTGTCTAGAAGAGTAGCCACCAGTATCCTACACAGGAGAACCGTAGTGTGTCACACTGTGAATTAGAAGCCGGCAGGATGGGGGTGGAAGGCCCCAGGTTCAAATCCCGCCTCGGGCATAAGGCTTACAAGGTGACTTGGTCAGCCTAAGCTGCCTCACAAGCTTTCTGAGAGAGGAAAGGCAAAGCCCTTTTGTGAAAACAAGACTCCGAAACAAAACAAAGTCAGTCTTTATAGTGGAATTTTGTGCTTCTTTCCAGGTCTGCAGGTTTTCTATGTACGTTGGAAAGTGGGTGGCAAAATTCAGAGTTGGTGTTCCATGTTTGTAAAGAAAACACACTCCAATTAGCAAACTACAGGCACACCAAAGTTTTCATTACATAAACACACCCTGTGGTTTGCTTGTTTTCCTTGTATTATGATTTATTTTTAAAAATACGTGAAGGAGACACAAATTTCGTAGTCTAAATTGTTTTCAAACGTTGTGCCAGGGAGATTAGCTTTATGTACCGGGCCTTTGGGCTTTTGCTGCAATACCCTGTGTGATTGCTACTCAGATAATTTACCAGAGAGCCTGACCTCCTGAGAGAAGACTGGGTGACCAACCAGGCTGCTGTCCCCATAGGGATCATTTTTGGTTTCTGCACCTGGAAGGGGGTTGTGTGGTGACCTGAATTTGAAGACATGGGTCAACTTCCATAGCAAATAGCTGTTTTCACATTAATTAAGAGCCCTTCCTTGCTGCTCCCCTAATCAAATATTGGCGAGCGTTTCCTGGCATTTGCTTTGAGAGCAGATGAGATCATAGTGAGACATGGTGAATGGCCAATCCTCCTGCCCATTGTTCTCACTACATTCGTTTGGGCTCTCCTTTTTAGCAGCAGATGAAAAATGCTCTGACGTTTCGGAGAAGCTAGCCTGGAGACTTGCTGCTAAGACTCCTGGTCATGTCAAAGTACAGCTTAGCGAAAGAGAAGTGTGTGGGCTGAGGAACTCACCTGCTGAAACGGATTTAGGGAGCCAGCATTGCAGACAAGATAATAGTTCAGAGTATCTGTCAAAAGGGAAGACAAAAAAAGGGGTAGCAATCAAGGCTTCATATCTGGCTCTGGTTACAGCTTGCTATTCCTGTAATACCTGAATATTTTGTTCTGAACAACCTGCCAAACAGGTATGCCCTAGAAAAATTGCCAGAGGGGTGGGAGGATGTGGCATGAAATGAAGCTCAATGAATCTTCAAAAAGGAATAGTCTCAAATGTGATGGTATTTTAAAAATATTGCCACCACACAAAATTTCTCTCCTGCAAGTCACATCTGTGGCACCATATTAAAAAGAGACAAGGCTATTTTAAAAGAAATTTTTAACTAATCACATGACTTTTCTGGAGAAGCTGTTCAAAAGTATCACACCACTAAGAGCCGACAGTCTTCCTCTAACCTCTGCATCAAACATAATGCATGATGTTCTCCCTCCTACTCCTCATGGAGTGTAAAAAAGGCTTTTAAAAGCAAATATTTGAACAGATAAAAATGCTGGTATTGGGATGGGGGGACAAAACAGGTAGGCTGGCTGAAGAACTGGATGGGGGGCAGAAAAGAGCCAGGAACAAAGTGGAGGGGGGTGGGACAGAGTTCAACCTGCACCAGACACCCTGCATCTCTCTCTCTCTCTCTCTCTCTCTCTCTCTCTCTCTCTCTCTCACACACACACACACACACACACACACACACACACGCACACACGCACACAAATGTGAGAAAGCAGACTTTCTTTTACTCTCAGGTGTATAAGCTGCATTAAGGCACCTAACTTTGGCATAACATCCAGAAGAGGACCTACCTCAGGTTGATACAATACAGAATAAAGTCCTTTTAAAACATGAGAAGGGCCCTCACACTGCTTTCTCACCCAATTGCATATACAAGCACTACTACTACTACTACTACTACTACTAATAATAATAATAATAGGTTTCTACATTATTCCTAAGCACTGTCACCGAAAAGGAAAGGAAAACGAGCTCATACAACATTTCACAGCCTGGCTTTTAACCCTTTCTTGATACAGATGCGGTGGGAGTGAGTTATGCACAACCAACCATTTTCTCCCCGATTTGCCCTGGCAGAGCCGCTCTGAACCAGTTTTAATGGGATTCCCATTTTTCACCCTTAGTCTCTCTGGCTCAGCTTCCATGCCTCCTTCATAAGGCACGGTCACTGACAACAGCCACAAGCAAACAAATAAAAAAGAAGGAAGCCACAAGGAAGCCTATGGGACTTGTATTTTGGTCTACACACCCTACACACATGGTGAAAAGGAGATGGGGGGAAAGCAGTTATTCTAATTGACCATGGTTTTGTAGGGGAAGAAAAAGAAACAGCCAGAAAAGGGGGCAGCAGCCAGTGAACAGAGCTGGCCAGACTTTCTCCTTGTTTCACTGCACTTACCATTAATATTGAACACAGTTTCCAGAAACCAGTGCACACGCTGGAGAGACAGCTTCGTATGGGGCCGCCTGCCTGCTAACCAGGGAACCTGACAGCTGTTATTTATAATTCATTAGCCCGCTTTGGGGCTGCTTCCAGCTGCTGCACCTTCTCATCCCCCACTGAATTTCTCTTTGGGAGAACTTGTGCTTGCAGCTCAGCTGAGCCAATCCAGTGGTAATCAGCAGAAATTGGGGAAGTTGCAGGACTCCTATGTGTATTCCCCAAAAGGGGTTTTGCCATGAATGACTAGGAATGGACAGCTATCCATCAGACTACTAAGCATTTGACCCCAAGAAAAAAAACCTGTGTATCCAGGTCTGTATTCATGAGCAGGCCTTTCCAGAGCAAGAGCAGAGTCAACATACTAGCACTGTGTCCAAAGCTATTCCTCTACACATGGCAATGTACTCTCATGTATGCATCAAGCCACAAGGGGAAACAGCAAATTCCACTGAACCTGAACACCCCTGGATTCTACTGATGTTAACTCCTTGGTAAGGCTATGACTTGGGGTAAACATGTGTATGTCAATTCAAACCTCTACTGTTAAAGTCATTTATTTACAGATTGCCCTTCATCCTACAGGACCCCAGGGCTGTGAACACACAAGACAAAACAATGCAACAATTAATTAAAAATGTAATTGAAACACCACACTTGGCGAATAAAACAATTCAGCAGGAGCACAGCCATGCCCACTTACAGGCCGCCAACAAAGGTTGTGTGAACAGATGCGTTTTAAGCTGTCATCCACAAACCATCAGTGCCAAGGGCAGCCTTTATCTCTAGAGCAGAGGAAGTTCCACAAATTGAAGGGCTGCAGCCCATGATAACTGATTCATCATTCCATGGTTATGGGAACGCTGCTCCAGCCAAGAAACCACAGGACTGACTTTAGGGTACAGACCAGACATTCTTTCAAAATGCCACAAGCTAGATTGATGCACACAACACACCCCTTGGATGAGCTCACAGCCAGACATGGATGGGGAGTGCTGCAGAGAAGCATGCAGGCTTAGGTAGTCTAGACCTGCCTTAGGTGACCATTGAACGCATCAGTGAAATAAAGACATGCTGCTCCACACAGCATTGGATTAGTAATATGAAGGAGTAGCAGTGATCGACAGATTTGAGAAGCAGGTGCACTCTATTCCTGGAGCATTCATACAGCTTGAATTATATTGTCACAGGCCAGACTCTTAGGTATGCCAAGAATAGCTTGCTATACTTTTCATTCAGTGCTTGAGCACCGAAACAGAAACATGGGAAGTGGGTCAAAGCAAGTACCTCACAGAATCCATGTCACACAAGCCATGTAGCCCATACTGATCCTGTATATTGCCACATGTGGTGTAGACATGCAGGGATGGGGTGGGCTCTGGATGCACACCCATCTAAAAGAGTGCAGATGTGTCTCTACTGCACACAGACAACTCTGGATGACTTCAGGACACTAGTGTGCTTGCCTGCACCTCAGTGATTCAAAGAGAGCGACAATTCTGATGAGAAGGAGTGAAAAGTCTCTGTTTAATGCCAGTTTTCTGAGAGGGGCATATCAGCAAAGTGGGCTGCTCTTAGGCGAGCCTGGAGAAATCAATAATTCAGTGCAACTACCCAATGCATGAAGAAGTTGTGCTGTGCGTGCGTATGACTTGTCTATTGGGTGGGGGGAAGCCACACTGACAGTTCTGGAAATTGAAATCCTGTTCGCAGAACGTGCATAGCATGAGTGGATGGGAGAACAGGCTGCCCTGTCAGCACCCCTCAGACACCACCTAGAAATCCCCCACCCCCACAATAATTCAGTCTATGCTGTCTATCTAGTACAGTGGTACCTCAGGTTAAGTACTTAATTCATTCCGGAGGTCCATTCTTAACCTGAAACTGTTCTTAACCTGAAGCACCACTTTAGCTAATGGGGCCTCCCGCTGCCGCTGCACAATTTTTCTGTTCTCATCCTGAAGCAAAGTTCTTAACCTGAGGTACTATTTCTGGGTTAGCAGAGTCTGTAACCTGAAGCGTATGTAACCCGAGGTACCACTGTATTGGGTTCAACATCCAGGGAGACCAGAAAGGGGTTCCGGAGAAAGGGTTATTTTACTTTAAGGGGTTGTTATAATCGAGTGCAAACCCTGATTGAAAGGGGATGGGGAAAGATTCAACAACCTAACAGGGGTCAACAACCTGGCCCCCACAAAGCCTTCCATGGGTGAACTTGGGCAGGCTCCTCAGCCTCTGAGCTTTCTTTTCTGTTTTTTAAGTAAGTCTCTAGCCCTCCAAGAAAGTTATGGGACAAAATGTGCAGGCACCTTCCAAGTGATTTCTGCGAAATGAGAGTGCAGCCACCTTGTATATCTGTCCTGGTACTAAGATCGCCAGGCGTGGTTCTCTCTCAGTTGCACAATGGGATAGACAAAGGCATATTTAATCAACCCTCATCCTATTCACGCTACATAGGGAGCAGAGGTGATTCAAGTGACCCCCTGACTCCATTTCAGAGGGAATGGCTATGATGGGACCCATGAAGCTTAAGCTTATTTTATTTATGTCATAGAATTTGTACACCGTTTGATTGTAAAGCACCTCCAAGCGGTTTGCAAAAATACAGAACAATATGGAGACAAATCCACAACCATACTTTAAAATATACAGAAGTTTAAATGTTGGTGTTCACACAGCACAGGAAGAGGTCCAAACACCAAGAAGAGGTCTGCTTGTGCCTTGCACCTGTCAAAACTTGTTTGCTGCTAAGGGAAGATGATAATATGGAGTAGAGCAGTGTTTCCTAACCTTGTGCCTCCAGCTGTTTTTGAACTACAACTCCCATCATCCCTGACTAGCAAGACCAGTGGCAAGGGATGATGGGAATTGTAGTCCAAAAACAGCTGGATGCACAAGGTTGGGAAACACTGGAGTAGAGAATCAGCAGAGGGAAGAGGTTTTTAACCCTTTCCCCACTTGTTGCTTCTCCGCTCCAGATCACTAGGGAATGGGGTGTCCTGAAGTAAAGGAATGATGGGGTGGTGGTGTAAACTAACCACCCACTTCCCCACTACAAATCAATCCCTTGCAAAATGAAGGTTCTCCATTAGAAGCAGTATATTGGTTTTTCCAGCTCAGAGGGGATTATGACAATACATGTATGAAGACCAATGGTGATGAGCTCAGAGACCTTGACAACTACCAATTAAGGGAAAGCTTCCCCACGCTCTCTAATTACTTCCCTCCTCCGCCCATCATAGACCTGTTAGAAAGGAGAGACTTTTCAGCCCAGAATCATGGCGTCTGATGCAGCATCATTCCAGTCAGTTATCCAGAAACAAAACATCTTATTGTACATCACCCCTGAACTTTACTGAATCACTTGATAATAAAACACAATCAGCTGGAAGGACTGGGGCTGGCAAATGGCCTCCTGCCTTGAAAACAAACGTATTGGCTCCACTGGGGTTCCCCTAGCAGTGCAAGATGATTATCCCATCAGCGTCCAACTCTATTGGCCTTATCATACTTAATGAATACTAGATGAGCTGAGCATAAAATAATTTAGCCTTCCTGCACACCAAATTGCTTCATTTCCCTCTGCTCCATTCCCCCCCCTCCACGCAGCATGTGGAAAAACAAAAAGGATCTCATCTCATCTCTAAACTGTGAGTGGAGAAGATGATACACTTAATCAGATTATCTTCTGCGCCATTTATTCTGCTTAGATTTGAAACATGCCAACATAATTTGGGTATATTTAAAAGCATTTCAATTTCTGCTATTCATTGTTGTTGTTTTCCAACAGGAGGAAAAATGCCACACTATCCTACAATTAAATGCAACTATGGATATAAGGATCATGCATCATACAGAAGATCACATCTATCGGTCAGGCTGGGATGCTATCAAAACAAGCAATTTATATCCCTGATTAGGAAAAGCAAGCTTGATTTTAATTTCAAATTTTCTTCAGTCAAGTTACTTATGGAAAATTCCCCTAGCAAAAGCTCTCCAGCTCAAGGATCTCTTCTGTATTTCTTAAACTCAAGTTGCCTTAGCTAGTCCTGGGTCTTGGCAAAGGGGAGACACATCTGGCCCCATCCATCCACCAAAGTAGGACTAGTTTGCTTCCCCATATCCTGCCAGAAAAACAACAACACACTGAGCTCCAAATGGTATTGCAGAACTGAAGGGAAGCATTTCTCTGGGGAAATATGTGTGCATCTTATGGAGCGAATGCATGCTGCGCAGCTATCCCAGAAGCCAGAACAGCAAGAGGGATCGCTGCTTTCACTGCGCAGCGATCCCTCTTCCTGTTATGGCTTCTGAGATTCAGATTTTTTTTTTTTCTTGTTTTCCTCCTCCAAAAACCAGGTGCGTCTTGTGGTCTGGTGCGTCTTATAGAGCGAAAAATACGGTATTTTATGGAATCAGAAAAGCTTCCAGGGCAAAAACAAGCAAGAAAAAACTGTTACTCATGTAACATTTGCTATAATTCTATGGACATTTACCTTCTCTTTCAGGGTATATATCAGGGACTAGCAGCTGAATGGTACACTGAAGTTTCAGGGGGGTTAAAAAAATAATCAAGAAATACATACCACTGAGGAACACCCAGCTGACTTCCTCATTATTCAAGTGGGGGATATATGTGGATGGAGTGGCTGCAAGGGAACCTCTGGGCAGCCCACCCTTGGGGGAGGGATACTGCCTGGCCTATCCCAAAATAGCTCTTCCAGAAAAGCTAGTCACTGGCCAAAATTTTATATTTTCCCAAATTGCCCCCAAATGCTTTGCAGTGCTTCTGCAATTGCTGTGCTGCCCCCTTGTGCACTTCTAGGCACCTTAGCCGTAGTATGTGGCTTGGCACTCCTGTCTTGAGTAGATTCTGGGGACACAGTTAGGGAGGCCCCTTTCCACAGCACCCCTACTCTCTTGCTTGCAGCACAGAGTTATTTGGGGGTGGGTGGGAAATAGTCCCTGCCTTTTGCAGCATGGACTGAATGCTTCCCCCACCTTCCATGTCTAAAGACATGGCTATATCATGTTTATTTTTACAGATGGGTTAATAAAACCAGGAGTTGTTTATGCATTATAAAGAAACAAATCTTTGTTGGCAGGATTAGGGGATAATCTTAAATCACCAGTTACTAACAAATGTTGTTTCCGTGTACACGGTTAAGATATCAATGCAGATATACAGTTGCTTAAAAATAAATAAATAAATAAATAAATAGGAAGCTAAACCACACTGTTGACAGAGCTATCCCTGCCATGAAGGAAGTCTGCAAAGCCCGATTAGAATCCTGCACAAGCACCACAGCTGTCACTTGCTCACCCAAGGAGCAGTTCAGCCATCTATTCTGCCTCCCCCTTTCCCGCCTCGACTGCTATCGAAGCACCGTTTTGTCAAATGGACCGTTACCTACCGAGACCCAAATTGAAGGCATCATTCATCTGCTACCTTTCTCAGTCTAGATCAGGTGAGGCAAAGCCCAAGAGAGCACATTACTCAGCTAAGGTGTTCAATTACGCCTTTGTCACAGATGTGTCAAGAACCTCTGCTACTAAGCCTAACAAATTAGTACAGAGAGCTCTGGCTTCCCAGGGCTAAACACAGCTGAATGCTGAGTTTATACAAAGACCCTGAGGCAGGAAACCCTGGATTTCAGCATTTGTGAACATGCATGCAGCTTACTGGGGGAAGGGTACAAAGATTTCAGTATTTCTCTACCCTATCCCCAATTTCTTTGAATTTGTAGAGCAGAAGAACAGAAACCTCAGTTAATGACATTTAACAAATAATCACTGATTCAAATTTAAACCAATTTTAAATCTGTGGTGTCTCCTGCAAAAGAGGGTTTGTCTATAAATGTCTCTTGATTCTGAAAACACATAATAGATGTTTTTCTTATGTTTTGCTCAGAATGAAAAACATTATTTGTTATATGCCTTCAAGCTACAAATTGTATTTAGAAATAAGAACATATTCACTGTTTTATTTCTTTAGTTATAAGCAGTGTTAGAAGCTCAGGTATATAAGCTAGGCGCCAAGTGGCACCTTATACCAAGGTGTGTGAAAACCTTCAAGATCCCTATGGACTATATGGAACTGGCGGAAATGACTGGCAGAATCCAAGACCAAGGTGAAGAGTTGGTGGAAGAAGATTGGAAGAAATTCAAAATTTATCTACAGAAACATTGCAAAATTAAGGAATGTTAGAAGGATGTTGGAATGAAGTAATGTGGTTTTAGCAGAAATGACATAAAGGATTAGGTAAAAATGGATCTGTTAATTGGTGAAAGACGAGAATGTAAAATTACAGTATATTAAGATAAATTATTAGGATAAAAACAAAGCTGGAAAGGATTTGCTGAAATATCTAACTGAACTAGAATACCAAAAAGGGAGGTGTGAGGAGGTGAAGGAAATAAGCAAAGGAAAGAAAGTTACCGGTATGTAAAGGTTTGATCTGGTTTTTTTAATTGTTTGTATTCTTTGTTTTTTGTTGTTGTTTTTTCTTTTTTCTCTTTGTAATCTTTAAAATTTGAATAAATATTATTTATATATATAAAAAAAGAAAACCTTCAAGATCCAATGATCTCCAGGCAGGCACCAGCAGGTGTCAGGCACCATCCTGATGCCCAGGCATCTTCACTTGGTTGCAAGTGGCTGATAGCCAGGTGCAAAATGTGCCTGGCACCTGGCTAATTTCGAATACTGGTTATAAGCAAGGATTTTTGCACTAGAAATCATGGTGGAATGATGGTGCAAAAACTATTAGCATACTGGAAATGACAGTGGCTGAAACCAATTTATTTATTCTTGGATTGTAACAAAAAATTCATTTTCTACATCAGGGGGAGAACTGGACAGCTTATTGTAGAATGTCTATCACCTGCTAGTTGACAAAGCTCTTGCAAAAAGGTGGATCTTGGATAATCCAGCAAGGCAGCTAGGTTAATCTGTCTATTTATTTTAAGAATCATGCAAGTCATAGTTAATCTGTGTTAACTGTTAAGAGACCCTGAGCACACAGTTTTGTGTTGTAATTTAAACACACACACTAGTGGTCTAATGGGATTCTTTCGTCGTCTAATGTTTTACTGCTGTTGCACTTGAATCTGAATTTCCAAAAAATGTCAATACAGTCCCATACGACACTTTTAAGAAAACATTATATTTCTCTCTTTCTTAATGTTCCAGCCTATTTAACTGCCCTGTCTGGCATGACAGGGGACTGGATGCTTTTAAATTGAGATGCTCACTCATTCTGGCTTTTATTTTGCTTTCAAAAGAGATCTCATATTCCCAGAACTACAAAAAGCCAAGATCAATCCACAGAAACACGAATCACAGTTTCAACACATGAATGGATTTCCCATTGTTTACATAGCCATCATACCAAATCCACTTGCATCTATTTGTGTGGAGTCACCAACACGGTATGAGCAGTGGCCACTTTGAATTATATTTCCACCAACTGGGCTTCTTTCCTTATATACAGAACTCATTTAAGCAATCGCAGGTTCTTTAAGGAAATTGGTCAAGGCTCAGGCACAATCCCTCAATCAGTCAACCAGATTCTCACACAGATATCCACACACTCATCCATAAAAACCAAACCTTGCATATCCCCTGTCTCATATGCTCCCACAAAGACCTTGGACAACCCTTTGGTCACATACTGTTTTATTGGGAGAGCTAGGACTTGGGGGAAGAGATGCTACAATGCCCATATCAGAGGACCTTCTGTGAAGATGCCAACTACCATTGCCTTGCTGTTCTGCTGCACTGGAAGCCAAGACATTCGGGTCATGCCATGGCGTATTCAATGGAGACAGAAGGGTCAGAGGAGGGGGAAAGGCAAAGGGGGAATACAGTACCCTGACACCACAGCTTATGCCAGATCTCGGTTCACTGAGATGAACCAAGGTTCTGGTGACATGGGCCATCCTCACACCTCCTACCCTCTTCAACCTAACCCTCCATTTCTTGCCTTTCTACAAAACACAAAATGCAGTCACTTACCTGTACTTAGCACTGCATAGTCCTCTACCACTCTGGAGATGTAGGCATCAGGGTTAACGCAGAAGTCACTGGAACCCTAAAGAGGAGCAGAGATGTCAAAAGTAGTAAGAAACACAGGGGGAGAAAGAATAGCCATGCAGAGCACAAAAACATTTTATCTCCTGCCCCGATATTACTCTTCCCAATTTGATCTTCAAACGTATCTTTTAAATTATGATTTTATAAAAGCACCCAGCTCTAAGAATTTATGACACTCCTGCAGAAGATCTACATGTTCAGGATGTCAGATTTCTATCCAACCATCTGGATATGATGAAAGATGCACACCCCGTCTCATCTACCTGCTTTCCATCCACCCCAACAAATCTCTCTATTTGTAGAAGATAGCAGATCTAGGGGAAAATCAGTCAGTTTTTTTATGTTCAGGAAGGAGTTTTTGTGGTCAAGCATTCAAATATGGAAACTCCCCACCATCAGCACCAACACATAAACTTTAAGCAGTCCAGTCCAGGAAAAACTTTGCCACTTGATTCTGCTGAAAGTATAAAATCCTTCCCATTCTAAAAGGAGGGCACTGGTAGTAGCAACCCTGTATCTCCAAAAGCTTTTTGTCAAGAAATGATACATATCAACAGCTCCTTGAAGTGTAGAAAAATAAGGCTTCCAGTAATTTTTAAAAATAAAGGCAAAGAAGCTTCATTGTCTCTACACAGGAACAGTGTGCAAACCATAGTCCCACATAACTGCTACTAGAAGCTGCAGCCTTGATTCACTTACACCATGGGTGCAGCGCTTGGAGCTAGAGCAGCCAACATGATGGTGTCAGACTACACCTTCCACCACCCCGACCACTGGCCAGACCAGCTGGGGCTTGTGGGAGTTGTAGTTCAGCAAACATCTGGAGGGCTTCATAATACAGTGGTACCTCGGGTTACAGACGCTTCAGGTTACAGACTCCGCTAACCCAGAACTAGTACCTCGGGTTAAGAACTTTGCTTCAGGATGAGAACAGAAATTGTGCGGCAGCAGCGAGAGGCCCCATTAGCTAAAGTGGTGCTTCAGGTTAAGAACAGTTTCAGATTAAGCACGGACCTGCGGAACGAATTAAGTTCTTAACATGAGGTACCACTGTACTTATCCCTAGCCTGGAGGAATCCCATTATTCCTACCCCTCACATATGGGCAGAGGGTAGAGGAGAATTTGAGAGATCTCCCATTCTCCCTGCTCAGTATGGCTTGTGCTACCTTGGTAGGTGCGGGGGTGGGGGCAGGGAAGAGGCATGGGCCTATTGGGACTTAATTTTTTTTATTGTTAATTGTTCTAACCAATTTTAATATTGTGATTTTGCAATGTAGTAATAGTAGTGATAAAAATAATAATACACATGGGTGCTGCTCCTGTGGTACAGGTGGACTCCACCCTAGGGTTGTCATTTTTTAACTACCAGTAAATAATGTGTCACCTGTCACCAATGATTCACCTGTCACCAATGGTTCACCTGTCTGCTTAAACAGCAGTGCAAGGTGTGTGAGTTTTGTATCATAGCCACTTACCACAGCAACAGCTAACTCCAGACCCAGGGACCCCCAGCTCACAATGAGGGCAAGCACCCCTAGAAGACACACTCTGTAGGAGAAAGAGAAACAGGCTCAGTTTGGCAGACACCTTGGCTCCATTCTAATACCTTAATCTTAAGTGTAACTTCTAATTTAGAGTTCAAAGCAATAAGGAGGAGGAAAAGTTGCCAAACAATTTATGTTTCCGTAACTGGAAATCTGAAGGAGTAGTTGCTTCGATAAGCACCCTGACCTCTTTGTTGTGGAATAACAGCGCTATATAAATAATTATTTACAGGAAACCTCAAAACAAGCCAGTTATGAACAGAACAGTTACTCTGCAGGCAACATGAGCAACGACTGCAGTTCATTTTTTGCTCTATGCCCTTCATATTTGGCATCGGTGAACTTTCTTTTTTCCTTCTAACACATGAAATGCACAAGACCAAATGCTGCTGGCTCACTACTTTGACGGGGATTTGAGGATTGAATGAGCAGGACAAGTAGTTTTAGGTTCTCTTGTCTTGAAGATTGGCTGTGAGGAGACACTGCCCAAAGGGTCTGGGACTGCAGTCTAAAAGTGCAAACAGCAAACATACATATTGTTGTGCAAGGAACACTGTGTGGTCCAGCTACTGGCCTGGAGCTGTATTTCACACCCCCAACTTTTAAGAGTGCCCATAAGAAGCCATCGGCCTGACCATTAAACACCGAGCACAACAGTAGAGAAAACACTGAAGTGTGAGAGACATCTCATCTTCTCGCACATTTTTTTCTCTTCTTTGCAAGTGAAACTGTTGGCAATTTTTAAAAATACATATCTTTTGTAATTCTGTAGGGCAGGAAAAAATGTTTTCTGCTTTGTGACTATTTATATCCTGCTTTTTTGCCTAAAGACTCTCAATAAACAATGTAATAAAATGAGGTTGTGTGATCAAGCAGGCACTCAGTCTCTTGGTAAGCAGTCCTGATCCATGACCATCCCGCCATTTTGAGTTGCAAATGCTACAAGGATGATAGGCAACAGAATAGACATATTGCAGATTGAAGAGAATTTTTTCTAGAAAGCTAACAGGTACCGTAATTTTTGTTTTGTAATATTTTGTTGAATGCCGCCCAGAGTGACTAAGGCAACCTAGTTAGATGGGCAGCATATAAACAATATAATAAATAAATAAATAAATAATAACAGTAAGTCATTCTTAAAAGTAGCACAAGCAGGATCTCAGTAGCATAAGCCAATTCTGCATGCTCAGGATGGCAGTAGATTTGTGTTTCTATTCCACTCTCACTGGCAAACCCCCCCCTGAAACTAGAGGACATTTAAAAAATTGCTTTGATTGCAGTGTATTTCTAAACTGGCCAGAGAGCTTTGTTGTGCAAACAAACAAACAAACAAACACTGCACTGAGGGGGACAGTCTAAAAGGGAAAGAGAGAGCTATACACACATCCTCTGATACTCTTACATTAGTTCTTTGGATCTCAGCCCTTATCATTGCTGAAAATCCTTAGAACCGGCATCTAATTGTTAAGTCCAGGTCTCTGGAATTCTTGAATATTGCCAGTAAAACACACCAGAACATACTATGTTAAGAACAGTCTTTTGAACACTAAAACACAGGTTTTCATTATTGTGTATACATGACAATAAGCAAATCCTGTTATTAAAATGTAGGCACTCCTTTATGCATAGCTAGCTACTTTGGAAAACTACACCCAAGCATCGCAAAACCCACTGCACAAATAGAAAACAAAAGCCACAACAGAAATAAAGAGATAGGACAATTAATCAAGATGATGATGACTTGGTTTTGGCATCCTACTGAGTCATGACTGTGATATCTGAATTGATAAGCCATGGTTTGCAAACAGCCTGCAAACCATGGTTTGAAGTGGGTTTAAAGTCATAGTTTGTATGAGCTATGGTTTGATGTGATGATGACTGAATGGACTAACTGTGGATGTTTATTTATTAGATACATTTATTACACTTTCTTCACCAGTGGTCCCAAAGCATGTTGCATCATTACAAAACAGTAAAGCACAATACTAAAATAACGAATCACTAAAACAGCTTATTCTTTTTTTCCATTTGCTTTCATTTGCTTTTATGTTTTATACTGCATGATTAAGACTGTATTTTTGTTTTAATGGATGTTTTAATATTTTACATAGTGTACACTACTTAAAAATGCTTTTAAATGAAGAAACAAGCAGTAGTTACTGCCTTTGCTCTGCCTCCAGAGGCTGCTGCACCATGGATACTGGAGTGAACACTTGTAGGGGACTGCTGAGAGAACAGAAATCAAAACGTGTAAGAAGCTCTAAACTACGATCTGCATTTCGGTAATTTTGGAAGCTCAAACCATAAATTATGGTTACCATACACCTGTGCTTTTTTCTAAAAAAATGTTTAGGTGTACTCTCATTTTCCTACTCATATTGAAATACTACCCTCATTTATTTATTTTTAATAATTTTTATTGAATTTTCAAATTATAACAACAAATTTTCCACAAATCTTACTTGAATAATTTATATATCCATATTTCTTCCCTCCCCACTCATTGGCTTCCCCCCGTATTTCCGTATTGATTTATTAAACAAATTCTACACCCTGCTGATTTTGCTTCTTATATAGTTGTGAAAGTTTAGTCAAAACCTGCCAATGATTCCAAATCTTTATGTCTTTTTATAAATGGTTCCCACTCTTTTTTGAAACCAATGTTGTCTCTCTCATGTATCCTCTCTGTCAGCTTAGCCAGTTCTTCCTTTCTTGGCGTTTTCTCTGTTTTCCATACTTGTGCTAATAAAATTCTTGCTCCTGTTGTCACATACATAAACAATCTCTAATTTCCCTCTCTTATATCATGATCTAAAATTCCAAGCAGGAAAGATTCTGGTTTTTTAACAAAGGATTTTTTCAACATTTTTTTTCAATTCATTATATATCATTTCCCAATATTCTTTAACCTTCTTGCATTCCCACCATACATGAAAAAAGTACCAACTTTCTCTTTACATCTCCAACAGACATACTACCCTCATTGAGGTCAAACTTAGATTGTTTAGGGGTATGTGTACTCCTGCAACCCCCCAGAAAAAAGCACTGCTATACACCATGATTTAAAAGCTGCTTTTGGTATGATGTCTGAATTGGACCAAAATATACATACACTGGGTTTAAATTCTTCACAGGGTACATTGTTATATGGTATTGATGATACAGCTATGGGCTATCACCTGGTCTCAAGTACTTCCTTTCTGGGTAAGATGACTGAGAGGGGCGTGGAGGAACAACTGCAGATATTCCTGGATGACACTGCATCCATGCCAGTCTGGGGTCAGGCCTGAGTTTGGGGCTCAATTGTCACCCTGATGGATGACCTTTGTAGAGAGGAGGGCAGGGGGAGTGGATGCTCCTTCTGCTCAATTTCTCAGCAGTTTCAAAATCCCCGCCTCTTGCACACACAAATTATGACTTTGATCTGCCATATGTATTTGCAGCCTGATCCTATGTACAGTGGTGCCTCGCAAGATGAAATTAATCCGTTCCGTGAGGCTCTTCGTATAGCGGTTTTTTCGTCTTGCAAAGCAAGCCCATTGACAGCTTAGCGGATTAGCGCTATTAGCGGTTTAGCGGCTTTTAGCGATCAGCTGTTAAGCGGCTTATCAGCGGATCAGCTGATAAGCGGCTTAGTGGCTTAGGAAAAGGGGGGGGGGACCCCGCAGGAACTCGCAAGACATTTTCGTCTTGCAAAGCAAGCCCATAGGGGAATTCGTTTTGCAAAGCGCCTCCAAAACAGAAAACACTTTCGTCTAGTGGGTTTTCCGTCTTGCGAGGCATTCGTCTTGCGGGGCACCACTGTATAGTGATCCACTGATTTCATGAGCACATACTCCCAGATCACAGAGGAAAATTTTGTATTTAGATCAACAGAATTACGCAGTACCACCAAAGCACCAACTGCGTAAAAGAGGTATGCAAATCCTTGGAAATGTCAAGCTCTAGCCACATCTTGTGACTTCCCCAAGTCATAATGAAAACCATCACGTGTTATTGTATGATTTTAACTTGTCAAAACAAGGTATTTAATTTACACAGCTTGATCTTTTTTGTGCAATACACTTTCACAAGCGATAAGGAAGCTACAGATATGAAATCCTTCTGACTCCATTAATCAACTGTGTGGATTAGTAACTTTCTCCTGAACCACAGAATGGTAGCTGCTGTTTTGCATTTTGTTTAAGCACCTCAATGCCTTCCTTTATCAGTTTTACCCTTTTGTTTCCAAGAAACACATTCTTCATGGTAAGCATTCCCTGTTCTGCCCCCAAAATGCCTGGATTTAAAGCCTCTGTAATGTGAGAACCATCTCTAAATTAAATACACAAGTTCAACTTCTGAGTGCATAAAGATACACTGCAAATGACCAATATGCAGGTGAACCGTGCACTTGAAGGGCCTTATCATCTTAACCATATTAAAAGGTCTATTACAATAAGCACATCCCCACTGGTAAGATCAAAGCACACCATGGGACTTGGCAGTTTTTAAGATGTGGCATTTCCAACCCATATATGCATGGGTCTAATTCTGCACCACGAGGAGATATCTTCAACCAGAGACACAGTACTGCATTCACCTTTCTTATCCATGGAGGGTACACCAAAGACCGTTAGAATTACATTCACTTTGAAGAACATTTTCTCATCTTTCCAAGTTCAAAGATGGACACAAGCACAGTGCAACTGTGTAACTGTTACATGAATGCACTTTCTTGTTAATGCCTCCCAAAAAAGCCATGGCCCTGTCAGAAAAAAACTCCAAATTACCTTTTTGAATGCAGCAAGCATCGCTCACTGAGTAAACACTACTTAATAGTGTATGGAAGACTTGAAGGGCACAGAACTGAAGATTAAAACAAGCTCATTTTAATACCTTCACATACTGTTTCCACATCAACCTACCCCACAAGAATGGCCTTTGAGTTTCTAATTAGTCCAAATAGCACCAGCAAACAGATTAGGACATGGAACATGAGTAAGCCCAGGTATCCCAGCCACCTGTAGCAAAACCAAAACACAGATTAAAAAACAACACAGGAGACAATTAAAATGCGCAAAAGTGAAAAGCAAGTCTTGAACAAACAATGCAATCTTCTGATTCCCACACCCACTACAGAGATTGAGAAATGAATGCTACAAAGCTCATTTGCTTTGGCTTGGAGCTACATGCCATTGCATCATTATCATCACATCAATATCAAGGCAATTCAGAATTGGGCTATGATTATTGGTAAATGCTCAAAAACCTTTCTATTTAAAAGAGTGGGGATCCTAGCACCTCTAACTACAGAATGATAGCATAGGAAGCTGAAGCTTGAACACTCAGCTTGAACAAGCACCAAAACAGCATAAAAAACACACATGTAAGAAAGAGTACACAGCCTGCTTACCTGTACCAGTCATACAGATCAATACGACCTGCCAGCAATTCTAGAGAGACGTCATCATTCTTCCAGAAAGGAATCTCTGTTGTCTGCCTCACAAGTTCATCCAAGAGTCCTTGGAGCTTTTGAACCACATGCAGGTAATCTGTCTGTTTAGCAAACATTACCTCCAGGAACCCCAAGTTGGGCTCTGCTGTTTTGTTCAGAGCAACTGCAATGTTTTGCACCTGTGGAAAAAGAAAGTCAGGAATGAGTTCTCCACATCAGCACAGGCACACACATAAAAGTAAAGGGCTAGCAAGTTGGTCAGCTTCAAGTGAGATGCTCTAAAGCAGCTTATCTATCATATCCAAAAACTAGCAAGGCAGCTAATTGCAATGATATACACTCTCACACAAATCTGACAATGCATGCAGAAATACATACTAATAATCTCTTCAGGACAGGGCAGGCGGAAGAGATGCTTTGTCTAATAAAATTTCACCAGGCACTCAGACTTTGCTGCTATGTGGCAAGGACAACCTGCTACCACAATCTTCTCAAGCAAAATTTTGGCAAATTCAGCCTGCCTTTTTTACAGGGAGGGTACTTTATTGCTCGGTGGTTGAGGGCTGCTCCAATGAAAAGAGAAAACATTCCCTTTTCTTTGTGGGCTTGCTGCAGCAAAGCGTATTTCTCAGTACACAGGGGTGGCACTGCTAGAGCGGACTCTACTACCACAGATCGCTGTCGTGCTAAAACAGAGTCTGCAAATCAGCTCAGAAAGCACACCCACAATTCCAAGTGCGGTCAGATTTCATAAGTAATTTATATACAAGTGGATCTGAGCAAGGCTTTCATTCAGTGGACGCAACCTGGGTTTACAAAACCAAATCTTCCTTAACTCCAACATACCATAATAGACTACTGCTCACCTGAAGACAAAGCAGGCCATGTGGTTTCACTTCTGTGTGACTGCCTCACATGTTGCACTGAGAAATTATTTGTAATTATTTGTTCCATGAAGACAAATTCCTACTTTCTCTACAATAAAAACAGCTGCTAGAGGTGCCATTTGCAGTCTCTCCACTTCTAGACTTTCTGAAACAGGAATCCTTCCCACTTAACAATCTGCAACTTACCCTGCAAAAAAGAGGGCTAGCCCTGTTTTTAAGGGTTTAACCTAAGCATCTTCATGTAAGGAATCTCAGATAACTAAGATTGGAAATGGCGCAGGATTGTTGCTGCTAGAGTATTGGGCTAACTGGATTATTGGTATGGCTCCCTAAGAGGCAGTTCTTTATACTCTCATTATCAAGCAGTACAGGTGTAAATTAACATTGTGGTTTTGCTGTTTTTTTTGGGTATTGTCGCTGCTCAGGAAGGTTGGGGAAAGCATTAACATGCAGAAGCTTGAACCAAGCATAATCGTGATGGAACATTACTTTATTTAACAGGTTTGACTTGCTTGGATATTTTTAGAACAAGGAATGAAAGGAAATAGAACTGCATTTCCTTCTGCTAATGGAAGCTGTCAAGGACCTGTTGGGAAGCAGATAAGAACAGAGAGGTAGACACACAGGTGGGTTCTCACCTGAGGACAAGGTTTCAACAACAGCTCTCTCCCTCTCTGTCTTTAGGGGGAGCCTTCTTCCACTTACCCGGTCTTGGACCCCTGCAACAGTGAGATTGGCGTGCCGCAGTGAAGATGTTAGCCGATGAATGCCATCACTGGTCTCCCCATTTCCATAGAAGCCAACAGCTATGCCAGCACTGTGGGGAGACAAAATAGGAAAGAGATTGAACATTTCAATCTATGCAGGCAGCTGCAAACTTATTCCTCATATTCTGAAGTTCTCCACAGGAAGAGAACAGTATACTCTGGGCTCTAAGAAAGGTTGCAACTGGATAACTATAATCCCCAAAAGAAAGAATAAGGGGGAAAAACACTTCTTGTTTGTTTGCATGCTTTAGCTCTGGATTCTAGCTAGAAGTGTAATATACAAAGCTGATGGCCCACTCACTACTGAGCATTAGTTTTAGGACAGGGAACATTTTACTGTTCCACCTGCTCAAGTATTCCAGCACATTGCAGTTCACTCTGAGGCACCTCCAAGGGTGCAGATAGTTCATGTGGGATAGGGAGTAGTAATAATAATAAAAATAATTTTAATAATATTTTATTATTTATACCCCAGCCATCTGGCTGGAGAAGCCTATTGAGTCTGCATGGACTGATTCACATTTCAGGGAAAGACAGGAAGTTGTGGCCAGGCTACCTTTCAGGGAATGTTGCCCACCATTGCTGATGTCATTGAGGAAGTCCCGATAAACCAAAGAACTCCAGATGACAGCTCAGAAACCACTGCTTTAAGAGAACAATACAGGAGGTGTGGGCTTTCTAGATTTCAAATCAAGGCTTCCAGGCTTTCTACCTTGAACTTTTGGCAGGTTACACATTCTATCCACCCAATTGGTAGAAGAAACCACCTGCCTAACACAGGATTACCAGAAACCTTTCAGTTTAAAATGAGACAAGAAACCGCCCATTCCAAAAGAAAACCATCAGCGGCATCACATTTGCTTTTCATGCTCAACACTGAACGATGACCCAGAGGGGAAGTTATCTTCCTAAATCTATACAATGTGATTCACTGCTGTTTTAATTTTCCTCATTTGATAAATTGCAATTTATTCTTTGAAAAAAAAAAATAACTATAGGCCATTTCAAGTATCAATAGAAATGTGGCATAGAAATATTGTAAACAGGAATGAAAACTGTCAAGTTGAATTGACTCAGGACAGAGAAATTACCCACAATTAATTAAAACATTTCTATACTGCATCCCATGTTGGGATTCAACAATACTGAAATGTGTATCAAAACACCTAAAGGGTGAGCAGGCAGACAGCAGGAACAGTCCTTAGGCTGCGTATTTAGGACGGTGGAAGGTCTAAGAATATGAGAATGTAACTATTATAGGTTGCCATCCCAGCAGATGGAGAAAAGCAAAAATCTGTCACCTGAGGTGACACAAGTCCAAGGGCTGAAATAGGTACAGATGGCCCTGTAAGATCACAATCTCCTAACTTACCTTTCTCTAGCGAACAAAGGCACATATCTAGTGACGAGATAAGCTTTCATCTTTGTGTCAGGCAAAAAGCGGATAATCCCCACTGATTGTAACTGATCCAGTAAAAAAATTTTTTAAGGGTTTAACCCACACAGTTGTTGTATGAATTAGACAGAGGTCAGCTGGAGGTAAAATGATGGGCTGCATGGGGGAGGAAAGATGTCTTGCCATGTGAAAAGGAAAGGGACCCGATGAGATCATTTAATAAGATATGGCAACAACTGGGAGTTTGGAGGTGTGGCTTGTTTAAAAGACATAGTAGAACTGCA
Organism: Podarcis erhardii; assembly: GCF_964252035.2. Classification (NCBI taxonomy): domain Eukaryota; kingdom Metazoa; phylum Chordata; class Lepidosauria; order Squamata; family Lacertidae; genus Podarcis; species Podarcis erhardii. The sequence goes on from NC_138503.1 coordinate 51,717,233, forward strand.
TTCTGTATAACAGTATCCTAAAGCAATACTTAAAATCACAACATTTAAAAAGAGAAGCTGCTGAATTGCAACTTATCACCAAACTTAAAACTATGGAGAGACCTGGTTTGAAAAAAGACATTGGATTCTTATCTCATTATACATGACAAAGCCATTTTTCACCTTCTCACCCCTTGCTTTTTCCTGTTAGACCTATTGCAGTCGTTAAGAGTCGTCAACAGGCTCATCGCAGCTATCTGCCAATCACCCATTCCCACCACTCTTCTGAGTAATACCCCTCCCCACCTTCTCACTATATAGAAAGGTCCGGTGACTTCTGTTTCAGTGTATCTGAAGAAGTGTGCATGCACACGAAAGCTCATACCTAGAACTAACTCAGTTGGTCTTTAAGGTGCTACTGGAAGGAATTTTTTTATTTTGTTTTGACCATGGCAGACCAACACGGCTACCTATCTGTAACTGGAACATTTAAAAAGTTATTATGTCGTCATGTCAAGGTTGTTATTTAATGGATATTTCTAGGCCCTTATTGAGGTCCAGCTACAAACAGTGAGGTTAGCTTGGGACTGAGAAGAAACACTCAAATTTTATGCTATCATGTGTGGTTCGGGTGTTTCTGCAGTCACCATGTTTCCTCTGAAAGCAGAGCAGGAAAGGTCAGCAGTCCCCCACACCATGATAGAGGGAAGAGATAGTCTGCAGTAGATGGACCAATGGTTAAGGATAAGGCAGACTCCCATGTTCCTATGGTAATAATAATAATAATAATAATAATAATAATAATAATAATAATAATAATTTATTATTTATACCCTGCCCATCTGGCTGGGTTTCCCCAGCCAGTTTGGGCGGCTTCCAACAGAGTATTAAAATACAATAGTCTATTAAACATTAAAAACTTCCCTAAACAGGGCTGCCTTCAGATGTCTTCTAAAAGTCTGGTACAGTGGTACCTCGGGTTAAGAACTTAATTCGTTCGGGAGGTCCGTTCTTAACCTGAAACTGTTCTTAACCTGAGGTACCACTTTAGCTAATGGGGCCTCCCACTGCCACTGTGCCGCCACCGCGCAATTTCTGTTCTCATCCTGAAGCAAAGTTCTTAACCCAAGGTACTATCTCTGGGTTAGCGGAGTCTGTAATCTGAAGCGTCTGTAACCTGAAGCGTCTGTAACCTGAGGTACCACTGTAGCTGTTTTTCTCTTTGACACCTGGTGGGAGGGCGTTCCACAGGGCGGGTGCCACCACTGAGAAGGCCCTCTGCCTGGTTCCCTGTAACCTCACTTCGCGCAGGGAGGGAACCACCAGAAGGCTCTCGGCACTGGACCTCAGTGTCCAGGCAGAACAATGGGGGTGGAGACGCTCCTTCAGGTATACTGGACCGAGGCATTTAGGGCTTTAAAGGTCAGCACCAACACTTTGAATTGTGCTCAGAAATGTACTGGGAGCCAATGTAGGTCTTTCAAGACAGGTGTTATGTGGTCTTGGCGGCCGCTCCCAGTCACCCTGTCAGGGTTGAATGTCAGGGTTGCTACAAAGTGAACCATGGTGGGGGCCATTGTGGAAAGGCGGCTGTCAGACACATGGTTTACCCCCGCCAACAGAAAAAGGTTACCCATTCCCAATAAGTGAGTGGCTGCCATCTTCTTCTAGAGAAGGAGAAGGAGAAGGAGAAGGAGAAGGAGAAGGAGAAGGAGGAGAAGGAGAAGGAGAAGACAGCCTATCCGCTGCCAGTGTTTTAACAGAGAGCAAAAACAAATCACCATACCTGACACCAGCTGTGGTTCAGACATAAATGGAAGGAACACTATGTGGGAATGGGGGATGGGAAACGCTCCATTGCATTTATCACTAAATTACTGTTGTAGAAGGTGGAGTAAATTGTATATAGGCTTGGTTTCAAGAGCTGCCCCTCCCCTCAACCCAATTATGACCATGGGATGAAGCTAGATTTTCCATTTGGTGGAGGCAATTGAGGCTGTGGAAAAGCCCCCCATACCCTTCATTGACTAAATTTGACAGGCTTTTCACTGGTATTCATTACTGAATAAAAGCTGGGATTTTCAGAAAATTCCTGGAGGTCACATACAGCCCAGTGAGCACAAATTGCCTGTTGGATAAAAGAAGAGGAAAAGAGAACATGGTTGTATTCTGTTAACTATAATTTTGTGTTTAAGAACTTTGTTCTGAGCAGGACCTTGTAGCTATCAGGGGTGGGGGTGGGGGTGAGTTAGGCTGAGAATGTGGCTGGATATGATTAACAAAGTTCCTTAAGAATCACTGAAATCTGGGGTTTTTTCTGAATAAGGGAGTGGAAACACAGAAAAAAAAAGAAGCTAAGTTGTATGCATACAGGAGGTGCTGTGTGTGGCCACTCAAATGACCTGTTCCCCTTATTTAGCACTAAACTGAGGCTTCAAAGTGAGGGCCAGCAATTAATATATACATAGCCCCTCCTCCCTTTCCTAAGAAGAGACTCACCATCCACAAAAGTCTCATCTTTACAAGTTAATATTGCAGTGGCAGCAAGACATCTTTAATTAAAAAAGAGCCTTTGTTACTCCTGGGGACGAGTTAATATTCCCATCTAATTACCACCTTATTCTTCAACATTGGGAGAAAATGCTATTTCTGGCAGAGCTGTAAAAGCCATATTTCAACATCTGTTTGCATGTTATTTCTGCTAAATGCAGTTGTTCAAGACATTTCCCAACGATTAGAACCAATCTGTCTGGAATTTCCTGGACATATCCAGAATCCTGCAGCTGCAAGCAGTGTCCGTGTGGAAATCGGCTAAATATTCGGAGGTATGGCAGCCCATGCCGGCAGTGTTGTTTTTGCTGATTCTCCTCAGAAATAGCTCAAAAATGTCCTATTTTGGCAAAAAAGCTTAACAACTTTGGCCAGAACTACAAAAAGCTCAACAACCGTTCTGTTGTGGGGAACCCTAACTTTCTGCTCTTGTTTCTCTGGTGTTTTATTATTTATTTGTTTATTCATTCATTCATTCATTCATTTAATATATATAACACCCTTCATCTGAAGATCTCAGGAAGGTTCACAATATATAATAATAATAATAATGACGACGATGATAATAATTCTTCCAATACTTTCCACTATTTCCAAAGATCACAAACAAAGCAGACCTCAGAAAATCTACAGTGTCCATAGGTACATTAAAAGTGACAAATGTGTTTTTGGAGGACTGGAATCAGAGTTGGAAGGTGCCCTGGAAGTCCATTCCCTCCTTAATTCATGATCTACCATGCAAGTCATTCCTGAGTCCACCCAGGCTCTTCTTTAATACCTCCAGCAAAGGAGACACCAGCTCCTAAGGGAGTCCTGTTCCACAGTAGAACAGTTCTTTCCACTAGGATGTCTACCCAAATGTTTAGCTGAAATCTACTTCACTGTCATTTCTACCCATTAGTTCTAATCCTGCCTATGCATGGCAGCCGCAAGAACACCTGCAGCCCAGACACATCCCACAAAAGACAACAGAGTCCCTTTGTGGCTGCACCCCAAGTCTCTGATGGCTACCTATGAGAAACCCTAGATTAGAGCCATGGTTAGGAACACTCTCCTAAGAGACCAAAAACAAGAACCCTCAAATCGCAGTGCTTAATGGCCAAAGTATTGGAGTCTCGGCTTCAGGATCTGTCCTTCCAGTGAGCACTCAGGGCTGATTTCCTTCAGAATGGAGAGGTTTGATCTTCTTGCAGTCCATGGGACTCTCAAGAGTCTCCTCCAGCACCATAATTCAAAAGCATCAATACTTCGGCGATCAGCCTTCTTGATGGTCCAGCTCTCACTTCCATACATCACTACTGGGGAAACCAGAGCTTTGACTATACGGACCTTTGTTGGCAAGGTGATGTCTCTGCTTTTTAAGAGGTTTGTCATATGCGGGATTAAAAGTCTGCAAATGCAATGCTTGATGGTAGATTGAGGAAAGGGGCTAGAGGATAACCCAAAATAACATTCAGAATGGGCAAGAGTAAAGGCAAAAGTTAATTGTGCTGTTCAAAGCTGAAATGTTTTGCCCTCTCCAGCAATGGGTTGGTTGCCAAGAAAGGTCTGGTAAAAGGGCTAGAAATACCACTGTTTAAAAGACTGGCAGTGAATTTTTCTAATTGCTCAAGGTGCCATGAGATCAGAAATAGCTACAAGGACCAGTGGCTGAAGTTTTCCCTGTGTAAACTGCTGATCAGTCTTTTGATAAATGCAATTTAAAATGCAGAGAGGCATCAAAAAAGCTCTGTGGATGGACAGAGGTCACCCCTGTGTGCTGCAATGTAGTTTGAAAGCAAAGCTATCTCAAGCTTTCATGCAGAAAGAGCAGAACTTCTGCCCTGTTCACTTTAGAAAAATGCTCCATGAAACATACCTGTCTGTGGGCAAATAAGCTCATTATTACTCATGCTAACAGAATAACCAATTTGTACCGATCATCATCCCCACTCAAGAGCAGAGAGGTGAGGAGCCCCATTCCCTCTACTGTCTGCCCTGTTCTAAGTCTCAGGCAGTGAACAAACTTGCTTGCTTGCACTTCCAGCTTTTCCCATTCAAACCCAAGCAAATAAACTCTCCAAGGAATCCAGGTGTGTTTTTTTAAATTGTGTGAATTCCTTTTTTTTTAATGGGGGTAAGAAGAGTAGCTTACTAGCTGTGCTTAGCACAAAACTAGCAAACAACAAAAGTTTTCCACAAAAATCAAGTCGGGAAAAGACTACAGTGGTGCCTCGCAAGACGAAATTAATTCGTTCCGCGAGTCTCTTCGTCTTGCGGTTTTTTCGTCTTGCGAAGCACGGCTGTTAGCGGCTTAGCGCTATTAGCGGCTTAGAAAAAGGGGGGGAGGGAAAAAACTTGCAAGAACTCGCATGACGTTTTCGTCTTGTGAAGCAAGCCCATAGGGAAATTCGTCTTGCAAAGCACCTCAAAAACGGAAAACTCTTTCGTCTAGCGAGTTTTTCGTCTTGCGAGGCATTCGTCTTGCGGGGCACCACTGTATAAGGATAAGGCATCAATAGGAGTATAGCATCTAGATCAAGGGAAGTAATAGTGCCACTGTATTCTGCTCTGGTCAGACCCCACCTGGAGTACTGTGTCCAGTTCTGGGCACCACAGTTCAAGAAAGACACTGACAAACTGGAACATGTCCAGAGGAGGGCAACCAAAATGGTCAAAGGCCTGGAAACGATGCCTTATGAGGAACGGCTAAGGGAGCTGGGCATGTTTAGCCTGGAGAAGAGGAGGTTAAGGGGTGATATGATAGCCATGTTCAAATATATAAAAGGATGTCACATAGAGGAGGGAGAAAGGTTGTTTTCTGCTGCTCCAGAGAAGCGGACACAGAGCAATGGTTCCAAACTACAAGAAAAAAGATTCCACCTAAACATTAGGAAGAACTTCCTGACAGTAAGAGCTGTTCGACAGTGGAATTTGCTGCCAAGGAGTGTGGTGGAGTCTCCTTCTTTGGAGGTCTTTAAGCAGAGGCTTGACAACCATATGTCAGGAGTGCTCTGATGGTGTTTCCTGCTTGGCAGGGGGTTGGACTCGATGGCCCTTGTGGTCTCTTCCAACTCTATGATTCTATGATTCTAAGGCATTTGAAGGATATTTCAGATATTCCTGAAGGTTAGAAAAACAACGAAGACAGAATGCCAGCTTGACACTGCAGAACTACATGTTTGTTTCTATTCTAAGGACAATATGACCTTGAATGGGGATTACCTCCACATGCTACTCTCAGAGGAAAGCATTACAATCACTCTTGCAGTTTTTAGTATGCTCTGTGCATGCAGATAAGTGATAATCAAGTTAGCACTTGGTGGAAACAATTTCCCCCTGCAAATATGGGCCCATTCAGCTGGCCTGCCCCCACTGATGGATCCTGGTGGATTCCTGATTTTCTGGGGGATGTATTGTAGGATCAGTTTCATTTTACATACTCTGATGATGTGGATTTCTAAGCAATATACAAATATAAGGTAGGCCTTGCCCAGAGGTTTATGATCTAACAGACACAATGCTAAGCTAACAGTTTCGCCACAGATCTAGACTGACTTAAGCAGCCCGATGAGCCTGGATCCGGAAGAGACCAAAAGTTTATTTACACTTACTATGGAGCCTGCTAGGGAAGAGAATATTATCTTGAATCATAGACCGGTGAAGGCTATGTTTGAAAAGCTACAACTTTGGGTAGCTGGTTGGGTAAATGTGGCAGCAGTGGCAGAATGAGAAGGCAACTTTATCTCTGCCTTTGTCAGATTAGTTCTGTTTGTCCTTCTGTTAGTTTGGAGGGGGAGGACTTACCTGCAGACCAGAGTTGCAATGATGACACACCAAGCTGTACAGCAGCAATCTGCATTCAGCTGTTCTTCAGTTTTCCGATGGCGACAACATAACCAGAAGGAATAGAAAAGGAGGAAGAGGAGATCCAGAGCAAGGCAGGACAGAGCAACACCACCCAACAGCAAGAGGGCCTGAGGAAGAGAGAGAAAAATAGTTAACTGAAAGGCATTTCCATAGCAGGAATATACAAAATCACCTCTGTGGCCCAATTGCTGTGATCTCCACAAGTACTATTGCTCACAAAATCTTGAGAGGCCAGCAAATAAGGAATTCCCTTTTAAAATCCAGATTGAGTCACAGGGGGAGGAGTTTAGCTGGCCTGTATTTTAAGTGAGGGCTACTTCACATTTACAGCTTATATCTTTGCATCATTGATTAGCACTGGGGGCATATTTTTGAAGTATGGAGGGCTGAAGGCCACAAACATTGGCTACCACATGAGCTAAGTCTCCTGTCACATGAAAGGGGCTCTTAAACTAAGGTTACCAGATTTTTTTCAAGGAATCCGGGGACACTTTTCAACTTCAATGGAATTTGTATGGGGACTGATATGTAAATCTGGGGACTGTCCCTGGGAAATGGGGACGCCTGGTAACCTTATCTTAAACCCACTCCGCCTCAGTATGAATAGATGAGGCTTTTGTAAAGTCCTTCATTAATGTGCAGTTTTAAACTGAAAGCTAAGCCTGTGAGAAAACATTTTTCTTCATACAGTTTATTGCACAGAGTCATAATTTAGGCTGATGGTTAAGTACACTGGTAGCATACACTGTGGCCACAGAATTCACTGCGCAGCCAAATGAGTCTCTAAACCTCCAAATCTGGGAAGAATGTATGTAAGTTAGACTTCTTTGCTTTTCTCAGACTGCATGCATGTAGACCACTGAAAAAGCATAGTAAGAGAAGTGCCATCATGGTAGAAGATAAAGGGCTATTCTGGGGGCTACATGGGGAGCCTATCCCTCCCAGACTTATCTTTATTAGCTCTATGCCAGAGTGATGCTTTTAAGAAGTTGAGATCTTTCCCCATAACCCTTTTAAATCATCATACTGTTCTTCCCCTCCACCCAAATTACTTCCCTTTTCTCCTCTTTTTCATTTCCCCCTACTTCTAAATTACCATGCCTTCTTTCTAGATTTGCTACAAGGGTTATTTAAGACAAGCTGATCAATTGCATCACATCATGAATGGGATAGCTTTGGCTATGTGACATCACTGAGGGCAAAACAGAGCCAACTGAGAAAACGGGCCATGCTGGAGTAGTTTCTGCAAAGTCCTAACCCCCACACTGCAGCATCTCATTTCCAGGGCAGGAGAAGTGCGAATCACCATTTGCTGAGTGAAATGGCAAGCAATGATTGGCTGCAAGCCAGGGAAGGAGGTAATGCATGAGATTGGGGTTCCCACAGTTTGGTATTACATCTATACCAACTCAGTAGGAGGAACTCAGATGTCATTCTAGCATGACTTATTCAAATTCATTCATTTTCTGCAATTTAAACACACACGCGCACACACACACACACACACACACACACAAACAAATACTTGAACCAATTGCTTTTTGGACACAAATCTGGAGGTTACTGACTGTAAAATGACACTGAATTGCAAGTCCTGGAATGGAGCCCAAGAGATTTGTGCCAACACAGTAATGTTCGTAACCTTCACTCCGCAGACAAATCTGTCCCAGAAATGTGCAATAGAAGGGATTTTATTTTTAATCAGTTACGTCTCTTTTGCCCTTCCTGTCCTCTTGCAATCCTGATAAAATTACAAAAAGTATGAATTTTTAACAATAAAAACTCTCCTTAGCCTTGGAAATGACATTAAACATACTACAATTAAATGAAAAGTTAGTCCTAAAGACAGGTTGACTGCCACTATACTATTGAAATACCACAAAAACGCCTGCCAAAAAGAAAGCACATACATTTGTGCTTCTCCTCCTTGCTGGGAAACTGAGCAACACCAAAGCTTTCAGCTAAGCAAATACCACTGCTTGCAGAATGACAGGTTGCCTACTACACTATATACCACCCATGTGGCAAAGGAGTTGTCCCAGGATTTCAGAATACAACTAGTTTGGAACAACTTTACCTAAGCTGGTGCCCTCTGGATGCTGTTGGATTCCAATTTCCATCAGCCTCAGTTATTATGACCAAGGTGTACTGAGGATCGGATCTGAAGTCCAACATGCAGGCTACCCCTGGCCCACTCCGACCACGAGCAGCACCCCAGTGTCTTCAAGAAGGAGGAGGATTCTCCCATTTGTGGTGCATTTACCTGGTGATCCCAGGGACTAAAGCTGCAACCCCCTGCATGCAAAGCATATACCCTAATACTGAACTACAGTTCTGCCTCAAGGAGCAGTAAAAATGATAAATTCTCAAATCAAACCTTTTGTTTGTTGCTCCTGCTTCTCATTTCAATGCAGCACTGGCCAAAGTTATATTTAAAAACAAAACACGCTGAAGTTGTGCTAAGGCATTTATTATAGAACCTGTGGTCTGCAATAATCATTTTGCAGCAAACTCATCTAAAATAGCATGCTACTTCCAAGTTCTCTCTTAACCATGGTTAAGACAGCAGCATTGAGCTGCAGGACTGTGAAAGATTTGAGAGAATTCCCTCCTTTCACAAAAGAAAAGAAAAGAAACAATGATCCCTCAAATGATCCCTACCACAGAAGTCTGCATGCACATACACTCTTAGGAGCTTACTGGAGTTTCCGCTGTATCATGCCAAAGGGTGACATCATCTGCTCCTTGCTCCTTTGCAGCCATTCTCAGAGGTGTATTAAAAGGACCAGGAGACGGTGAAATGTTTTCAGAGTTCTACATGCCACATTTACCCTTTGAAGGCAGTGAAGGGCGTTTTATGTTGCCAAAGTGAATGGTAATTCTTTGTAAGATGCACATAGGCCAGACATAGGCAAACTCCGGCCCTCCAGATGTTTGGGACTACAATGCCCATCATCCCTAGCTAACAGGACCAGTGGTCAGGGATGATGGGAACCGTAGTCCTAAACATCTGGAGGGCCGGAGTTTGCCCATGCCTGACATAGGCATTCACAAATATCAGACCTCTCCACAAACCCAGTCAAACACTGAAGAGCAATGTAGCATGTGGGCAGGCAACCTGGGTAGTCTAGGAGGTGGCACACTGAACAAGGTGGGGAGACCCAGGGTCAAAACACCACTTGGTCACAAAGCTTGACTGGTGATCTACCCCATAGGATTTCTGCAAAGGTAAAAGGGAGGAAGCATACATACGTGCCCTGAACCCACTGGAGGAAGGGTGGAACAAAATACTGTTAATTTTTATTATTATTTAACAACTTCCTACATAAAATGGTCTCAGAATTGGACCGAGAGAGCTTTCCCCATAGTTGAGATCCTGGTATGTTAACAACCTCCAAGGAGGGGTCACAGGTACCCGATTCTTTCATCACTACCCTAATTTCAAGTATGAACCACTCAGGAGTTGTACATAGACTCCTGCAGGGAAGTTGTTCTTTTCCATTTTATCAGTATACTTGCTGAAAGCTTCTCTGCAGAACAATGATTTAGAAAAGGATAATCTCTCCCGCTCTCCAAATGCAGTTTGTACTGACACATCCCCACAGACTAAATCTTTATTAAATGAAGCTTAGCTCAAATTTGGCAGGCTGTCAACTGAGCATGCTCACTGAAAAGACAGATTTCCTCACAGAAGCTGCTGCAAGTCCAACAAAATGGATGCTTCAGTTGTTTTGCATTAACTGTGTCTAAGGCTGCTAACCTGTAAGGTAGGAAATGCAGAGTTCAGCAACAGCTTGTTTACATCACTCTTTGAAGCAGTAAAGCCTCAAATAGATGAACAAGAACCACAAAGATTACCTTATCAGCCTCAAAAGAATTTACTCTCAAGCAGATAGAAAACAGAAGGTGTCCCAATGGCATGTTTACATAACATGGGTATGGAAAAACAACATACATCTCTGCTATCAGAATTTGCAATCAATGGGATTGGATTGTGGTGTATCACAGTCATCTATGCATCATGAAGCATTACACTGCACAGTGTAAGGAAAGATCTGGCGCATCTCCAGATTCAGGGGGGTGGGGGGTGGGAGAGAAATATTCCTCTACCAAAAAGCTTTGAAAATTCCCTCTGCACCATGTATTCTGGGATCGAACTGGGAACCTTGAGCCTAAGTCTTAGTCTAGTGAGGTAAAGCCATGGGGGAGGGAGAGGTATCCTTTTTCTTTTCATGTATCTGATATGTCCCTGCAAAATACGAGTTTTAACTGTACCAGGACACATATAAAACAGGCCTCATTTTCTTTTTTTCCAGTGGATGCCTTCAATCTCCAACAACTCAGTTGTTCTCAACATTCTTTTGGCCCTTGAAGTCACTGATCATAAGTCCTTGCTAGGCTATACAGTTCTCTTTTAATTTATAAATTAATATACTTCTGTAGACCTGTGTCCTCAAGTACATAGTAACTCAGCACAAGCAAATTTTTGTGATTTCATTTGAAATACATCTGTTAAAGCTGAAATGAAATTGTCACAGATATTCATTTTAGGGTTTTTTAAAACTTTTCTAATCAAAATGTCAGAAGTACTGTAGTTAAGAGTTGTAAGGGTCTTCAAGTTGGTGGCCTGCAGACGTTTCCAGCTGGTATTTGTTCCGAAGTAAATGAACCAATACTGCAATAGAATAATGAACTGATACTAGTACATGAAGTCAATATATACATTCATGCACCAGACTCAAACAAATCTTCATCAGTGGCATCCACTGTACTGAAAATAATCACAGGATAATTCACTGACATGCTAGCCTGCATTTCCTCCTGCTATATCCAACTAAAGCATCAAATATAACCGGCCATTTTCTTCATGGCAACCAAATTCAGTTGGAGCAGGTATGAGGAGCAGCAAGCACTCTCAGAAAAGGAAAGATCGGTGTGTTGCACATTGTTCATGTGAATAAAGTGCATTCAATGTTGAGGATAGATTCCTGTTTCTGTTGCCTCATATTATTTCTTTTGACTCAAAGTCCTAAACTTGGCAACTCTTGTCTTCAGCAAGATGTGCTTTTTCTGTCTTTCTCTGTAGCCTAGATGTCACTACAATGAATACTTCGACCCATAATGAGGTCTCTCACCTTTATAAAGAACAACCAACAATGACCCCAGCAAGGGAGGTAACTCCATCCATGTCCCCAGCTCCCACCTGTGGACACAGTATTCAGATTCTTAGCTCAATTACTGCCAAAGGCTTTATTCTAAACATCACTACAATGACCAAACATGATCAGGTTGCAGGTTACATGGTTCTGAAGTTTACAGCACAGTTCTAAGGTACATGGCTAGGCATAAGCTAAGATGTTGCCCCACCACTTGATGTGGTTCCTGAGCTTTGTTTAAATGCCTTAAACAAAGCAAGTAAATAAACATGTGTGCCCACACACACACACACACACACAAATATTGACCAACTGGTTAATATTTCAATCAACTCTAACCATTTCCAGCATTTAGATATGAGTGAAGGTCAACAAAACATAGGCTTGAGTGACATGTTCCCATTTTAAAGCCTGTTTTTGTTACTACTGATTTATGGAAAGATTTTAAAAAATTAAAATTCATTAACATCCTGAGTGCATAGATGTGAATTGAGGTTCTTCAAAATACAGGGAACCTTTTAAGATAGCTGCTGCCACTCCCATCAGATGAACAGCTGGCATTACTAAAATGCCAGGGGTGGGAATGCATTATCTAAATAGCCATTTGTTTTTCCAAAGCCCACAGGGCACAACAATATGAAATTACTGGAAATTTATGTGAAAAATAAATTGCTGGGGAAATCGAAAAGGAAACAATCCGATATATGGGGGAGGGGGGGATGCTATGTGAGAACTGGAAGAACATGTCAGTGGAAAACTATCAAGCAAGAATATAGATTTCCTGTTAAAGGTGAAAACAACAGATGATCCTCAGGGTCCCTTCCAACTCTACAACTCTTATGATTTTATGTCAGGAGAGGGAGAATTCAATTTGGGGAGAAGCAGCTATGTTAGACTTGCAAGGACAGTGAAGCAAACAGGGATCTGAATCTAGGTTGCCCAGCTCCAAGCGCAGCAGAACCACACTGGTTTTCACATCAGCAGATGCTGCCTCTTAAAAGATCTAATGTGCTTTTTATAAACAGTGAGATGAGCTAATCTGCTGGAATATTACCAGAAGCAGCTGAAATAAGTGGCTTGAATATTTTAAATGCTCAAAGAAGAATTAAAAACAGAAGCAAGCAGTAGATATTAAAAAAAAATAGCTCAAAGGGATGCTCCAGTCTACAACCTGACGTTGTGTCACATCTAATGTCCTCAGGCTGCCCTAACCGCTACAATTGATTTGGGTGGTGGAAATCTCTCTCTTTAATGTCCATGTTTTCCAAACAGGCTTTAGTACTCAGTCAACCTGGGAGCTCCCTCTTTGTATCACCAACTGCACTGGCTGTTGCAAGGACTGTAACATGCCCTTAGCGACACAGAGACAAAATATTCAATTGTATTGCGACAAATTCCAGAAGAAGCAGCCATGTTAGTCTGTGGCAACAATACAGCCTCTGAAGTGCTGCAGTGCTTTAGAAGCTAATTGGTTTGCTGTAGCCTGAGTGTTTAGCAAGCAACAGCCTACTCGTCATTTTAACCAAGCCAAAAGCACAAGAAGAATCCCATCTGAGTGTTCTGAAGATGGATTGGTTTGCTAGATTGAAAAGAATTTTAAAAAGGAAGTATTCATGTGTAACCACTGGAAAATGACATATGAAAATGATTGTGTGGAGGACAACTGCCAAATAAGAGGGCCGTTTCACATATTAGCTGCTTTCAACTAGAACCTATTCTTTTGGCAGGGCTCATTTCAGAAATCTAAACAAGAGGCTCCATTACAAGGATGGATTGGGACCCACAGCTGGGCTAAGCCCCAAGCTAAGATCAGCAGCCCTAGCACAATCCATTTTCCTTTTCAGAAGAGAAAAAAATGCAGACCAATACAGGGAGAAAATCAGAAGTGGGTACTGTGTTGCAGGTTGGATATCCTGGAATATGGAGAACACACACAACAGAGAAATGAATTCAACCTGAAAACTATCGTAATTATGAGTCTAATTGTTAGAGGATAAACTATTATTCATTCATTCAATTTTTTACCTGCCATTCACCATCAGGTCCCAGGGAGTCACAACCATTCAAAATTCAACATTAAAAACAGATTAAGCAAATTACAGTGGCAGGAATAGGGTGGGTCTCAGGTGTCGAAGACCAGGGTAAAGAGGTATGCCTTCGGCAAACATTGGAAACAATAACGAAGGTGCCAGACACACCTCTGTGGGGAGGGAATTCCCAAATGATTTTGCTATTTTGGGATACTCACCTGGGAATGGGGATACTCCCTTAAGTGCATTTATAGGTGGCATCAACCTCCACCAAGGCTAATCGGTATACAGTGTCGCCCCGCAAGACGAATGCCTCGCAAGACGGAAAACTCGCTAGACGAAAGAGTTTTCCCTTTTGGAGGTGCTTCGCAAAACGAATTTCCTATGGGCTTGCTTTGCAAGACGAAAATGTCTTGCGAGTTCCTGCGGGTTTTTTTCCCTCCCCCCCCCCTTTTCTAAGCCGCTAAGCCGCTTATCCGCTTATCTGATAAGCCGATAAGCCGCTAAACCGCTAATAGCGCTAATCCGCTAAGCCGTCAATGGGCTTGCTTCGTAAGACGAAAAAACCGCTAGACGAAGAAAATCGCGGAACGGATTCTTTTCATCTTGCGAGGCACCACTGTAATGACAAACAAAAGTTTTCAGCGTTGGAGGGGATTGGGCATAAAGAGTTCTTTATAAACATGCCTTGGGACTGCCCTAAGATTCTTTATAATGGGAGATGATTTTCAGAGAAATTAATGCTGCCACCGACCGAACTTAATACGCACTCCTGCAACTGGCACTTCAAAACCTTTGGAAGGGTGAAAATTAAGATTTAATACATGAAATGTTGATTTCCATTGCTGCTAGCAGCATGAATTGAAGTTGCAAAAAGTTGAAAGACAGCTGACAATCATTTCAGTTGTAGATCCACAGGAATATGGCTATGGTGGAAAAATTTACCTTCAGTATAAGACTTTGTAAACTGCTTTCAGGTTGTTGTTTTTAATAATCAATTGGTATATAAATAATGGAGCCCAAACATAAACAGAACCTACACATATCTAATGCTTTCTTGAAACTCTGGGGCCATAGCTAAAGTATGTTTTGTCATACTTCTTTCTTTTTCAAATGATGTTGTAACTAGGTATACATGCATTTTTGGGTGCATGTGGAAGAGATCTATTGGTTACCTAGTTAATTGCCTTGTTATTTTGGTAATCAATAAAATATAGGTTTTTTTAAAAAAAAAACCTGCAAGCAGCCCCAGCTAGGATGATGGGAGTTGTGGTGTATCTAAAGGGCCACAGCTTCTTCAGTTATGAACTATATGCAAACTGAAGCTGAAAGCTGAATGCACTGAATTTTAAAATAAACTATTTCAAATTAAGAGCATATCCCTAACGTGATCAAAAGCCAAGTTCCTTCAAGCATTCACCCCAAAAGCAATGACTGCATATATTGCTGTCTCTTTCCATAAATATCCCCTTTTCTGGCTGTTCCCTCGGCATTTCTTAAAAAGAAACATTTGCTTAATGCTGTGTATGTGTGCATCCTTTGAATTTAAAAGGGTGCATATGGATTCTTTACATGTGGAGTTGTGTGTCCATGTACAAAGAAAGAGAAAATTGTTCCTGAAAGCAGCCTGGTTGCTGTTTTACTGGTGTCCTTGATTCCAAGTTCATTTCTATCACCATGAACACCAAATACTATTCATCTTCCTTCAACATTAAAGGAACTAACATTCAAATTAAAATCGACAACATACAGGAAACAGATAAAAACTACCCAAGACCTACAACAATTATAGCTGAAGACTGCATTTCTGAACCACTGAGACTCAAACCACTTTCCTCAGCACTGCAGGACCTGACAGGGGCAGCCACTCAGCTAAGAGACCTTGTTCAGAAACCTTTTTAAATATTTTCAAAAAAGAAATTACCAGTAACTTCTAGCTTGCTTTAAGGGATTGTGTGCATTGTCATGTTTTTCAAGCTGACCATACGAAGTCTAGGTGGCTTGCTGTAATCAAAATGGAAGTAAACATTTTACCGTGAAGAATATTCTGAAAATGGTAACAATGCATAGGCGGTCCCATCTAAGATACAGGGACTTGGAAGGATACTGTTATGTGGCTCTTGAAGGGATGTGGGATTTTTTTATCCAGGTTATCATTTGCCACAGATGATATCTATGTCGCATGGGCCACTAGAAAGAATAGTCTGAGTTAAACAACTGCAGCATTCTTTGAATGATAAAGAATCAAAACTCTGAAGCCACGGTATGTGTGATGGTCCCTAGTTCAATCCTTGGCATCTCTGGGTAGGAATGGCAAAGACTCCTGTCTGAAACAGTGCAGAGCCCATATAGCAGACAATACTGAGCTGGATGGAGAAATAATCTGACCTGATTCCTTGATTATTTATCCTGGGAACATATTAACACCCGGGGAACATCGGAACAACTGCAATAGCTAGCAGCTTTTTGAAAAGCGAAACTTGTTTTATTTCTAAGAATAACCACCAGCACATGAATCATTTTCCACATTTAAAGAATGGCAAAGCTGCTTCCTACACTATTTGGAAACTATTGTGGAAAAACAGCTGCACCCAAAATTGGCTTTCCACAACAAAGAGTCCGACAGTTCATATATTTAAATCCCACCTTTCAAACCAAACAGGAAGCTTAAAGCAGATAACAATCTAAAACCTATAAGTTAAGGGGAATCTAATTTGACTGGCTAATGTGCATAACAACTGGACATTGTGGACATTCACCAGGTTTCATGGTGAATGTGCACATAATCCTTCCATGAAGAGAGAACTGTACCCCAGTCAATATACATAATCTCCCACAGACCTCGGTAACTGTGCATATATCAGCTGAATTTCATATCTTATCTTATCATTATGCATAATCCCCAACAGGCTCTGAGAAATGCATGTATCTCAACTGCAATTTGTACATCCACCAGGTAATATGCACATTCTCCTATTAGTATGCAGTCTCAGCTGTTTCTGCTGTAAGTTGAGCAGCTCAATCCTGATGGAAATTCCTCCATTGAGTTTTACAGAATCACAGAACTGTAGAGTTGGAAGGGACCTCAAGGGTCATCTAGTCCAACCCCCTGCAATGTAGGAATCTCAACTAAAGCACCCATGACAGATGACCATCCACCCTCTGCTTAAAAACCTCCAAGGAAGAATCTACCACCTTCCAAGGAGGTCTGTTCTACTGTCAAACAAGTTCTTCCTAACGTTCAGTCACAATCTCCTTTCTTGTAACTTGAAACCATTGGTTCAGGTCCTAAACAGTCCTCATAGGGGCAAAACTAGTTTGCTAGACAGCTATTTAAATGATGTGAAATGGCAAAAACTCGCTTTAAGTTCAAGGAAATCACTGGATATTTTTTAAAAACAACAACAAACAACCACTTCCATGTACAATACTATTGGACCAACGTGAACTGGAGCTTCCCAAAACAGGCAAATCAGACATCTTCACTCAAGATGAGCAGAACAATATATGGAGACCTGAGATAAAAAGTTCTGGATCTGTGAAGTGAGAAATCCACTTGAAGATGCCAACGCTTTTATTTTGAGGTACAGACTATTTTAGAAGAGGTGAGCACTTGGGGCAAAAGCTTAGCTCCATACCTCCAAGAGGAAAAGGGTGTCAACAAAAACTGTTTATGCTTCAATCTTGTAAGACAAGTCATCTTAGATTTATTCTCTATTACCACACTTGCAAGTGGCTGATGAATTTCACAGTTGCACAGCAACATGAAAACCTAATGAGGCGAGAGGTTGACTGTCAAAGAAAGCTCAGAGCTCCATCCCTCCTCCACCCAGTGGAGAAAAAGAGACACTGAAATGGCTTCAAACACACTGACTAGAACTTTGCACATGGTGTTCTTTTTCTTTCTAAATGGTGGGGGAATACCAGCAAATACAAAAAGGGGTGGGGTATGCAGTAAGGTAGTTTCACCTTGATTTTACCTAGTCTGTCTCTCCTTGCTGAGTAGAAAGCTGAAGGGCCTCAGATGATGATTGCAGGGTCCAGGTTGGTTCATATGGGGAGAGGCAGTCCTGGAGGTATTGTGGTCCTGAGCCATTTTAGGCTTTATAGGTCAAAACCAGCACTTTTAAGCTGGCCTGGAAACTAATCTGCGGCCAGTGCAGTGGAGCCACAATCAGTGTAATATGCTCAAACCAACTTGTCCGAGTGAGCAACCTGGCCGCCGAATTCAGCACCATCTGAAGTTTTCAATCTGCTTTCAGAGGCAGCCCTACATATAATAAATTGCAATAATCTAACCTAGAGGTCACCAGAGCATAGACAACAGAAGTTAGGTTATCCTTGTCCAGATAAGGGTACAGCTGGGCCACCAGCCAAAGCTGATGGAAGGCACTTGGTGCCACTGAGGCCACCTGAGCCTCAAGCGACAGCAAAAGATACAGAAGTACCCCCAAGCTACGTACCTGCTCTTTCAGAGCAAATAGAACCCCATTAAGAACAGGCAACTTCCCATCCTTCTAGTCTAGGCAATGATCCACTAACAGTGCTTCAGTCATATCTGGATTGAGCTACAGCTTGTTGGCTCTCATCCATACTCCAAACCTCTGGGTAACTCCATTCAGTGGTTTCATTTAGAACAAAGAAAGTTGCACCTGCCAAAATTCCTGCTTCTGCACAGCTAGGGGCCCTGTCCTTTGTACTTGGTCACTCCAAACACAGAAAACAACAGATACGTGCTGTAAAAAGTGGATCCTGTGCTGCCAATTGGAGTTGAAAGGGGCCAGAAAAGCTGAAGGTTAGTAAATACTCTTAAACATTCAGACAGAGCCAATATTCATAAGTGCAAGCAAATAGAATGGTATTCTTGGGCATATTTATTTAGTAAAATGGGAGTCGCGTAGCACCTTAGAGACCTGCGAAGTTATTGTGGCTTAAGCTTTCAGAGTCCCCCAACAGTGTCTGTACCTAAACATGATTATCAGGGGAGAAGGGGAGTGGAGCCAAAAGGCCAAGCAATGCAATTGATAGTAGTAACCATACACAGTAGAGCCAAAGGGTGTTTTAAAAGCCATCTAGTCCAACCCCATGCTTTATGTAGGAAATTCAACATAGAGCATCCCCCAACAGGTGGCTGTCTTGCCCTACATTCTGTCCAGTTTGCACAACAAACCCAGGGACACACAAAGCACAACCAGCCATTGATTAGACCGTAGAGCTGTGCCTGAGCAGCTGCACAGATATCAAGATATATGCACAGATCAGCCTTTTCCCTTACATAGACAGAAAAAAAGATGATGGTTGATGGAAAGGCAAGGTCCGGCAAGTGTCGTAAGATTACACCACTAACATATGCTTCTTTCTCAATGTTACATTGCTATCCAGTAGTGAAATGTGTTTCAGAAGCACTATGGAGTAGAAGAAAATATTGCTGGTATTCAGCATTTGCTACTAAGCCTACAGCTAAGATTACAACTGAGAGGGAATTCTGTCCCACCCCAGCACATGCAAGCATGTGGGGGATGAGAAGAAAGCGCTGCGTTTTAACAACTACTTCTTTTAATTAACAAGCAGCACATGCTGCAAAGGTTCATTAAAGTCTTTCCACAATCACCCCTTTGCATTACCACCTGGCTCCCGACCCCAACAAATAAGCAAGGGCAGGAAGCAGTCTTTCTGCCACCAGTTTTCAGATTCATATAGAAACAAGTGACATAATTTACCCAAGTCGTATAGGGTGTTGGAAGTCAAAATTACCACTTTGAATTGTGCGAAGAAACCATTTGGCAACCTAGGCTAAAATTCTCCCTTTAATCCAGTCTCTAGTTCTGTATGTCAGTCCCTTCCTTCCGGATCCTTGATAATGCTGATCATGTATGAGAATCTAGCATTTTTTAGGCCCTCCAAAACGTGCAATGCAATCCACTACCTCCCCTAAAATGACAGTCTTAGTGGAGGTAAGTAATTTTCTAGCTGTCAGACAATTGTATTGTATTGTATCAATGAAACTAAGCACAATTTGCAATGGTGGGGAGAATGCCTAGACAGCACCGAAAAGAATATAACAACAACAACAACAACAACAAAGATCAAGACTGGATCTCAGACTCTCTTAGGACAGTTATATAAAAAAAGAAGAGATTTGTAAGCACAATATTATAGAAAGAAAGTGCTGTAAACACAACAGAACATGATGCACACATATATTTAAATAGTGTGTCTGAAGATAAAGTAGGTTGACCTTCTGCCACAATGTTATTAGGTAAGTTCTCAAGACTCAAACCATAAATGAATTAATGTAAAATATGCATGGTGTGTTTTAAACAGGCTTCTGACCTCAGGATTATTGAGGTGTTCAAGCAGTACAGTCAAATGTTAACAATAGGAGCAGCAGTACACAAAGCCCTTTTTTGAACAATTCACATAAGCACTGAGCAAAAAACAAGTTGAAGCTTTAAAAGTGAAGAGCTCAATTTGTGTATATGCAAAAATACTGGCATAAAGTTCCCCTCAAATAGCTCTTAAAACCACTGTAAATTCCAATCCAGGATTCAAATTTAGAAAAGAGCTACTGTCCAATACACAGAATGCTCCTATGACCAAAACCCATTTTTGAGTTGTTTAAAGTAAAAATGACAAAAATAAACTTCAATATTTTACAGCAACCATTGAAAGCAAGATAAAAGTGTTGGGGTACTGCCAGGGAGACAGAGGCCATCATGACCCCACGTCGTCTCCGTTGCGATCCATCGACCTCCCGTAGACACGCAGTATCATTCAATTAGTGACACGAGCTCCAGAAATAGCTCGCCACATTCCAGAGCTGGTGCATGCTCTATCAGCAGATAATGCACAGCGAAAAATGCACGCAGGAGAGCATTATTTACAATTTTATTCAGTGTTGGTCAGAACAAAGAAAACATGACTGCCTGCTTCGGTGTCTCAGGCACAGAGAGAGAAACGAAAGCAATAGACAAACAGAAACATCCTGTGAACAGGAAATACACAGGCTGTGACACAAACATCCTGCTCGCTTTTAAGGTGGAACGGAAATATCCTAACAAAAAGAACCCATGTTGCTGTAACATGGAAGTTGCTTATTAACACTTATGGAATATGAGAAGCCACAGTAACATAAATTCACACTAATGACAGAGGGGTAGGTGCAAATATACAGGTGAAACTTGAAAAATTAGAATAACATGGAAAAGTTCATTTATTTCAGTAATTCAACTTAAAAGGTGAAACTAATTTATAAGATAGACTCATGACATGCAAAGCGAGATATGTCAAGCCTTTATTTGTTATAATTGTGATGATTATGGCCTACAGCTAATGAAAACCCTAAATTAACAATCTCAGAAAATTAGAATATTGTGAAAAGGTGCAGTAGCTATTTAGTCCATAACACCTGCAATGGGTTCCTGACTGTTAAATGGTCTCTCAGTCTGGTTCAGCAGGAAGCACAATCATGGGGAAGGCTGCTGACCTGACAGTTGTGCAGAAAGCCATAATTGAGACCCTCCATAAGGAGGGAAAGCCTCAAAAGGTAATTGCAGAAGAGGATGGATGTTCCCAAAGTGCTGTATCAAAGCACATTAATGGAAAGTTATCCGTAAGGGGAAAGTGTGGAAGAAAAAGGTGCACAAGCAGCAGGGATGACCGCAGCCTGGAGAGGATTGTCAGGAAAAGACCATTCAAATGTGTTGGGGACTTTCACAAGGAGTGGAATGAGGCTGGAGTTAGTGCATCAAGAGCCATCACACACAGACGGATCCTGGAGATGGGCTTCAAATGTCGTATTCCTCTTGTCAAGCTACTCCTGAACAAGAAACAATGTCAGAAGCGTCTTACCCAGGCTAAAGAAAAAAGAACTGGTCTGTTGCTCAGTGGTCCCAAGTCCTCTTTTCTGATGAGAGCAACTTTTGCATCTCATTTGGAAACCAAAGACCCAGAGTCTGGAGGAAGAATGGGGAGGCACACAATGCCAGATTATTGAAGTCCAGTGTGAAGTTTCCACAGTCTGTGTTGATTTGGGGAGCCATGTCATCAGCTGGTGTTGGTCCACTGTGCTTCATTAAGCCCAGGGTTAACGCAGCCGTCTACCAGGAGCTTTTGGAGCACTTCATGCTTCCTTCCACAGATGAGCTTTATGGGGATGCTGACTTCATTTTCCAGCAGGACTTGGCACCTGCCCACACTGCCAAAAGTACCAAAACCTGGTTCAATGCCCATGGGATTACTGTGCTTGACTGGCCAGCAAACTCGCCTGACCTGAACCCCATAGAGAATCTATGGGGCATTGCCAAGGGAAAGATGAGAGACATGAGACTAAGCAATGCAGAAGAGCTGAAGACTGCTATTGAAGCATCCTGGTCTTCCATAACACCTCCGCAGTGCCACAGGCTGCCACGCTGCACTGAGACATCCATGCCATGCCACACTGATGCAGCATCCATGCCACACATCCACTGCATCCATGCCGCGCCGCACTGAGGCAGTAATTGATGCAAAAGGGGCTCAAACCAAGTACTGAGTACATATGTATGCTTCTACTTCTCAGAGGTCCAATATTGCTCTATTTGCAATCCTTGTTTTGCTGATTTCATTTAATGTTCTAATTTTCTGAGATTGTTAATTTGGGGTTTTCATCAGCTGTACGCCATAATCATCACAATTATAACAAAGAAAGGCTTGACATATCTCGCTTTGCATGTCATGAATCTATCTCATATTAGTTTCACCTTTTAAGTTGAATTACTGAAATAAATGAACTTTTCCACGATATTCTAATTTTTTGAGTTTCACCTGTATGTTAGAAAAATGGGCTTGGTTCATAACTTATCAAATGCTACACCAAGTACAAACTGTGTTGTTTTTATATGATGAGTCCTTATATTTTGACAAAAGAGAAGGTAAATACAGTAGCAGTCTGCCCCTGCCTAGGACAATCTCTCGCGATCAACACACACCAGGCACAGTCTGAACTGGATTTGCCTCATGCAGGAAAAGGCAGTATGCAAGGTGCCAGAAGCATCTGAAACCCCACCTCCAATCTGGAAGGTATTTTTAGGAATGCAGCTCATGCCTCCCAAGATACTTCATGCTGCCACCACTAGAATAATTAGCAGCTTGACGCAGGTGCAAGGTAATCTGCTGTTTTGACAGAGCAATACTTCCTATGATAACATGTCAACAGCTCTTCAAAGAAGTGCAAGACCTACTCAGAGCCATACCCTGAGGCAATACCATTCGTGTTCACCCAATAATCATGATTTGCTAAGCTTTTAAAAGTTTATTTAATTTCTTGTATTTCATAGATATTTAATAGATTTTCAAAGCACCTTTCAAGATACATTATCCTTCCAAAGTGGTTTTTATTCTACTGTTTATCTGCTACACTGAGAACCAGTTTTGATTTTAAAAGTTAAAGTTAAAATATAAATACTGTCCCCTGGCAGATTTTTAACTAGCCTGACTTTTTAGGACAATGAATTAGGTTTTTTCTCACAAGGGATTTGTTTAAGCTTGTATATAGTTTAACTATGGATGCTTTGCTTCTGTATAAAAGTGATCACAGTGAATGTGCAGAGCTAGCCTAAGGGCTTGTCTACCCAATACATCAGTTTTTAAACTGTACATAATACAAACTAGTTCAATTACAAGTACAAAGTCAGCTTGATCAGTGTTAGAAACAGATATGAAAGCTAAGAGCTAAATGACACCTTAAAGCTAGGTTATGGGCGCCACAATGGAATGTCTAGGCGCGCTTTACTTGTAACAAGAATACAAAGCTGAAAATGAATGAATTGCAGCTAAAATCTTATATTCATTTTTCACATGGTCTAGTCCTCATCTGAAGACTGAAAAAAAGCCATGCTTCCCCTGCCCACCCCCCTAATATTTCTATGAGGGTCCCTTCTCCAGTCCTCAGAAAGTGACTGGAAGTGGGGAAGGAGAAAAAAAAGTCCTCCTTTCATTGCAGCAGTGGCAGTTTTAATCTGAAATCTTAGGCGCAGTAGTGCACCCAGAGCTCAGAAACTGCTCGCATTAATTAAATTCCCTGCCGCAAAACGCGCCTAGAAGAATGGGAGTTTCGAACTCTGAGCTTGATCAATCTTTCTTGCTTTCGGAGTAGCTTTTCTCCATTTCAACAAAGTAGTTAAATAAAACATTAACACATTGAGTTCAACAAGTGCCAAATTTGTGTGTAGTACTAAACAAAAAGGGGACGCAGGTGGCGCCGTGGGTTAAACCACAGAGCCTAGGACTTGCCAATCAGAAGGTCAGCGGTTCGAATCCCTGCAACGGGGTGAGCTCCTGTTGCTTGGTCCTGCCAACCTAGCAGTTCGAAAGCACGTCAAAGTGAAAGTAGATAAATAGGTACCGCTCCAGCGGGAAGGCAAACGGCATTTCCGTGCACTGTTCTGGTTCGCCAGATGCGGCTTAGTCATGCTGGCCACATGACCCGGAAGCTGTACACCGGCTCCCTCGGGCAATAAAGCGAGATGAGCGCCACAACCCCATAGCTGGTCATGACTGGACCTAATGGTCAGGGGTCCCTTTACATTTACTAAACCAAAAGGAATGTCTCTGAGATGAAAGTAGTGTGAGTTGTATTTGCACACTGATTTCAGGAACAACGCCATTAATATGTGACAGTTACGTAATTACTGAACTAACAGTTTCTACAAAATTACATTGCATTACTCAAAACTGCACCTAGTTTGGCTCAGTACATATGCACCCAATACAAATAGTTGCATGTAAGAACTGGTGGTGATGTTGTCTTAAATGAAAGAAGCTGTTGGCATGGCACATACATGTGTTTATCTCTCCATTATTTATTTTGACTTATAGCCCACAGTATCCCCAGCAATTTGGGAAAGATGTGAACCTAGGAAATTATATCTTATCCACTAGATCATTTTCCTGACATGATGGAAATTATGCTTCAGGTTGCATCATCTACAGTTTCCCCCTTAAACATAAAAATGATTTCTATATTACAAGCAAAAGCATGTTTGGAATCTCTCTCTTTTTCACTCTAGAGTCCTAAAGGATGAAATAAACCAATAAGAATAGATCATATATTTAACACTCTATATAAATTCCCTTCAAGCTTCTCTTTAAGAATGTGGATTCTACTGTAACACCTCAGAAGTGTCATCTCCTGTTGCAAATGCAATTAGCAGGAACTTAAATTTACATCCAAACTACCCTGTTTGCTTCCCAACACATTTCATGCAAACCCCACTTCCTATCCTGCAAAATGCATTAAAAATTATCAAAATAGCCAATTTATTACATGTATATCCCACTTTTCTTCTAAGCAGTTTAAGGTGGCATAGAAAGTTCTCTTCCTCCCCATTTTATTCTCACAATAACTTTATGGGGTAGTTGTCAGAAGGAAACAATATCTTACGAGCAATTTTAAGATGCCATGCTGGGATAAACTAGTAACTGGCTCATTTGTTAAGGCTTTAAAAAGAAAAACTGACATTTTGACAAAAAAAAAAAAATTGGTACATATATAGTTCTCATACAGCAATGGCCTATATCTGCTGTAACTCACAAGAATACTTTCTGGGTCTTTGGAAAGATATAACCCACAAGCAAATAGAGAGGTTTCCTAGCGAGCAAGATCGAAATTTTATGGACCCTGGCCCTTCAAATGAGGTTGATGTTGTACCAAATATCCAGATATGTACTGAGTCAGATCAACTCTGCCCAACTTGCGCCCAGGTCTCAGTAATAATACAGGCCAGATGGGCTACCTCATTTCCAATGAAGCCATGGATGAGTGACGTATTAAGGTAAAACAGAGCAATGGAGAGGGCAGAATAAAAATTGAAACTGTGGAGTATGCATCTGATCATAGCCTTAAGACCTCCTTCCCCTATCGATCTTAAGACTATGACCAAATGCAGACCCCTTGGCTTCAGCATCACCCATCAATCCTGCCCACTGCAACTCTGCTCTGTTCACTGTCTAGTTCAGTGTTTCTCAA
Organism: Podarcis erhardii; assembly: GCF_964252035.2. Lineage (NCBI taxonomy): Eukaryota > Metazoa > Chordata > Lepidosauria > Squamata > Lacertidae > Podarcis > Podarcis erhardii. The sequence goes on from NC_138503.1 coordinate 51,742,804, forward strand.
CCTTGGGTCCCCAGATGTTGTTGGACTACAACTCCCATCATCCCTGAGCTCTGGCCTTGCTAGCTAGAGATGATGGGAGTTGTAGGCCAAAAACATCTGGGGACCCAATGTTGAGAAAGACTGATCTAGTACATCCTTTCTCAACCGTGGGTCTCCAGATGTTGTTGGACTATAACTTCCATCATCCCTGACCACTGATCCACTAGCTAGGGATGACAGGAGTTATAATGCAGCAACATCTGGACACCTAAGGTTGAAAAAGCCTGAAAAAGTTATGGAGGAACTCAAAAGCTTGCACATTATTTGTGATGTTGGGGCTGCCCTCATATGAATATTGGATTTTTATCACAACAGAATTCCTGTAGTTGATTGATACATTCTATCTACAAAGTAAGGGTGCATATTTAAGTTTTCTCAACATTTAAGGCATAATTGGTTTATGTGACCCTGCACATATACTCTCTGCTGCCCGAGAGTATAAATACCTCCTTGCTAGATCAGACCTAAGTAGCATTCTTTGCAACAATTCTAGCAGTCAGGAAATAGGTGATGCACCAGAATAGGGTAGCGGTCCATTTGTGAATAATAGTATCTTCTGCCCACTCATGTAAGCTATAATTAGGTAAAGTGATGTCAAAGACCATGCTAGGAGTACATGCTGAGAAGCAAGAAAGAAAAGAACATTACTTTTATTTCCCTGCAACAGCAGAAGGTAGACAATACCTAGATTTTCCCTGGCATTTAATAGGGTATTTTAAGATAATGAAAGCAGAAACCAGCTCTCTAAAAGGCTTTTCTAAAGATCTCTACACAATGTCACTCCCCACTCCACCTTCTGATTAGAGAATAAGCAGAGAACTAGCATCTCAGAACCTTGGCTGTGGTACGTTACCTATCCCCAAGCCAACTTTTAAAAAGGAAAGGGATTTTAACTGTTGCTCCAGCAAAAGTTCTTTTGTTGAAAAATGCCACACAGGTGTACTATACAATAGAAGTCAGAGAGAGACAGAAAGCACACACACCACACAGACCTTTGGTTTTATATTCCATTTTATTAAGACCTTGAAAGTCATCTTGTTCCATTACACATAGGCTTCCTGAAAAACGGTCCCATATTTCCTCATTACTTCGTGTTCTTCATATTATACATTCAGTCCAACTCTGAAGACAACCCAAAATATGGTGAACAGCTTTTCATTCAAGTTATGTCCCTTCCAGTCAGATATCAGAATGCTCACAGTTGTTGCTCTGGGATGAAAATGGTGTACATCTGCAGTTTTACATATACCAGAGATCTGGAATTCCAATAATCTTTCTTTTTTCCGATTAAGTTTTTTACCTCTTGCAGCTGAAGAATTTAAACACACGTTGACGAAAGCAATCAAATTCTCAGGCACCAAACAATGTTGTACTGAACTTTGCAAGGATCTAAATTCTAGCCAGGAAGGAACGAAAATCAAGAAGAGTTCTAGATGCTCAACAAAGCTTCCAACTCGGAACAGTAATCCTACTTGTTGCCACAAGTGAAACCAGTAAGACAGGACTGTGGACTGTCAAGGTGGACTGTGAAATCACATCCAGCTCTATTATTTAAAGTAAAAGAAGAAATATAGTGGGACACATGCAAATCATCACTACCCCTCCAACCATGATTGGTAAGCCAAGAACCATTCTTGACTTCAAATTATGGTTTTTTTGAGTGAAATAAATCACATCCCCCAGTTGATGTTACACTAAGTCAAGGATTGTAGCTTGTTGCACCTGATCACTATTCTATTATACTGATGGAATAATTTTCAGAAGTACTTATCAGATGGTTTAGCGAGTTAATTCCATTGGATATGCATTGAACCAAAGAGTTTTACACTAGGCTTTGATTTTACAGTTGCTAATCGCTTTCTCACTTCATTATTTAAAGGAATGATAGAAGGCTTCAGAAACAAGTCCACCCATTCTCCATCATATTATAATGCAACATGACATTAAGGTTCTGCCCCTCCATCAAGTGACAGGTGGATTGAACCTGGTAGGGAAATGCCACTTCAAGTCAGGCAGCTGAACACAAAGGCTTTTGGATGAAGTCATTAAAAATGCCTTTGAATACACAGCAGCTAGATAAAAGTCTGCAAAGTGCTTACTCTGTACATTTGCATTCACTATCTGGCTCCGCACTCCCACCCTACTCTGCAAATTCGAACAATTATAGTTCAGTTTGAGTCTCCCAGAGACCAGGCAAAAATTGAAAACAGATTTCCTCTACAGCACAGCTTGAATTTCATAAATTCCATCAACTTTCTCAGGCTTTCTTAAAAACTGAACTGGAGAAAGAAGAAAAACAGCAGCAGCAAACACACTGCACCCTTGTTCTACTTCAGCAAACCAGCACAATTAACAACAGTCAACACTTCTGGCAACCCACCACCACACATGCACAAAAGTGTGAGAGAGAATTCTTACTGTAACTTCTTATGAACTCTCAAGTTCAAACTATTTCTTAAGACAGGGGTGGTGAACCTTCCAGGTGTTGTGGGACTAAAACTCCCATCATACTGCTGGGGTTAGTAGGAGTTGAAGTTCAACAACATATGTGAAGGGCCATGCAAGTTCCCCATCCTAGCCTAAAGGAGTAAAACATAAACTCTGAAAATCTGAATGTGGAACTCAAAAATGCAGTTGAAAAGATCACACGCTGTCAAGCCAAGATGAAGGCCTTGATTGCAGGTAATCGTTAATAGCACCATAGCACTTCCTAGATAACATCACAGATTAAAGAACCTCTCTGACATGCCTCAGGATATAATTAAGGTTGCAATCCAGTATCCTCTAATTTACAAATAAGTCCCACCACAACTCAGTAGGGCTTATTTCAGGATAACCATTTATAAGATTGCAGTACAAATAGTGTAAAAGCTAAAGTGATTCAAAACACAAGGCCTTAGTACTGTACATAAACCAGTGCAAGTGTCGTTTTCAATCATAGTAAAAAGCAGGCTATGATTTCCCTTATGCAAAGACTGCTGTAGTAATACTCAGAAAGATTCAACAAGAGGTTATTCACATTACATTAATGTGGAGCTGGCACTGTTCCAGGTGCCACATAATATTTGTTCTGTTCCTGTAAGAAATGGATCTAACAGTGTGGCAGCACCCACACTTTGGAAATTCCTACCTGATATCAGGCAGGTGCCTTCACTGTACTCTTTTCAAGGTGAGCTAAAAATATTATTGTTTACTCAAGCCTATCCAAACATGGAAAAGTTGACAATGTTTTAATTTGTTTTTAACTATTGCTTTTAATTATATTTTGAATTTTTCCAAATACCTGTTTTTAACCTTGTATTTTATTGACAATTTTAATTTTATATATATTTGTAAACCACTTGCTTAAGAATACAGTACCAGATATGCCTTGTAGGATCAGCTCCAACATGCTATACCAGAAGCCTAACAACCTGCAGGTTCCAAGTGGTCTACCAATGAACTATGGTCTACCCTTTTCTCATTTGTGTTCCATAGACCACATGCATAATGAAAATGGGAAGGGGAGAACCAGAGCTAACAAAAAAGACAACAACCATCCCAATTCTGTCAGTATGAGACAGGCGAAGGTCAGTTTTCCAGCACAGAGTATAATTCACTTTAAGTGACTACTTTGCACCAATTGAGAGTACTGTTTGCTAAAGAATGATGCATTCAAACCTACTGGTTTTCTAATTAGCAGACTCTGAACTACAGTCTTGAGTTTCCAGTAGTAGACAGCTCCCAAGAGAGTATTTCAGCACACAGATACAGTCTGACTGAAACAAGTCGATTTGTACTTCTCTTTTTTTAAAAAAGAATAAAACAAAACCTTTCACTTCCCTATGTCTGCACACCAGATGCTTGTGGAAGATGTGTCAGCTGATACAAACCTGCACTTGAATGAGCTTCCCAAATATATTTCTTTCAACATATGAATTTGGAGAGGCAAATTCCTGGCTATGTGCTCTGCCTCACTGTTGTCACTTTTCCAAGAATACGAAACAATCCTTTATCAGGCATCACCACATTCATCTGTTGACAGAGGGAGAACATCAGTTCTCATTGGAAAGTTTGAGGCAGGAGGGTAGAAGAGCACATCATGTGGGAAATGCTAATGAACTGGAAATCTAGTAATGCTGGGGAAGCATAAGGGAGGGGAGAGTCTGGAAACTGACTTGGCAACTTTCACATCCCTCAGCACAGAATTATGCCTGCAAAACATGAAAGTAGCAAACTATCAGAAAGAACACAATATTTAAAACATGTTTTGTATCCCATGTTTGGAGACAGATAACAAGAGGATTTTGAGGAGCTCCAAAAGGTCTGTCCCAACTGAGTGAAAGGACATTAAAATGGCAAATACAATTCACTATAAGAAAGTACAAAACAATGCACACTGACACACACACACACAAAAATAAATCCTAACTTTGCTTATCCAATTCCAGGGTTTTAACGAGGGAGAAATATCTTGGGGTCATAGTGGATAGCTCATTGAAGATGTTGACCCAGCATCTGACAGCCATGAGAAATGTGACTTCCATGTTGAGAATCATTAAAAAAGGGACTAAAAATAAAACTGCCAATACTGTAATGCTGTTATTCAAATCTATGGTGCAATTGCACTTAGAACACTTTGTACAGTTGTGATTGGCACACTTCAAAGACGATTCCGTAAAGCTGGAAAATATCCGGAGAAGGGCAACCAAAATGATCAAGGGGCTGAAACAACTTCCCTTTGATGAAAGGTTGCTACATTTTGAGCTCATTTAGTTTATAGAAAAGGTGAGAAAGGATACAGGTATATGACAGAGGTGCAAAATGATGTGTGGTGTGTAGAAAGTGGATAGAGAAGTTTCCCTTCCTCTCATAATACTAGAACCCAAGGTCATTCAATAAAGCTGAATGTTTGAAAGATTCAGGACAGACAAAAAGAAAGCACTCTTTCACACAACACAGGGTTAAACTATGCAATTTGCTCCCACAAGATGTAGAGATGAACACCAACTTGTATTGCTTCTAAAACGGGATTGGAGAAATTCATCAAAGATGAATGGATCTATTCATGGATCTGAGGCAGTATGCTTCTGAATACTAGTTGCTGGAGAGTACAAGTGGGGAAGAGTACTTTTGTAATCGGATTCAGCTTATGGGCTTTCCATACATATCTGGTTGGCCACTATCATAACAGGATGCTGAACTAGATGGGTGTTTGATCTGACCCAATAGGGCTCCTCGTAGGTTATTTGGGAAGATCTCTTAAAAGAAATCAAAGACCCAAGGATGCTTTTGCAGTGAATTTACATGGACTCTTGGGCTGAGGTATATTGTCTAGGGCAGGGGTAGTCAACCTTTTTATACTTATCGCCCACTAATGCATCTTTCTTGATGGTAAAATTTCCTTAACGCCCACCAGTGCTCAATGGAAAGAGGATTCAGCTTGTGCCATAGAACCCCCTACCGCCCACCTAGAGTCCTGAAACCCCTGGTCTAGGAGGTTGATGGGGGGGGGGGCGTTGTTACTGTTATTGATATGACTTTTTTGTATCTTTATTTAGATATTCTTATGATTTATGTGGAAATTGTGTGCTTTTTGATGTTTTATTTATTGTTTATGACTACTCTTGTTATGTTTGCAATTATGTGATTTTTTACATGTTGTAAGTCACCTTGAGCATGGTTTTAACTATGGAAAGGCAGCATGCAAAAATAATAGCTGACTGACTGGTTTGATTGAATGCAAATGGGAATTACTTTGGAATTCAGAGTACTAAAACGCAATATACTCAGTCTAAAAACAATATTAGTGCAATACAAGGGAAAGTGTCAACTCCAGCAAGATCTATAACTGTAACTAGCCTGACATTTTGAAACTTTTTTTAATACTCTTTCATAGCTACCAAATGGATACATATTTTAAGGCAAGCGCCACAGTGCAAGCCATCATGGAAACTGTAGCTACTTAGATGTATGAAAAACCTGCTACTGTATCCATGTTCAGCTGCATTCCAAGCACTGTAATTTTCAAGGTAAAAGCAGACTTTTTATTTTTAAGGTTCTGCATCTTGAGACTTGGTTCAAATTACACTTTGTGCTGCTTGAGGAAATCCTGGCAGCTATTAAGGACATTGAGCATTCTATAGAGATCCCTAGCTCGCTCAGTGACTGCAATTCTCAATATTTATTTGGGCCTAAGAGTTATGACAAATGGACTTAAGTGATAGTTTAAATTTGCAACCTATGGACTCAGTGCCAGATGCAAAAGTAGATGCAAATTATCTACACTTGAAATAGGTGCTCGGGAGTTGAAGTACCAGTTGCTTAGCAGATAAGACGATGATACTCTTTTGCTTCCCATTTATTATTCTATTTCCAAAATGTTCACCCTGCATTATTAGTCCGCAATGCTCTTGAGGTAGTTACAGAAAAACAATGTTCCTTTAGGGCAGGCACGTCCAACAGGTAGATCGTGATCTACCAGTAGATCACTGGACGCCTGTGGTAGATGACTGGTAGATCACTGGCTCCCCCCAAAGAAGCTCAACAAGTTTGGCTCCCCTAAAAAAAAGCTCAAAACTTTTGTCCTGCACCCCCAAAAACAGGGCTTTCCTCCTCCCTAAAAGAAGCTCACCAACTTTGACCTGAACCCCCAAAAGGGGATAGATCACTGCCAGTCTTTAACTCTGTGAGTAGATCGCAGTTTCTTGGGAGTTGGCCACCCCTGCTTTAGGGAGGGCACTTAGCTTAAAATGAAAATGGGGTCAGTTCAAATTCTAACATCTTGTTCCTGACTTAAGGAGAAAACCCACAGCGCAGTGGCTGAGTACACAGTTGCATGCAAAAAAGTTTCGCTTCTCAAATCCAAAGAAAGGATTTCAATTAGAAGGGCTAGGAAAGACTTCCAAGATGCAGACAGTCCTGAGCTGAATAGAAAAGTGATGGCAGACTCTGGAGTTCAACTGTTAAGTTTCAAGACTGAAGCAAGTGCTTTATTGCCATTTTTTTATTACCATTTTCCCCCTGGTGTACAGAATGCTTTTATAATTCTCATTTAGTTTCTCCTCACAATTTACTTTGGGTTAGCTATACAGGACTTGCCCAAGACCAGCCAGCTGAGAAAAACCTGGAACCCTGTGTTTAAACACTACATAGCTACTTCATGGCATTTGCTCAGTACAATGAAGACAAATTCCCTGGCTAAAGCCAGACAGTAGAGACAAATTGTAGTACAGAATTTGTAGCAGCAGCATTTTAAATCTATCTCCAGACATGGTACACAATAGCAGCAATTTTACAGCAACTACCGGTTATCACACACTTGTGCAATCAATACCCAGATTTATATTATTACCACATTTAAGAGACTGACACCCACCATATATAGGGAAACAGAAGAATTTCCAGAGGATAAAAACTGGCCATTTAATCTCCAGTTTGATAGCCAAACAAAACTGCAAAGGAACATAATTTGATAGTTGTGGGCAGACCTCAAAGTCTGGGCAAAAATTGTATTATCTAATCCCATGAAACAAGCAGCCCTTTTTACACAAAGAGACTAAGTTGCACTGACAAGCTTGCATATGGCAAATGCATGGCCCCTAATTAGCTTAGGAGATTTATAAAACGCCATATATCTGGGCATAGTACTGTAGATAAAAATACAATTATAATGAAATATGTAAACAGCTCCTGCCAGGACTCCTGTTAGAAAAAAAATTGGCTTAAAGCAGCAGTCACTCTTAAGATATTCCATTAGCAACTGCTATACTGATTTTTTTAAAAAAAAACTTCCTGAACAGGAGCTACTTGCAACTACGGTAATCTGACCACATCTGCTGGAAGCTTCTGTACAGTTATACTCACAGCAAATCAACAGAATCCAATTCACTTTAGCAAAAATTGGGGTGGGTGGGGAAAAACTTTATTTGTGTGCATCCCTAGAGGTTGTCTAAGCCCAACAATGTAAGGCTTGTCATGTCCTACAGATTTTTAAAATCTGTTGGTAAGAAACAGAGCAGAGTATTATTGGCACAAAGTTCTCAGAAGCACTGGCTCTGCACTCCTCCTTATCTTTATCTTTGGGTTTATGATTCACTATTAAGTAAGAAGCCTTGCAGCATGACTCAGAGATTAAACTGTGGAAAAAAGGGAAGAAAATGACTTACATCTCATGATACGTAAATGCCTATACCATAGTGATTCATACTAAATGGGAAAGAAGGCAGAGAAGGGGTAGAGGTTCATCTTTCAGAATGTTCTACACAATATGATCATATAATGGGACCATAATATGGATCAGATTCTTAGTGCAATATTATCAACACCAGAGGATACCCAACATGTTGCCCTCCAGATATTATTGGATGCCATCATCCCATACAATTTGGCAAGCTAGCTGGGGCTGATGGGATTTGTTGTCCAAAAACATCTGGAGGACACCATATTGACTACTCAGATCTGGCAACTGCTCTCCAAAGTTTTAGGTACAATCTTTCCCAGTCCTTTTGCAACAGATTCTTTTTAGCTAGGGGAACTGGGAATTAGGGGTGTATGGGGAGTTAGGGGAGGAGTAGTACCTCTGGTGAGGGACAGGTGATGTACTTTCTGAGGTAGTTTGTCCACCTTTGGTCCCCATCCTTCACTTAGATCCCACATGTGGCTCCTAGAGGCTGTCAGCACACAACAGCAGCCACACCACGGGAACGGCTTGGACTGGCCGGCTAAACCAGGTGAGGGTAGCCAATGGGTCTTAAATCTTCGATGAATAAGGGAATTCCCCTGCAGGGGAAGACAGGCTCCAGTGGATTAAGCGGACAAGACTAATAGTGGGACCAATGGTCAAGAAGGAAGTTTCTGCATGTGCTGTAGAGGGTAGCAAGGATCAATGGGGTTCATCAACCTGGGAAAAGAGCTCATCGAGGAGAAGGAAAACTTTGATCCTAATCCTCCGCCAGTGTTAGAAACTCAGGTATATAAGCTAGGTGCCAAATGGCTCCTTAAACCAAGGTTGCAGTCACCCAAGTGATATGTGTAGTTGCTATTTTGGGGCAAGATGACTCTAAAGTCTTATTTTTCAAATGATGAACTGACTGTGGTTGATTCTCAATTAAACATCTGGCTAGTTGAGATGAGAACCTTGAGCTAGGTTAAGAGCTTTGAGAACTTCAAGAAGAAAAGTCACTTGATCCAGGGACAGTCCACATATATACTGGCCTATTCCAACCTTTTTCTTAATGGTGACTGCTGCTGCTCAGGCTGCACAGAAAAAGCAATTTGGTTCCAGAAATTCATTCCGATTGTGCAGATAAAATATAACTGATAGAATTTTACAAGATGGGGTATTAGTGTGTGAAACGAGTCCAGATCCAATGATCCTCAGGTGGCGAAGATGTCAGGTGCCATCTTGGCACCTAGTCTTCTTCACTTGGTTGCAAGTGGTCAAAAGCCACTTCACAAATCTGGACTCTGTAAGACTTCTGGGTGGTGCCTTGCATGCCTCCTTCTGGCAACTCCTGCAGCCAGGCTGGCCCCAAACATACTTCAAAGTTCAGCAACATCATCTGTCAGGTGCAGCTTGGAGCTTCTCTTGGAAAAGGGGAAGGATTAAGAATAGCTCCACGAGTTCCACCTTCCCACACTCTAACCCTCTAGCGATGATGGATGGAAAAAAGGACGTGACTATGGAAGCTGGAGAAGCGGTAAGAAAGGAAAACAAAGGTGTGTGTTCCCAGATTAAAGGGAGATACCTTCATGTGTAGGTACATATAAAGATGAAAACATAAGGTAGAAGAACCCTACTCATTTGTACTGGCAGGGATAAGATAGTTTCAGAGGCTGCTACCTTTGAATCAGCAGCATCACCTTATATCAATGAAAACGGGAGATATTTTACATCCTTATACTATATGGTCTTGCAGCAGCACACAATGTAAATGTTGTGTCTGAAACACTGACATTTTGACACATTTATATTGAGGTGAAAAAGAGTGAAGGGACAGTCCTGGGGAAGCCATGTGGGATGGAGGTGTGGTTGTGACAAGGAAAAGAAACAAAGGCAGTGCTGATGTTGACATGTAAAGCTTTCACATAGCTTGGATCAAACAGACTAAGGGGACTAGGCTTTCACAATAGAAAAGGTCAACCAAGAGTCACCAGTTAGTTTGCAACTTCATTTTTACAATAAAGATCATATCAGGTCTCAATAGCAGAATGCAGCAGAGCTAGATGCTTAGTACACAACTGTCTCCTCTTTCTCCAGGCAAATTAAAGGCTGCTATGTAGTCTCTCTTCAGAGAGGAGAAACAGAACTAAACGCAGTGCAGTCATTCCATTCCATGAGGGGTTTATCACCAGTTAAAAGCTCAGTGTGCATGTGCACACACAGAGAACAGCCCCAGGACTTCCTTAAAACAGAGGAAGGGTGCTTACTTCAAAGCAATAAAATGAGTACAACATTAAACCCCACATATGGTGGGAAGGACATCCAAACTCATTCAGTAACTATATGCTATGCTGGCTGTTTCCTTTACAATGAAGCAAAATATGTTAAAATGATATATTTTACAAAAGTGAACATTTATGCCTTACTATCACTTTAGGAGTTGCAAAAAAACAAACCAAGCTTTACCTAAAAAGCTGCTTGCAAAATTCATGTCTACACTATAGTTCTCAGGAGATAAAATTGGCTCACTTATCAATAGAAGGCATAACTGAAACCTCAAGCCCAGTTCTAGCCCATAGTTAGATTTAAAAACACTACCACCATATAGAATGTTTCCTGCCGCCTCAAGAGACTGCATGAACCATATTTCCTCAAGAGATGAATGAGTGAAGGGGGGCCCTTTCCACATCCTCTCGACCCCCTGGGAAACTCAACAAACGTGATACACCTGTAACTGGGTATGGAGACTGCTGTGGGCAGCCTGAGGAAGGACCATCCACTATAGGCTGCCCATAAAAAGCAAGTTTAGAGTGAGAGACTAGAGAGATGACTGCTATTTCCAGGATCTCTTCTCATTCTGAGACATTTGTGGGTGAGGTGAGAACCTGGACCCTGGGTGAGAACCTGGAGAATGAGAGGGAGGGTGAGTCAGAAGAAAAATGAATTGAACTTGATATATTGGTAACTTTGTAACATTTTTATATGCAACTGTATTTTTGTAATATTTACAGTAAGTTGTCTGTTGTTGCTTAAGTTTTTGGCACACTGCTTAGATATATTTTTAAATATATTAAATGGTATAGAAATTAAACTAAAAACTAAGTAAAATAAATAAAATAAGAGGGCAGCCTTTTTTCCCAGAGTTTGCAACTTAATAAACACACTTTAAACTTTCAAGCATTCAGTCACAATCAGGGGTTAATTGAGGAGAAAGCAGGTATTATTAACTTTCCTGTTTAGATATACTTGCTTGGTGTGCTTGTAATGTCAACGGACTGATCTTTAAGGTGGTCTTCTATTGTCTTGCCCACAATGCATGACAGGACATAGAACAGGAAAAAACAGTGCTAGATCTGAAACAGCAAAATACTGTACATACAACTGCATCCAGCAGGAAGTTCAACAGAAAATTTACAGGAGATGCTAATGCTTATCTCACTTAAGTGCACAAAACATCTGAAAAACTGACCCCAAATTTCTCAGCAGGCCAACTTAACTGAAAAATTTCTCTGCAATAGAAACCTAATTAGAAGTGTTCAGCACAGAAAAGTTGCAAGGGTTTATCATTACAGTACACAAATACACAATCGCACCACTGCAAACACATTCTTCTCTCCTGTAAGGAGATTTTACCCTCAATTTATCCTCTCACTCCCCCTAGTCTGGTACTGTTGAAGTAAGGTACAACATACTAAGAATGGGCAAAAGTCCTGAGTTTTCAATTGCAATCACAAATACAGTATAGGTATTTTTTTCATGCACCAATTATTGAAATTGCATTCACACTTGTTCAATAGATTATACACATCTTTAATCTTCATAACCTAACCAATTCTTTATATCCAGATCCTTCAAAGGCTCACGCACTTAAGGATCTTGCAATACATTTATCGCAACAGAAAACATGAACCATGGAAAACAGCCTAGAGAATCAAGTTTCATATCAATGTAAAATATCAGTTGGGCTATCTAATTCATTCCCCCAAGAAGGTGCCATTTTTTGTATCAACGACAGGCTATAATATTTAGGCCACACAACTGGTATCAAAACAGAATAAGAAGAATTCCCCTTCACGTGCCTATATTCCTTCACATAGCAAATCATTGGAATAAATGAAAGCCACAGAATACACACAGAAAAAAGATTGGGCTGGAAGTGAGGTTCTTAATTATTTTGCACTTCATTTTAAATTTTGTCAACAGATTGCTTTAATGCCTTTATGCATGAAACAAGGTTCAAGAGGGAGGCATAGATACACAACCATTTCTATGCTTGGTTTTTGCTGAACCTTAGGTAAAGTGCACTAAGAGGTGCAAAACGATGTTTTCCAAGCTAAAGATCATGGCTATACAAGACAGCAATCATGTTAGCTCCACTCAAAAAATGAAAGGCAGGAAGAAGGGTGCAAAAGTAAAAGGCATTTCAGTTAGAAGGCTAGTCAAACCAAGAGCAGAGATTTCAGATCCATTTTTTTTGTGCAGGTGGGAGAATTACGGTTAAGTGTTCCATTAATAAATCCTTGCAATTTCAACACAGAGCTATAATATAGTAAGTCATCCATTTTAATAAAAGCAGTATACAGCAAGCTGTTCCTAAGAGACAATAGGCTTCCAAGTAACTACAAGACCAAAGAGTGGGCTCGATGTACCCTTTGCCCAATTCAATGTGAAATTCCTTTTGTTTTCCTAGGTACATACCCAGAACATAAGCCTTGTGAAAGACTAACACCAATACTTGGGTCAGAAGTAAATATACATGATGAAACCAAAGGGTAAAATACAATATGGAAGACTTTCCCACTATCACCAGAGTCCTTCCCAAGTTCCTAGGATGTAATGACATGAACCACTCTAGTTTAATGTTCTGCATGCACAAAATGGGTAAAGAAGAGCCCTGTAAAACAGAGACTTGCTTTCAACCTCCAAGCCTGAATTCCGCCTCTGCTACCTCTGCATTTCTAGATTTGAAAACATGGGAGGCAAAATGGATGAGTTTGTGCAAAATTTGTAACACCCCTACTTTCATCCCCAAGGAAGCAGGTTCAGACAGGATGTCTCTATGCTACAGTCACTCTTACTCAACTTCTTGTATGGAGGCAAAGCAAATGGGATGAGGCACTCCTTTCTCAGCAGTAACCTCATAAGAAATATTTGTGGGGGAAAGGGGAACAGCTCTTTTTATAGCCCCAAATACTTTGGTGTGTAACAGACTTTGGTCTATTTCCCCCAATTGTTTTGGGTAGCAGCAACTGAGTGGGGTGAAAGAAAGGATAAGAGGTGATGACAGTAAATACGAAGGAGCCAAAGCAGAACTGCCCTCAACTGGAACTGCTATAAGAAAGAGAACTGGAGAATTGTAGGAGAAAGATGTGGAGGATCAATACAAGAACTGTTCCAAACTATCCTAAGGCTTGAAATAGCCTTCTCCAACCTGGATTCCAACTCTCACCATCCCGGCAAACTGTTACAATGATGGAAGCTGTATCCCAGAAACATCTGCAGAGCACCAAGTTGGGGAAGGCTGTTCTGAAGCCCACATTTTTATGTCTGACAGTCAGGCAATCAGGAAACTGCCTGCCATAATTTGCTCTTAACAAACAAAACTCCCTGCATATAGAAAACAAGCATGCCATGGGGAAAAGGTAAATTTAGCTTTTTCCTCTCTCCCCCTCCCCCGCAGTTCAGTGTGCAATTTGTTTGTGGGAATGGTTTGAATGTGTAAACCCCCACTTGGACCTTCAAGTGGTACAGAGAGGGAAAGGGTTTATTCCTTGATTTTGCTGAATATATTATACTTGCCAGACAGGGGTTTGTGGGTAGGAAACTGAAATGATGGAGATCTATGGAGGACAGTGAAAGGTGAAGGTGCACATAAATGCAGAAAATTGTATTACCAGGAAAATGTCTCCTCAGCCTGAACCACTATAGGAAAGTGAGTATGGGAGGGGGGGGAGAGAAAGAGATGAGGTTTGGAAAAGATGATTAAAAAGGTTATGGCAAAATTCCTTTGAAACTGACTGCATGTATAAAAGCCTATCCTCAGATTATAGAGGTTCTTTCCTTTTCTGACAACCCCCTCAGTTATTATTTTTTTAGAAGGAATGGAAAGGGACTTGTCAGTTTCACTATTGCCTCTCCCCTCAAAATTCTAACATTAATTAGGGGAATATGTGGAGGAAATGTTGGTTCTCTCTCTCTCTCTCTCTCTCTCTCTCTCTCTCTCTCTCTCTGTGTGTGTGTGTGTGTGTGTAGTGTGGACAGAGAAGAGACCAGTATGGGGGAGATTGTACATGTGGGGAAATGTGTGCAAAATGGGGAAATATGAGAAAATATGAGGTGTGGATGAGAGGTAGATGAATATAAAATGGGGATAATATGAAACTCCCCTCTGTCTGAACTGAGGTTCCCTGCCTGCATATATGGGGTTTGGGGAAGGGGGTGGGGAGAGAAGGTACAGGGTTAAATGAGGATAAATAAAAACAGGGGAGTGAAAAAGAAAGATTTCCGGGGAGGGGGGCCATATGGGATAGAATGAGGTAAGTGGTGAGGTTGGAGGTTGAAATGAAGGGATGTGGATGGTCTTTGCCCCACACTTCAGCTGCCACTCACATGGGGAAACGTTATTCTATTTCATTATATGGTGCTCTTATTACTGCATTGTATTTTTTATTATTACATGCAGTCCTGGAAACCCTTCGGATGAAGGGTGGCTTAGGATCTTTTTAAGCAATGGAAATCAAATGAAAGGAAGGGGCTGTTAGAAGAAGATAAATAAAAACAGAGCCTGCCAGTGCTTTCCCCACCAGCAAATCCCTATATGAAGAAAACCACACAGTTGTACAAAGCCAGGACATTGTGTTCTGAAAAATCGCTATTAAGTACAACGATCATAAATAAACGAACATATAAAATCAAAGGGAGAGGAGGGTAGGAGAGAGAGAGAAGTCCGATGATGAATATGCTGTAAATGTATAAATATAAACAAAGTGGAAGGGTGAGAGTGCACTTGACAATACAAACAAATAAACATAAATAAATAAAGTATGCATGGGGGGGGCGGAAAGAGAGAGCGAGAGGCTGGATCATTTAAATAAATAAATAAGGCAAGCACGCAAAGGGGGAGATTAAGTGGATGGGCAATGTAAATAAATAAATATAAACAAGTCTGAAAAAAACCAAGCGGCGGCGGGGGTTGGGGGTTGGGAGCGTGGACTGATAATATAAATAAATATAATTGAATAGCTAAATAAATAAATATAAACCAAGGAAGCACGGAGAGTGAGAGAGTGGAGGGGTAATGAATGTAAATGAATTAAATATAAACAGACGAAGGGGGGGAGAGGGAGAGAGAGAGAGAGAGAGAGAGAGAGAGAGGGGAAGGGACTGACAATATATAAATTAGGTCTGCTGGCTTGCAGGTCTCTTTGGTTCCAGTTACAGATAGGTAGCCGTGTTGGTCTGCCATAGTCAAATAAAAAAAATTTAAAAAAATTTAAAAAATTAAGGTGCTACTGGAAGGAATTTTTTTATTTTGTTAGGTCTCTTTGGGTTGGCTAGGGCGAGGGGAAGGGGCCGGGGAATCTCCTAATGGCTTCTGTGTAGGTGCATTTCGCGGTGTGTGTTGTGGGGGGGGGGGACACACACACACAAACCCCCCCCAGAGGGGGAGCCGGGGGGTGAGGCGCCCCTTCCTTCTCACCTGCTGGTACTCGGCGTCCTCGGGTCGGAAGTCGTCGCCGACGGCCTCCCAGCGGAGGCTGAAGTGGGGCAGGCGGTGCAAGAGGCTCACCCACCACGGAGGGGAGTAGCTCACGCCCGCCGCCGCCGCCGCCGCCGCCATGCCCGGCCTGAGGAGAGAAGGGGCCTGGCCGCCTCCTCCGCTCGCCGCCTCCGCCGCCGCCGCCTCCTTCTCCCCCTCCGGGCCGCCGCCGCCGCCGCCGCCTGCCTTCCTTCCTTCCTTCCTTCACCCGGAGGAGCTGCCCCTTCCCGCGGCCATGAGGGGGCAATGCGAGCAGCAGCAGCAGCAGCAGCGCCGCCTCAGCGCCGCCGGTTCAGGAGGCCCAGGAGGCCCCGCGGCCCCGGCTTCCGAGGCTCCGTGCCCGACATGGCCCCTCGCTCCCTCCGCTCGGCGCGGCTGCCGGCGCTCTTTGTTCGCCTCTCGCCTCTCGCCGCCGCCGCCTCTTCCTCCCCGGATGGCGCCGCCCACAAGGTGGACCCCCTTTCGGCGCCGCCCGAGTCGCCCGCCCGCTCCCTGCCTGCCTGCCTCGCTCCCTCGCCCGCCCGCCCGCCCGTGTTCGTGGGCTGGCGGAGGGGCCAGAAATGGCGCCTCAGGGAGCAGGCCCTCGGCGCCGCCAGGCCGCCATTCCTGATGCTGATGCTGATGCTGCTGAGCCTGGGGGACGGAGGGGTATCATGGCCACACACAGAAACACACACACACACACACACACAGGGCATGGGCACAAAAAGGTCCCCCCTACACACACACACGGTGAGAAGGGGATATGCACTAAAAGCTCGCTCTCTCTTTACACACACACACACACACACACACACACACAGAGGCATACAGTATACACAAAAGGTATCCCCTACACACACAGGCACACAAGCATGAGGGGGATATACACTAAAAGCTCTCTCACACATACACACAAACAGACAGGGACACAAAAGGTCCCCCTACACACACACACACACACACACACACACACACACGGTGAGAGAGGGATATGCACTAAAAGCTCTCTCTCTCTTTACACACACACACACACACACACACACACACACAGGCATACAGTATACACAAAAGGTATCCCCTACACACACAGGCACACAAGCATGAGGGGGATATACACTAAAAGCTCTCTCACACATACACACAAACAGACAGGGACACAAAAGGTCCCCCTACACACACACACACACACACACACACACGGTGAGAAGGGGATATGCACTAAAAGCTCTCTCTCTCTTTACACACACACACACACACACACACAGGCATACAGTATACACAAAAGGTATCCCCTACACACACAGGCACACAAGCATGAGGGGGATATACACTAAAAGCTCTCTCACACATACACACAAACAGACAGGGACACAAAAGGTCCCCCTACACACACACACACACACACACACACGGTGAGAGAGGGATATGCACTAAAAGCTCTCTCTCTCTTTACACACACACACACACACACACACACACACAGAGGCATACAGTATACACAAAAGGTATCCCCTGCACACACAAGCATGAGGAGGCTATACACTAAAGGCTCTTATACACACACAAACAGGCATGGACCCAAAAGGTCCCCCTACCCACATGGCGAGAGGGGGATATGCACTAAAAGCTGTCTCTCCACACACAGGCATATACACAAAAGGTATCCCCTACACACACAGGCACACAAGCATGAGGGGGGTATACACTAAAAGCTCTCTCACACATACACACAAACAGACAGGGACACAAAAGGTCCCCCTACACACACACACACACACACACACACACACACACACGGTGAGAGAGGGCTAGGCACTAAAAGCTCTCTCTCCACACACAGGCATATACACAAAAGCCCTCCCTTACATACACAAACAGGCATATAAACAAAAAAGGCCCTACCTACACACAGGCATGTACACAAAAAGGCCCCCTACACACACACACACACACACACACACGGGGTGAGGGGGATATACATTAAAAGTTCACTCTACACACACACAGAGGCATATACACAAAAGCCCCCCCCCCCGCTTACATACACAAACAGGCATATAAACAAAAAAGGCCCTACCTACACACAGGCATGTACACAAAAAGGCCCCCTACACACACACACACACGGGGTGAGGGGGATATACATTAAAAGTTCACTCTACACACACACAGAGGCATATACACAAAAGCCCCCCCCCCCCGCTTACATACACAAACAGGCATATAAACAAAAAAGGCCCTACCTACACAAACAAACACACAGGCATGAAAGGCCCTCTTACACACAAGCTCTCCCCACACGTACACACCAACGGGCATAGGCGTAGAAAGGTCCCCCTTCACAGAGAGACATGTGCACACAGAGGCATGCACACAAAAAGTTGCATCTCCACACAGACGTCATTGTCCGCATCCATTCGCCTCGAGAGACAATGGGGTGCACCTCCGGGGTGAAGTGAAACCATTGGCATTTGCAGCACCAAAGTGACCTCTCTCAGGGATGCAAACCTGGGCAGTGGGGGGGGGGTGTCTTTGGTCTCCTGGAGGGCATCTTTGGGCTCTGCACCCACCACAACAGCCTTTGATTCCCAACCATCAAGTAAGCTTGACCTGGTTTCGCACCCTGTTCCCGATGTAGATGTTCACTCACCCCTTCTTCCCTGGCATTGGGCATTTGTGGTTTGCCGCAGGTGCCAAAATGTCTGGGGCCAGCCCCGTGTGTGGGACACCAAAACCCTACTTTTGAAGACACTGGAGGTATTCAGAAAAGCGTTTTTGAATAATATTTTAAACCCTGACAGGTTCATATAAGCAGTTCTTCAGGTAACGATATTCCAATCTTTACACGTAACCAAGATGAGGGTCTAAAACTTCCCAGCAATTCCCTCTCCCCCCTACTTATCATGCTCTAGTTTTCCAGACTCTGTCCCAGCCCATAAAAGTCTATTTTGTCCCATCCTAAAGTCTCAAATTCTACCTTGCCCCCTCACCTCACCTGGCAATATTTTGAAAGCCAATGTTATTTATTTATGGCTCCATAACCAGAGTTCTCTTGGTGACAAATTAAAATCCGAAACCATCAATCAATATAAGCAACAGCAGGGAAAACCATATAGAAAAAAACCAAACCACTTCAGAGCCAAGGTTAATGTAGGTTCGGCCACATTCATATAATGAGAACCACAAAGTACCTCACAGAGCTAAAACCAAATCCTAAAATTTAAGTGAATTGTAGAAATTAAACTGCTCATACAAACAATTTTAAAGGACCTAGATTACTATTTTTTTAAAGCTATTTGCCTGATGCTGGGCACTAAAATCTACAGAGGAGTTTTTCTCTGTCCTGCCACATCTGACATGTTTGGTGAAGAGCCTTCTCAGTGGCTGAACCCAGACTTTGGAACTCCCTACCAAGAGAAGCTCACTTGTTCCCCTTGATGGTCCTTCTGCCAGCAGGCAAAAACTAAAAGTTTGTAGTCACCATAAGATTTGGTTTACTGATCCTAAGATTCGGTTTCTTCAGAAAACAGGTCACCTTGATCTGATAGGCTGCCTGATTTGGCTCAGAGTCTGTCCAAGTCTGCTCTGTTCCACCCCAGCCCTGCATTTCACTACAGGGAAATTTAAAAACAGCTATAACTTCACTTTTCTTTTGATGAAAGTGGATGGAATTTGCAAACATATTATCCTCTTCAGAGTGCATAAGGTTTGCCAAATTACAGGCAAATAGGCTGAGGGTTAGGGTTGGGAGCGGGGATAATACTTTTAATGTTTTCTTTAAGAGAGAGAGAAATGAAACACCTATAACTTTTTATTTTGGAGGGCAGAATTGGACAACATTTTCAGGCACGGCTGTCCCTTTTGGGAGCATGAAATCAGCAGAATTTCAGGTTAGCTGCAGTGGTTTTCCTACAAGGGCAGCCATTATTGTATCAGCACAGGTAAATAAAAAAATCACTTAATCTCTCCTTTGTAGTGACTAGGCTGAACCAGCTAGGATCCTATCATGCTGAGGTGCTAAGTCTGACTCTCACCTAAAACCCATGTCCTTTGACCTGGAATTTTTCTCCCTATCAGTGTGGGACCCAATTCTGCATTACCATTCTCTACAAAGACTTAGGCACACTCTCTCCTTTCTCTCTCTCTCTCCACACACACACACACACACACAGAGTCCTGGCACAGAGAGCGAACTCTGGGCTTTGGAACCAACCCATAGGCACCCTGGCTGAAATTAAGCCCTGGTCACATGCTTATCATGGACTCATGGAACACATATGCAACATAAAATTGGCTCTAGGCCAGCCCATTGCTGGAAAAATCCAGAGCCATTCCCAGCTGTGTGAAATTAACCTTTGTTTCAGAATGTAAGGGAAATATATCCTCTTAGGACTAGAAATAAGTTAGCTCTGATTAGCTTCAAGATGGCATAAAGAAACAGAACATGATAACAAGTAGTCATTGTTTTAAAAAATCCCAAATTTACTGCTGGGCCTCTTGCAAAGATTAATGTGGGCAGGGGAGGTGGGGAGATTCTTTGTGGAAATGTTTTGCATTAGGGAAGAATGTGCCAGATGAAAATTAAATCTGGCTGTATAACATGAGAATTCTTTAAACTTTTCCAAAGTGTGGATCCCATCTCACAGTTCACATGCTTTTCTGCTTGACTTACGGACCACATCTCTTTGTCTTCAGCTGCTTAATAACCCTGTATTCATGTGTTGTGGTGGTGACATACTTAGCTACAGTTAGCACACTGTTGCCCGAGGGGTTAAAATAGTAACAAAGCCCATACAATGAGATTAGTCAATTTTACATGGACCACGTTCAACTGTTCTACATACTAAAATTGGAAAACTTCTAATCTAATTAAACCAGCCTCAGCAAGAGAACCAGCCAAGCCACAGCAGTCTCTGTCTACCATTGTGGAATTTTAAAACTTTTGAACCATCTTTTAAACTATCAAAAGTTGGTACCTTTGCACAGCTCTTTATTTCTTAACAGGCCCTTGCAGGCAATTAAATGCCAGAAAGTACTACTAAAGGTATATGGGGATATTAGTCCAACAACATCTGAAAGGCCGCAGTTGCCTCCCACCCCAGCTTTAGAAGGAGAGATCACTGTACATTTCTGTGTGGGTGGGGGGTGGTATTTGGGTTTACTTTCAAATATACAAGTAGCACACAGGTGGAAGTACGCAGCATAACACTCTTAACAAAGAGCAATTCCAGTGTCCACACAGCAAATTTCTACAGACAGGTCCAGATGCTTAGATAAAGATCTGCACTTCCTGGTAAAGGAATTAATTCAGACTCACCTGTCACTGATCAGAAAGTTGTTTTAACTCTGATTGTTACCCTGCTGTGAAGAATCAATGAAATGCCTAGGTATAATTTAAGAATGATTGCCCATAATACACAAGAACAGACAGGGCCATGAAAAAGCGGCATTATATTACTCCCAGTGGCAAAACATTTATTAAAATCTTTACCAGTCTGCACTTTAAAGGCAGCTTGCAAAAGATTAAAACAATCTCAAAACAGGGAACACAACCTACAAAGTCTATCAACACAGAGAGTGACAGAACACTGTGACATTACATCAGATGTCAACCCAGCTGCAGATTCAAGAGCCCACCCCAAAGACCTTCTGAGGAGCCCAAAGATCCCAGGCTCAATCCTTGGGATCTCAAGGAAGGGCTGGGGGAGGGTCTCTGCTTAAAATGCTGGCAAGTTGCTGATCATCCATGTAAAACAGTAATTAGATGGTGCAATTATAAGGTACAAGGTATACCTGATAAGGTATAAAGACGCCTCCTATCTTTCCTTCTATGGAGATTGCCAGAGTGCACATGTGGGATGACATGGCCTTTTGTGTGTTGCTTGGCATAAAACCCCAGGGGGGGAAACTCACTGTGCAATGCCATAGCAAATTTTTCAGGCACAATGGAGAAAACTGCCAGATCATGCACTTAAGACAATATGACAGGCTAGTGCAATGGCCCTTCCTGTAGGAGAAAGCAGCAGCCACAGCCACCAAGACTTCTCCATCATCACCTTCCAATGACCATCTTCCTGCTCAACTGCTTTATTAGTTGGGGTGAGGGTAGGAGAGGTCCTCTCATAATGGTTTGCATACCCAGAACTCAAACATTCCTCACCCTAAGTCAAGAGGTAATGATGGCTGTGCTTAATAGGCTTGGAAGCAACAGGTCAAGGAAGAGTTTGGGAACACCAAGGCGAGCCGTTCAACAGCACCCCCACTTTCTGGTGGGCATTTTGTCAGACTGCATCATCAAAGGCCCATTCTACACCATGTGGCAAGAAGCGGGCAGCCAGATATGGCGGGGGAAGGGATTCTAATCTCTCGGATCAACTTGATCCTATTTGGGAAATTTTGCTTACATGAAAGCAGATGGTGAGCAATCCCATACCAATTATGGCTCGAGGATGCGTTCCATTCTCTATAATTGTAAAGGCACTTCCCACGTTGCCACCCTTCTCCATCCACACCTCCTGTCGGTTTTGTCTGAAAACCAAAATGGGAAGCAACAGTTACAGAATATGTGTGTGTGTGTGTGTGTGTGTGTGTGTGTGTGTCCTTGAGGCAGCCTCTCTGTCAGCATGTTGAAAAGCAAGCCTAATTTGGAGGTGGGGGTAGGTGCACATAGGAATGACACTCTCAAGTGTGTCCAGTTAGAAGCTGCAATGGGAAAGAGAAAGGAATACAAAACTCATTGGCATCATTTTAAATGTTTGTCTCATTCTCATAAGAAAAGCCCTGCTGGATGAGACCTGCAGGTGGTGAAGGCGATGTCTGCTCCCAGGTCACCTAGGTACTAAGGCACAGCCTCCCTTACTACGGCAAGGCACATTGTATTTCTATTTAATTCATTTACCTCTATGGCTATAAATTAGCATATGCATTTTTGTAAGGCAAATCTGTCTCATTTGCGGGGGGGGGGGGGGGAGGTTGATGCATTTCCTCTTTTTTGGCAGTATGCAAGCTGTTACCCTGTACACACCCAACTTGCTCCTCCGCTAGCGATGGATAAGGTAACAACATTTGCAAGATGGCTCCATTTGCGCACCACAGACATGCATGTGGTTGCAGAGGAATGTCTGTGTCTCTCCCTTAGAAGCATGATGACCTTGTTGCCTTCCTTGATGTCAAGATTTTTAAATGGACTTCCACCTTTGAGGAAAAGCCCTGTCGCAGCAGTGGTTGTAAAAACTCGTGCAAGATGATGCCATATGGTGATATGACTGCTGATGAGTTCTTTCTGCATGATGTGCCAAAGGCATATTTATTCCCTGTGCGCCCCCCCCCCCACCCTCAGGCAGACCAGCCATTTGAGGAGTGGGTTTATGTGTGTTGTGATTTCTGCATGAGAGTTATAAAGATTGCAATTCCACTGCAAACAGCCCACATTTGGGAATGATACATCGTTATTTCCTATGGGTTTGTCCCTATGGTATTGTACAAGGCCAGAAAAACAAAAACAAAAATGCACACTCTCTTTTGTGTTTATTGAACGTGACTCTTGTTCCTGGAGGCAGGGAGCAGTGATTCCATAGCAGCAACCTCACACAATGGAAACCTTCAGCCACCTGGACGTGGATGTCTGTTTTTAATTAAGACCTCTGAAATATAGTTCATGCTACATCAAACTATGTAGCAGTTGCACAATGTGGAACTGAGATCTCAGCAAGCAAAAAATGGTGAGGTTGATTATTTATTTATTTGCATGCTGTTCCCCCGTTTGTGGCAAATGCCAGAAAGTCAGGCTATGACCTTAGCTGCGCCAGGGGATTAGTCGACAGGAAGTCAGAGAGAGGTCAATGCACCAGATGTCTCCTCAGCACTGCTTTTGGCACCCTGTTCTACTCTTACAACAAATCCAAAGGTTGAAAAATTTCAGCTGTACAAACCAGTCCTTGGCTATTTACACTACCATTTTTTTTTGGGGGGGGGTCACATTACTCCCTACTGAATGAAGCATCCTATGACTATAGATTTCACAGGGCTATCCAACTTCCCACAAGAGCTCATGCAAGTATCCGTAGCCTCCAGGGCGGGGGCGCCCCAACCAAGGCAGAAAGCTTAAAAGCTTTTTCCGTGCTGGGTACTGCTTTGGTTACATGGTGCAAAAAGGGTTTATAAGCTTTCCGCTTCGCCTTGGGGAGCAAAGCCTGCTTGGCACACGGGCTCTGGGAGTGCTGGGCCTGCTCTCTCTCACCCCCCACCTGCGGGGCAGTTCCAAGATTTGGGGTACATGCCGCTTGGAACCATACCTTCGTGTAAGACGTGATTGCACTGTGCATATAGTCCACTCTGGCCCTGCCTGATATCTTGGGATTTTGGGTGTCTGTATCTTTGCCCTATGAGAAAGGGAGGCAGGCAGCCTAGTGGTGTAGATTATGTGGGTCTAGCTACTGATCTGAAAGAAAACGTTCCTTGAAAGTCACAGAATCACAGAATTGTAGAGATGGAAGTCAGTGGTCACGGGTTCAATCCCTGGCATCTACAGATAAGACAGGAAGAGACTCCTGCCTGAAACCCTGAAGATGATGCCATTCTGTGTAGATAAGACTGAGCTAGATGGGTGGCGCTGTGGGTTAAACCACAGAGCCTAGGACGTGCCGATCAGAAGGGCGGCGGTTCGAATCCCCGCAACGGGGTGAGCGCCCATTGTTCGGTCCCAGCTTCTGCCAACCTAGCAGTTCGAAAGCACGTCAAAGTGCAAGTAGATAAATAGGTACCGCTCTGGTGGGAAGGTAAACAGCGTTTCCGTGCGCTGCTCTGGTTCGCCAGAAGCGGCTTAGTCTTGCTGGCCACATGACCCGGAAGCTGTACGCTGGCTCCCTCTGCCAATAAAGCGAGATGAGCGCCACAACCCCAGAGTCGGCCACGACTGGACCTAATGGTCAGGGGTCCCTTTACCTTTACCTTAGATGGGCCAATGGTCTGACTCAGAATATGCCATCTTCCCGTTCTCCAAGCGTGTGGCACCATTTGCTGCTCTGCCTCAGTAAGCACAATGTTCTGAGTTGGCCTTCACCCTCCTCCCCCTCCAAAAACACACACAAAAAAAACCCCACCATCACTACCAGGAATAAAATCCACCTTCTGTCCCAGCAGCAAGCCAGTTTACCGGCTGGCCATTCTACCTACACCTTTATAATGTCAACTCTCTCATAAACCTGAAAAGATTAACAAGCACCAATCTGAAAGCGACTCAGCTGTCCTGCGGAAATGCAAACCTCTCCCCCTCACCTCTCGCTCACACAAGCTTTGTTCATAGCTCTCTCATACGGCTTGCTATTGTGGGAAGGAAGATCTGGTTCCATCAAATTACTCACACTAGTAGCTCCCCAGGGACTGGAGTCTGGGAAACATTTTGCTCCTGTCTTGGCCTTTGTACACACTCCCGAGTTTTGTATGAAAGCCTGGGGTTTTGCCATGGACTGCGGAGGTGCCTCTGAGCCTCAATTACAGGCTTCCAGCCTCCTCTCCCTGCACATCAGATGTATTCAGGCTCTAGATGCAAGTATTCCCCCCCCCCCCCCGCTTACGTCATTGACAGTGCTTAGCCGTGTATTCAGAGCTGTTCAGGAATCATACCCAGCCTGCGCACCAGAGCTACCTTCTGCGCCCCTGACAATGTGACCGGAGCAGCGGATGGAATTAATTTACCTGATGGCGTAAACCTCTCTCCCGATTGCCTGGGCTCTGGACAGCTCCCAGCAGCTGCCTCTGGAAGCCCTACAAACAGCGTTTCCACTGATGGGATTAAGCAAAAATCATCTGCTCTGTACCGTAGCCATCCTTTTTGGCTGCAAGTCCTGGCATGAATGATAGCAAGTATCAGATAGAGAACAGATTTCTGTCCCCAACTTAGCAAGCATTCAGCATAAGCGAGGGAGCCAATTTCTCTCTTTTATGTAGAGGGGCGTGGGGGGGGGCAGAGAGACTCACTGGAAGAAGAACAAGCAATATCTTCCAAAGGACAGAGCTCTGGGCTTCATGGACGCATTAACGGTAACCACTTGCCACTAAAGAAAGGCTACCTTTCCCCCTCCTGGCCAGCGATGCATTAAAGTTGTCGTAATGACAGCCCAGAAAGTTTTCCTCTTTTGTCTTTGAAAAACAACGGAAATCTCACAAAGGTTGAGGAGCCCCAGCCAAGATGCAACGTTCCCATCTTGATTGCTAATAAGCAGGCCGGTAAACGCAGCAAAACCCCAAAGGGGAAAGACTACAGCCAGAGGGCAATGTTCCAGGAACGTCAGTCATAATGGTGGTTTGGAATCTCCTTCTTAAGATGCTGCAGGCCAGTGAATGCCAGTTGCTGAGAAGCAACACTCGAGAGGGGCTATTGCATTCCAATTCTGTTAGTTGGGCTTCCCAAATGTATTGGACTGGCTACTGGAGGGAGAAGACTGGCTGGTCTAAGGGGCCTTCAGCCTGACCCCGTAGGGCCTTTTTTATGGAGGAAATGGTACTTAGTTTCAGGATAGTGCAAGTGGCAGCATAGGCCCAAGTTTTTGCAGAGACTATCAGCAACACCCCACAAAGGTAAAGTGACCCCCGACCATTAAATCCAGTCACGGACCTCGGGGGTTGTGGTGCTCATCTCGCTTTACTGGACGAGGGAGCCAGCGTTTGTCCGCAGACAGCTTCTGGATCATGTGGCCAGCATGACTAAGCCGCTTCTGGTGAAACCAGAGCAGTGCACAGAAATGCTGTTTACCTTCCTGCCGGAGTGGTACCTATTTATCTACTTGCACTTTGACGTGCTTTCAAACTGCTAGGTGGGCAGGAGCAGGGACTGAGCAACAGGAGCTCACCCCGTCACGGGGATTTGAACTGCTACCTTCTCATCAGCAAGCCCTAAGCTCTGTGGTTTAGACCACAGCGCCACCTGCGTCCCTACACCCCACAAAAGGAGGAAGCATTTCCTCCAGTAGAGTTTCTGTGTGAGTGAATGCACAGAATCTCTCCAATTATTATTTTTAGTTCTTTTGATTAGAAGCAAAGATGCCTCTGTGCCCACACAGTGAAAGCAGGATGGAGCCTGCTGTATATAAACCTGTCCCCAGCCCTTCAGGACCAGCTTGGAGGAAATGCACCCCACAAAAGAAGGACTTTCGCTGTGTGGGCATGCAGGCATCTTTGCTTCCAATTTGAAGAACTAAAAAAAATATTGGGGAGATTCTGTGCATTAACTCACTCTCACACACAGAAACTCCACTGGAAGAAATGCTTCCTTCTTTTGTGGGGTGTAGGGACACAGGTGGAGCTGAATGTATTGTACAAATGGTTACTGGTTTTGCTCAAAACAAATCCAACTCTGGCTGTAACCCTAAATACATACACTAGGAGCAATCCCAACTTGACTCAATGGGGCCTGCTTCACATGCATAGGATTGTGCTGTCAGTTTAACGGGCTTCACCTTCCCAAGATCCACTTGAGTGTTTGCAGATATCCATTGTGCCAATATAATGGTTACATCCCTGGAAAAGACCCTGATGTTGGGAAAGATGGAGGGCACAAGGAGAAGGGGATGACAGAGGACGAGATGGTTGGACAGTGTTCTCGAAGCTCCCAACATGAGTCTGACCAAACTGCGGGAGGCAGTGGAAGACAGGAGTGCCTAGCATGCTCTGGTCCATGGGGTCACGAAGAGTCGGACACGACTAAACGACTCAGCAACAATACAGGGGTACCTCGGATTACATACGAGCAACAACACAGTGGTATCTCGGATTACATACGATTCAGGTTACAGACTCTGCTAACCCAGAAATAGTACCTCATACCTCAGGTTAAGAACTTTGCTTCAGGATGAGAACAGAAATTGTGCTCCGGCGGCGCAGCAGCAGCGGGAGGCCCCATTAGCTAAAGTGGTGCTTCAGGTTAAGAACAGTTTCAGGTTAAGTACGGACCTCCGGAACGAATTAAGTACTTAAGCTGAGATACCACTGTAGTTACATATCCTATGGCATTATTTCCCCCCAACTGGAAAGAATTTAATCACTCAGCTAATGGCTTGGCAGCCAGATCCATGCACTACAGTGCATGACACAAACCATGTAAAGCACTGCAATATTTTGATCTACGTTTTGATTTGTAAACATTGCTGGCAGGGGGTAGGTAGCTTTCTCTGATCCCTACAATAAGACAGATTTTTGTTGTCATGCAAGTGGATCATATATGCTGCCACCCCACACACCGAATCCCCCAAAGAAACCATGTTGATTTGTTCCAAGGAATGATGTACAGTAGAGGAGGCAGCCCTTGGCTTGCAGGGCAAATCTGTGCTCCACTATCCCTGCTGAACTTCAAAAATGGGCACCACGATTTTTGCTCAATTTCACTTGTAAGGACAGTAAGTCCCAAAAGTGTTTGCTATGGCGTTGTTTTGCTGTTTCATGCTCGTTCTGGAACGGTAAAGGGCCATTTCAAAATATGAGGTGATCTGTCAGGAAGCATCCATTCATCCCCTATTTACACATTCAGCAAAATCATGTGGCAGATATCTTCTTGGGCTGTGCCACTTTAAAATGCAAACGAAGGGTTACTTGTGCTTTTTCTTGAATGATACACTCAAAACAAACAAAAACCCAAGATTTCCCACATGTTGGAAACTTACACATCAGAGAGCTATGCCAGAGCTGTGCGGCACTAGCTTTCTGCTTGCAAGTGTGCGTGCAGGAGCAACCCCACATTTGGAGGATGCAATTGTACAATCCAGGAAGAGTTCTATGAAGAGATTTTCGTAGAACATACAAGTTTTGCTGCAAGATTTGGAAAATAGCTCCCCACAGCTTCTCTCCCCAACACCCCCCTGCAAGAGGTAACGGGGAGTGCTACAGGTAAGGAGAGCAAGGCATTTCATGGTACTTTGCAATAAGAAACATCTTTTAAGGGCACAGGCAGCAAAGCTAACGCCACTACGCTGATGGCAACATTCATCCTTTCCTCTGGTATGAACTGGAAAGGCATTTCCAAGGTCTTGCAGCAATTCATGCTTGCCTGCCACTTAGGAAGTGGTCTTACTACTGCAAACTTGTGGCTTAGAATAGGGATGGGCACCAGAGTATCTGGGACTTGCTTTTTGGGCGGCACAGGGCAGAGTTAGGCGGCACAGGGCAGAGCAGGGGCTTCTTCCTCCTCCACTGCAAATGTGGGTGTCTGATAAGTGGCACATGTACAATCAGCAGGATGATCAATGGGCAAGAGCAGCCCTTCCATCTTACACTCCAGAAGGCGAGCAAAGAAGATGAGTGATTGCCATGGCTCCTGAATAAATCTGAATAATTCATCAAGTCACAAATAATGACAAGACAGGAGACTGAAGCATCCTCCTCCAAGCAGGAACTGTAATTTAGATTCCCATCTTTATCTGCAGTAGCAGCGGCAGCGTTCAGATGGACTATAGCTTAGGGGCAGAGCTGGGCAGGCAGAAGGTCCCGGGTTCAATCTCAGGCCTCTCCAGTTGAAAAGGAATAAGGAGCAGGCAATGGCAAAGACTTTCTCTGCATCAGATCTTAGAGAGCTGCTGCCAGTCAGGGTACCCTCTCTTGGGCTTTAGAGACCAATCATCTGACGGAGGAACCTAGGAAATTCTTTCATACAAAGGTGATCACACAAAGCTACCGACTGAAATGCAAGCGCAAGGCAATTCTTGGTTTGGCGCAAAATGAACACTTCTGAGAAAGAGAGAGAGAGAGAGAGAGAGAGATATTATCTATGTCAGTTAAGTATGCTTGTTAATCTACCACAGGTTTGAAGATAAAGGCTCATATCCAGTGAAGGAGCTGGGAGTCTTGCGAGAGAGCCAGAAGATAATGGAGTCTGGAGCCTGTTGATTTTATATTACAGTGGTACCTCAGGTTACATACGCTTCAGGTTACAGACTCCGCTAACCCAGAAATAGTGCTTCAGGTTAAGAACTTCGCTTCAGGATGAGAACAGAAATCTGGCTCCGGCGGCGCAGCAGCAGCGGGAGGCCCCATTAGCTAAAGTGGTGCTTCAGGTTAAGAACCGTTTCAGGTTAAGTACGGACCTCCGGAACGAATTAAGTACTTAACCTGAGGTACCACTGTACTTAGCAAAAAGCCAGACTTGACTCCTAGCCCCTTCATCTTCTACAATTTCAGTAAGTTGTATCTCCCCTTCCTGGACATATCCTTTTGCTCTGGAGTCTTTGAACAAATCGGCTCCAACTGATTTTGGTTCAGGAACCAGTCAAAGCTCAGAAATTCACAGGGTTCCTGTGTTTCGTGCCAAAGCACTGGTCCCACAGAACTGTTTGTTTAAGGGCATCACTACCTATTACAAGGAAGGCGCCCTCACCTTTTAAGGACCTTGTACTGGGGCGTCCAATTGCAAGGTGAATCAGCATGGCTAAAAGTTGGGTACAAAACATGAACTGTGGGAAGCAAGAATAACTTAGAAACAACAGCTGGAGATGGCTTGGGGTACCAAAACAAGTTTGAATTCCTACCATGTGGACCAGCAGGGGCAGAATTTGCCAGTACCTGTGAATTATAGGGAAATGGATCTGCAACAGATGCTTTCCCCTGTCCCTTAGGAACCACCTCGCAAATGTGGCCTTAATCATCTTTAGCTCTTTCTCTTTCGCTTTTGTGAAAAACTAAGCTGAGTAGCATAGCCTGGACAACTTCACCTCACCAAGCAAGACTAAAATGTCCTTCATTGTCACGCTAGGAGTGCAACAGAGAATGTGACAAATGGCTGGTGAAATCATGAGATGATGTTTTCTTCACTGGTGATGGAGACACCGTGATGATCTCATCTGAGTCATCCGACTGAACTTCATCTGCAGGTGGCGAGGGAGAGGGCTGCAGCTGATCATGGGAGGATGTGGCTGAAAGAACAACAAACGAAACAGGAGAGTGGATAAAAATGGCCAAAGTCTTTCAGTTAAGAATAACAAGGTTTCAGAATGGGTTGTGAATAATTTTGATTGCCCTTTTCTGTTTCCACGCTGACACAATCTCTCATTCACAAAAGTAAGGCAGGCATTAAACCAATCATCAGGATTTACATGTAAATGAGAGTGCACGCTCCACCTTCTCTCCTATGGTACTGCACTACTTCCTCATTTTGAAATATATCGCTTTCCACTGCATCAAAGTACAGTAACCTATGACTTGATCAAACCATGACGCAATGCATTAAGCCCTACGACACAGGAAGGGAGGAGGGAGAGAGAGCATGAAAGCACAGGAAGTCTCCTGCATGACCCTCCAAGCCATGGTTTGGAAGATTGCCCCCAGTGCACCCACAGGTTCTTCTGGGACAAGATAAAAGCAGACTCTAAGCAGAAACAGGAGGAAACCACCAATGAATACTAATTAGAAAACTCATCCGTTTGGACATTAGCAATTCAACTCCAATTCAAGTAATAAATAGCAGTAGCACAATAGACAATCTATTTCCCCCCGGTGTGATGGCCCCCTTTATATGTTTGAATTACATCTTGGGCTGCTGTTTTCTTCTGGAACAGTTAAGCAATTAAATAATGATAGTTATTAACCTTCACAACAACCCTGTGAAGTAAACAGTAATTGATACCTAACTCAGAGGCCTGTGCAAAAAAATAAAAATCAATGTGATGGAGTGGCTGTCGACAAATAAGAGTTATAACAACTGAAAATCAATGAAGCCGTCACTCTGCTGCAAGATTGAATACTGAGCCCCTACTTAGCCTCAGGTTTGTTTTGAACTCCGTTGAGACTGAAGACTTGGATGATGCCTTTCTAGAACAGATTGCCAAACATTCAAAAAGGAGAGAGATAGTAGTCATGGGAGACTTCAACCACCCCAATATCTGCTGGAACTTAAATTCTGCCAAGACAAATTCTGCAGGAACAAATTCCTCCATTGCCTCACTGACAATTTCATTTCCCAGAAGGTGGAAGTAGCAACAAGGGGGTCATCTATCCTGGACTTGGACCTCACCAACAGGGAGGAACTGATTGACAAAGTGGAAGAACTGGGAACCTTGCTGAGCCTACTGTACACAGCAGTCTCCTTTTGGACAAGATTAATTAGAACCAAAGTTCAAGGGAGACCACTGCAAAAACGTACAATTAACTACAAGCCCAGGCTAGGGAAGTAAATGAGATTACCATGAACCGCTGAGGTGAATGCTAGAGGCGAATATTTGAATGGAGACCAGACTGGCTTCTTCTCTCCACTGTCAGGGGCTGCTAGGCTTGCTCTCTCATCTCCAGGACCAAGGATCAGAGGCCTGCAAAATATGTGGAGAATTGGCAAGAGTTGTAAAAATAGCTCCCAGCAGAAACTGAGCCCAGAGTCCGAGAGATCCAGCCATAAAGGAGGAGACCTATGATAATAACTAGCACAGGCCTGAGGCTTTAAATCAGATGCAGAGGTTCACTGGTACGCAGGCAGGCAAGCATTCTGTTACATTCATCGTTTTGTTTAATCTCCATGTGGAAAGCATCTAACGTAACTTAACACTGTTGGGCGGTACATTGTGGAACGAGCATAGAGAAACAGAGCAGGCCTGAAGAACCCAAGTCTCCGCGTTCCTGCTATTTGAGAAAGATGCTCCTCAAAGACAGAAACCAATTTAGTAACACCTTAAGTGGTGAGGTTTTTCTGGCATAGTCTGTTAAAAGGCTCCTAAATGTAACACACACCTTGGGAACTCAGGATGGGCTACCTGCTTAAGACTCAAGCATTATACTGCCACATTTATTTTTTATTGCCTGGGTTTTGGATTGCCTTTCAAGATAAAAATCACCTTTACACATAGGTAAAAGGCACAAACAATGAATGATAATAAATACAATCAGTGCTTTTTTCCTGAAAAAAATATTTAGGGGTACTCTCATTTTGACTCAAGAAAATCACCATTTTATAGTTCAAATCAGGAAAAATAAATACAGTAAGTGGGCAAAAGTACAAAGATTCACAAAATGTTTAGGGGTATGCGCCCCCCCAGAAGAAAAGCACTGAATATAATACACAAGCAACCCTCCCGAGGTAGTTTATGGTAGTCAGAAAAACAACATAATATGCTTAAGATAACAAAAGCAACAGCATTAAAATGTTAAGGCAGTGGCAGCAAATAATTAAATTAGATAAGAATACTAGCAGTAGAGAAAACAGCTTTAAATAGTGACAGCAGGTACAGCACCACATACCACCCGAAAGCTGAGTGGAGTAAAAAAGATCTTCAGGGCCTTTCTTTAATACCACTGAGGAGGGCGAGGCAAAGGCAGGAGGAGCTCTGACCTCACCCTGCCAAGCACCAGTGATGGAATGGGATGCAGCATCGGTTGTAATGGTCTTAGAGCAAAGATGCTGTGCTGACACATTCTGCTGTGTTGCAGAATAGCTGCATGGATCACATCAAAGGTCCTGCCACCTCACTCTTTTACACAGCACAAAAAGTGTATTGTTGTTGTTTCAACCATAATGGTCATATCAACTACAGAAGAAAATTATATGCAATGTTGTTTGCAGATGACACAGCCTTGACATTATACGCCGAGGAGGCTCTACAGAGACTCAGCAACCGTTTTGCCCAAGCCTGTGGGGAGTTTGGCCTCGCCATCAGCCTGACAAAGATCAACAAAGATCAGGACGTCGCCAGCTCTCCACGCATCCGCATTGGTGGCCAGACGCTTGAAGTGGAAGACAATTTGGTCTACCTGGGTTCCACCATAACCAGCAACCTGCCCATTGATGCTGAACTGCACAAGCATACTGGCCAGGCAGCTATGGCGGTGGCTCACCTCTCCCAAAGGGTACGGGAGAATGTGATGCTAACAAGACAGGCGGATGCCAGCGACAACATCAATATTTAAACACAACATCTACCGACATATATCTTTATATTAAAATAATAATATACAAAAGGTTAAAATGTATATTAAAATACAAAAGGTTGAAGGGACTAATTGTTGTTGGCATCTGTCTGTCTTGGGAGATATTGGAAGAGTGCGCCTTTGGGGGGTGAAGTCAAACCACTGGAAGGTTGCAGTGCCTGCTGTGGCTGTAGAGACTGATGTAGGAGAGACATGTTTTGTTGCAGCTGGGGCAGATGAAAGCCTCTGGTTGTGTTGATGCAGGTGTACCATGGCATTACAGTAAAATCATCCAATCAAATGTTAACAATTCACCATATTGCCCTAAAAAAAAATCACAGCTTTTGGGCAGCTACAGCAAATCCTGTAACTCTGCCATGAATTTCTCAGACTCAAACAAAGATAAGTGATTTTCGCTTGATCATCCCCATGAGGTATCTTATTTAACAAATTCAGAATATATACAGCACTTGAAATCTTCAAGGTATTGCTCAACCTTTCACGAGCTTGCCACTATTATTTCCCGTTAGCAGAGGCCGGCTTGCCTACTCTAAGGAGCACAACAAGATCATTGTGGGGCACATGTGGGATTGGGACCGAGGCCAGTTAGGGCTGATCTACGCTGTCAGCAGGATCACATGGAATCATAAAAAAAGATGGAAATAGCCTGGAATTCCTTGTGCAGGTAAACAAACCATTTCTGATCCAAAGTTGTTTGGAACCATTTCTGACCCAAAACTTAGTGGGGTGTATGAAGGACCTTCAGAATCTTTTAAATCACTTCAGAAAAAGCTACTGTGCTCTTGTTTTCCTTTTCAGCCAAGCTGCTTGATGTTCTGGAACAACGTTGCCTGGCATCTGGGCTAGACTGTGGAAGACTAAATGGAAATACAAAGGAGGGGGAGAGGGTGAAGACAGCAGAAGAGTTGAACAGCATGGGAGAAGTCAACATTAGCCTCGTCACCTGCAGGTCCATTTTGCTGGTGCAAATATTGTTACACTGTTTGGCCCAACCTGGGCTCCAGCTCACGTTCTTCAAGCCATTGACATCAAGCTTTGTGAAACTCAAATCTCATTAGAACAAACCACTCCTGGCTTACCTTTCCTCCAGGTGAGTGCGTGCCGTGTGAGCCCTGAAAACGGACTGCACAAGCCTCACAGCATCTTCTTCTGCTTTGTAATCAGCAGCTGTTTGTGAAGAGCTGGACCCACGAGACGAAAGTGAATTCTAGGAGCACAAATAGGAACAAGGTGTTGGCATTCAATATGTCAATTGAGAACTTAACAGATTCTGCTGTTTCTGACCTCAAAGCATTCCTTATCCGTCAACAGAAAGAAAAAAGAACTGGGCTGCTTTTCAGCTGTAGTAGTTTGGGAATCCCAGTAGATTCCTGGGGCTGCCAAGGCAAAGTTGATCCAGCCTTCTTACTGCTTGCTCACTGAGAAATTTGGCATCGTTGATATATAAATATGGGAGAACAAAGGAGCAAGGATGCGGGCTATCAAATATTCTGGCCTTTAGATGAGACACCTCTGGGTTGAGAAGTAGCAGCTTTCACTAGGCTGGCTGAATATGGAAGGGATTCAGCAATTTCCCAACACTGAACATTCACTTAAAAAAAAATGTTTGCGGGCAGATAAATTAATATATTAGGTCCCCCAACCACATACTGTATTGTCCAAGGTTATCAATCACTGCCCCAAATTCCAATCAGCCAAAAGCAACAGCCAAATCAAGTTCAAAAAAGGGACCTTATTTTCTTTTTAAATTTTTATTTGTTCAAACTACTTATAAAGAAAACATTATTTTCTTAATTTGGTCCTCCTCCTGCATAATGCAAGAGCAAAATTAGGAAATACTGGCAGGAAGATTCAGACGTTATTCAAGCTTGTTTCACAACAAGATCTCAACAACAAATTTGGTTGGTCACTTGACAGTAAACATCAGAATGAGTTTAGCTTTAACTTTTTAGCAGCGGAAAAGCCATCTGTTGTATAATGCTGGAAAAACGTTTTGACCCATAGATTTTGGTTAAGGAAAGAATGGAAAAGTTAAACATGGGCATAAGGAGAACAGCCTTTAGAAGGACTTCCAAGGATTAACATTGCAACAGAAATGCTGTCATCTTATGTCAAGCGAAGGGACACACAATGCTTATGCAAAAGTCTAGAAACAGTTTATACTTAAAAGGAGTTTATTGGGCATTGATGGCTAGAAGCCCCTAATTCAAATGGCCTCTGACAGCTTCTAATGGCTGGTAGTTTCTAAAGTCCTGGACAGCTATAGCAATTTGGGCGCAGCCTAATTCAGAGGCCATCTACCCTCTGAATACAGGCTGCTGCCAGGCAACTGAGGTGTCTGAGTGGGGGGGGGAGAGGAAAAAAAGCTTTTATGTCCTGTTTGTGGGCTGCCTAGAAGCATCTGGTTGGCCATGGGCTGGACTAGATGGACCTTTGGACGGATCCAGACCTTTGGCTCTTCTCCTGTTAAAAGGCCAGCTTGCCCTCCTGGGGAAGTGGGGAAATGTCAACAATAAAATAGTAAACTGGCTTGATAGAGACGCGGGATAAATTTGTTCATATTTGTTTTAAAGTAAATCTGTGTGGTTTGATTTTATTATTAAAAGGTAAATAAAGATAAGAAGCAAAGCACAGCCTACAGTCTAAGTTCCAGTATTATAGCAGGACTAGCGCTTGGGACAGTGTTCTCGAAGCTACTAACATGAGTTTGACCAAACTGCGGGAGGCAGTGGAAGACAGGAGTGCCTGGCGTGCTCTGGTCCATGGGGTCACGAGGAGTCGGACACGACTAAATGACTAAACAACAACAAAAGAGCTTGGGATCCTGTTCCTTTGCCCTGCAGACCATCTGCATATCAGGGGAAAACATACTGCGGCTACATCTCTACTTGCCCGGATAGTTGCCTTGTGTCCTGTTCGAGGCACGCTGGGAGAGTTTCGACCTTGTGCGTTAATTGATAATAGTTTCTGCCGAGCCAAGTGTCCCCTGAAAGCTGCCTGGAGCACAACAACTGCCTGAGAGAGAGCACAGGGTGAGAGAATAACATGAATGGATGTTAAGTCCCTTGAAAGATGGCAGCTACACATTCCACGCACAGCCCCAGGAAGAAATTGTGTTCTGTAAAGGACTATTTTCTTGGCTCTATAAAGGTATTCCTGCCAATCAAAAGGCAAGCTGAACTACTGATCTCCAATTCAAAAGTTGGTCCCGGTCAATGAAAGATAAAAGAAACCTACTTATGCACAGGTTTATTTGGAAATTCACATACAATCAAATCTGCTGAATGAAATCACACCTCAGCAGCTAAAATTTCATTGGCAAGGCTACATTAATGTCTTGGGTCTCCAACTACCCATTAGACTTTGCCACTGATATGAACATGTTTCCAGGTGACGCAAATTGCAGAAAAACTGCACAAGACCTGAATGACTGAGAACAGAAGCAATTGAAACTATTAGTTGTACGCCTGCAACCATTAGATTAACTTTAAAAAAATCAACTCAACTAAGAAGAGTTTACATTACTCACCTCATCCAGTGCAACCCTGTCAATCTGAAATGGATAAACATTGGACAGAAATGAGGCCTTTTCCATTCTTTTAAGCTAAACTTGGTCATTCTACTTTTGGATTTGGTGTATGCCCCGGTGCTCAGAGGCTCATCAAACATTTTGCGTTTTATATCACTACAATTATTTATACAGTGGTGCCCCGCAAGACGAACGCCTCGCAAGATGAAAAACCCGCTAGACGAAAGGGTTTTCCGTTTTTCGAGGCGCTTCGCAAGACGAATTTCCCTATGGGCTTGCTTCACAAGACGAAAACGTCTTGCGAGTCTTGCGATTTTTTCCGCTCCCCCCCCCCTTTTTCTAAGCCGCTAATAGCGCTAATCTGCTAATAGGGTTGCTTCGCAAGACGAAAAAACCGCAAGACGAAGAGACTCGCGGAACGGATTCTTTTCGTCTTGCGAGGCACCACTTTACCTTGCTTTTGCGAACAATGTGTTCCAAAGCAGCTTGTGAGGAAATGCACAAATACAACAATAAAAGAGATTAAACGTACATTGACCTTAGATTAAGTCCAAGTCGTATTCCCACCCGGTGTAATTCATATTCCTTGGTATTATCTGAGCAGTTATCTATGACCATGGGACTTATGTGGAGTCAAGCCACTGGTCCACCTAGCCATGCCTGGCCAACTCTGACTGGCAGTGGCTCTCCACGGTCTCAGACAAGGGTATAATGTCTGCCTCTCCTCCAGGACATCTTTGTAGATGGAGCGTGGGACCTTCTGCATGAAAAGTGTGAGGCTCTGGTAATGATTTAAAGCCCATTTGCTATATCCAGCATCCTTAACAACTGCCACGTACAAGTACAGAAATCAGGAGTGGATGGCTTTGTTTTTAAAGGATAGATTTGAAAGCATGTTGGCACTTGAGTGGTGAGGAGGTGCAGAGTCTCACATGCCAAAGGGTGTCACTATCATCCCGGTTCCTCCCGTCCTCCGATTTCTGTACTCTTCCGCTCCAAAAATATGCCTCCCCCTCCCTTTGCAGCTGAAAGAGCATCACCTTGGTGTGGTAGGCCTTCCATTGTCTCTGGATGACCCGAGTAGCTTGTTCTTTCCTGTGATGCTCCAAATCTGAACCTCTGAACTTTAGCATGCATGCTGGATTCAACGGTCGCCAGCTGGGCTGACATTTCTGCAGGCCCTTAAAATAACATTGGAGAAAGTATGAATGGAGAAGCAGAAATCCAGAGGAATGGTGATTGCTGCTGTCAAAGGGACAGCTTGGAGGAATGGAATGCTAGCACCAATGAGCAACTGATTGTGCCAGTGCTGCAAAAAACAAATGTTTTCATTGTAACACACACACACACACACACACACCCTTAAAAAGGTAAAGGACCCCTGACAGTTAAGTCCAGTTGCGAACGACTCTGGGGTTGCGGTGCTCATCTTGCTTTACTGTCCAAGGGAGCCAGCGTTTGTCTGCAGACAGTTTTTCCAGGTCATGTGGCCAGCATGACTAAGCCGCTTCTGGCGAAACCAGAGCAGCGCACAGAAACGCTATTTACCTTCCCGCCAGAGCGGTACCTATTTATCTACTTGCACTTTGACGTGCTTTCGAACTGCTAGGTTGGCAGGAGCAGAGAGCAAGCAACGGGAGCTCACCCCGTCGCGGGGATTCGAACCGCCAACCTTCCAATCGGCAAGCCCAAGAGGCTCCGTGGTTTAGACCACAGCGCTAGCCGCGTCCACACAAAACCTTAAAAAGCCCCATAAACCTCTCAGATAAGTGAAGATAAAAGGTTGGCATGCTGACCAGTTCACTTGACTACTATTCAGAAAATTTTTGAATTATATAGAAAGAATGGTTTGTTCCTAGCTCAATGGTAGTTCTGAGTCACGCACTGAGGGAGGCACCTTCTTTGGAGCCTACTCTCTATTCTTCATGGTTCAGGAGTTGGGGGTCCACAAAAAATATGGAGCAGTGCCGAAGGAGGACTCTCCCTCAGCTGTGCTCTTCCGCAGAGACTAAGAATTACAGTGGTGCCTCGCAAGACGAAAAGAATCCGTTCCGTGAGTCTCTTCGTCTAGCGATTTTTTCATCTTGCGAAGCAAGCCCATTAGCGGCTTAGCAGATTAGCGCTATTAGTGGCTTAGCGGCTTTTAGCGGCTTAGCGGATAAGCGGCTTAGAAAAAGGGGGGGGAGGGGAAAAAAGTTGGAAAAACTCGTAAGACATTTTCGTCTTGTGAAGCAAGCCCATAGGGAAATTTGTCTTGCGAAGCACCTCGAAAAACGAAAAACTCTTTCGTCTAGCGGGTTTTTCGTCTTGCGAGGCATTCGTCTTGCGGGGCACCACTGTAGTATGTATCTGTTTGGACACACTTGGTTCTTTCTGTTCAGATGCAACACTAAGCCATAGTTTGATGGAGGGGTGGGAAATAGTTCCAGCTGTTGGGCCAGATCATTCCTCTCACACATCCTGCTGGTCAACTGACAGGTGGGCAGGATCCAGGTCAAGCCTTTACCTGGCAGGTGGGCATGGCTTGGCTGAAATAGCCTTACAGCCCCAATTAGGCCTATAAGTGGAGGTTCGGCATCCCTGGTGCAGTGTTTCATAAATGAGCTTGCTTGAGTCTTGGGCTTGCATGCTCACCCTTCTCCTCTGATGCAGGCATGAGAAGATAGGTAAGCACCTGCTTCCTGGCTTAAACTTGTTGCAGCTTCTCATTATGTCTAAACCAGGAACAGCAGTTAGTTTGTAAGAATGAAGGGGGGGAGGGGTATAGACATATGCAAGAAGCAAGAAATTGGAAGTATCAACAAATGAATGAGGGAAAAGAAGTCATGCAAACATGGAGGAAGAATGTGGCAAAGATCTAAAGGAGTACAATACGGAAAGAAAGGATTGGGACAATGAGAGAGTTAGTGGGGGAGAAGAGGAAGGAGTAGATGGAGAGAAAGAGAGAATAACTGCCAATTCCAAGCACTGTGAGAGCCAAGGCAAAAAGATGGCGTTGTCTTTCAGTACAGAGGACTTTCCTGCTATTAACAAATCAGTGAAGGAACAAGTGAGGACAGAGATTTCCCAGCCAAGTTACCAGCAATTAAGTGTTCTGTCTCCACTCACATCCCTAAGCTACACATTTCCTCCAAGCCAGCCTTAGCTATTAGGAGGTCATACATCATTCTCCTTTAGCCACCTAGAATAAGAATATAAAAGGCTCCCCCCGCCTTTCTTTCATACCCATAAACATAAAATCCAATACTTGGCTGGAGGAAGGGTTTAGGAGGGATGCAATCTCTGAAATCCATGCCAAGCAGCCTGCACAGAAGTTTCAACAGAAGTCAATTAATAATAGGTGACCTGCTGTACCAAACATATCGAACTGTGGTTTTTTTACCTGGTTGGAAGGTTCTGTGGCATCAATTCCAGCCAGCCTACAGTTTGCTTCTTGGTTTCCCTCCAATTCTCCCACCTTCTCTGTCAGCTTCTGGATTTCTTCCCTGCAGAAGTACAAAACAAATCATTTGCACAGAGTTTCCAGTTCCACAGAACTCTGAAACCTGCAGGCGCCTCTACAGAGCACACAATGCAAGGAGTTGTTTGGGGTGTCTACTTTTGGAGGGGCGCACCAAGGAAGCAGCACGTGCAACATCATGAATGGATCCTGAGGCACACCACTTGGATCCTGTGAATCTTCCAGTGCAGCAGGAGATTGGGGAAGGTTGGAGTAACTTGCAGAAGGACCCCCGAAACAAAACCAGGCAGGGCAACTGCTCTGATCCTCAAAACAGAGGGAGGGAACAAATCCTGCTACATTCAGTCCCATGTTCAAAGTGAGGGTGCACGGCCACCACCTAGCCACAAACCTCTAACTCGCCAGCAGAGTCTTGCAAGGAAGAAGATGGGGGTAACAGCTCAACAACCTCAGGGATTTGCCAAGAAATTGACAATGAAAGGACATGGTGCTAACTGGTCAACAGCCTTGACTGTGCCGAAATAGGAACATTTTGCCAGCTCTGCTGATAGCGCTTCTGGGCCAGAGTCACATTTGCTATGAAGTCAGGCTCTTGTGCAACTCCTGCTAAGTCTCTTTTGCAACTCCCTGTGGGTCCGACTCTGCAGGGTCACAGGCTCCTCCAACTTGTCAAGGTTGTGGAGGAGGAACGACAATCATCCTGTGAGTAAGGAAGGCACGTCTGGCGCCACTTTTGTTTTACTTCTGGCACCAGATCAAGACGTGGTCGTTCTTGCAGGCGTTCATGATTCATTGATTGTGCAGATGAAAACGGTAATAAGAAACCACTTTTGCCATTGTGTGGTTTTTAGCATTATCTGCTCTGCATAACAATGAAATTGTTGTTTATAATCTGCATTTGTGTACCCTGCTCCTGAGATCAATATGATATATAGGGCAGGCTACAAAGATTTTTAAATAAACAAACACACTTACAACTTCAGGTATTTGCTAGCAAATCTGGCTTTTGCACATATTTGCTGTAAGGAAAGCAGCATTCTTAGGGCCTGGATTTTTTTTTAAGCACTTTTTAATTTACACTGGGGGAAATGGCCAAATTAAAAATGCAGAAAGATTCTTGCATAGAGCACCAAAAGATATTCACATACATATGACTATACCACCCAAGACTGCAACCAAAGGCAGCTGCGCTGTTTCTGGCGATACCTAGAGACTTAACTCTTTAGCAGCCAGTTGGTTCTGAAGGATGTCCTTTTGGCCTTTCAGCTTGTTCACTAGTCTGCGAAGACGCTCACGTTCTTCCGGAGGGTCACCTTCCGCAGCAGCTGACTGACCCAACTGGGAGAGCAACGTTGAAGTGCTACTTTCTGAAAGCCTGCCATTCTGCATCTCATCCATTTTCTGGAAATATGGAAAGGGAAAAGAGTGAGGCACATTATAGCATTATAGCAGTCTACTGATCTAGGGGCACACAAAACCCTG
Source organism: Podarcis erhardii (assembly GCF_964252035.2). Lineage (NCBI taxonomy): Eukaryota > Metazoa > Chordata > Lepidosauria > Squamata > Lacertidae > Podarcis > Podarcis erhardii. The sequence continues at coordinate 51,785,093 of NC_138503.1, forward strand.
CCCTGGTGTGCAGAAATCATCTGTGGTTGCAGAACATTCAACCAGTGGCAACCACCAGCTCAACCCTCCAGAACAGCCATTCTCAACCTTAGGTCCCCAGGTATTGTTGGACTACAACTCCCACTGGCCACGCTTGGCTAGGAATGATGGGAGTTGTAGTCCAGCAACATTTGGGGACCCAAGGTTGAGAAAGGCTGCTCTAGACATTCAAGCAGTTTCTGTGGCTAAGGGAGGGTTGGCCATTGAAGCTGCTTATAATCTAGACTCTCCTCTCAAATCATCACCACCATAAGCACTTTCTACAAAGAACTTTTGTGATTTTGGAACTAATCCAAGTGCTTACTCTGCACCAGGGGGACCGGAAATGTCCAGGCCTTTCCACCCAGCCCTGGAGACTCTCCCCAAATCGTGCCCCATCTTCTCAGGCCACCTCCCACACCAGCCCTATACTATGCCCTCCTTGGGTGCCATCGTTTGCCTGGCTGGGGATGTGTGATGATGCCTCTTGGTTGCCTGGATGGAAAATGCTTCTCTCTTGCTTTTACGTGGCTTAAGTGTAGGTGAGAGATGCATCTCTTGCTGTGGCCACCTCTGCACCTGGCCAGGTTCACTGCTGGCATGCGGCTCCCAGGAGGTTGTGCAAAAGGGGATGCGTCCCTTGAGTTTCTGAGCCTTGTCCTACGTAGTCTATTCAACAAAGATGCCCAGTGACCCCCAAACAACTGCTCGGTAATGGTAATGCTCACATCCTAAAAATACGCCAATCAGCATCTCTCTCACACACACAAACACCTATATAAGCAAGTTCCTTGGGTCTAGTCCCTTTGCAATAGACTGAAGCAAATGGACCAAGGGGTTCAGCAACTGCAACCGTTTCTTTCCCAGCAGCGCTAAGATAGCGATCCGGCTCCCAGCACTCACTTTCTCCAGCCTTGAAATCCGCCGAACCAGCCTCTGTCTGCTCCACTCAGTGTAATCTGGAGGAAAGTTAACAAGGTTTTCAAAGTGGAAGTCAGATTGCGAGAGACACAAATCCCCGAAAGGAGAGGCCCACCAAGCTGCAGGGCATCCGAGAGACGCTATTTATAAAAGCCGGAGCAGCAGATTAATCTTGAGATGTTTTGACATCCAATCAAGCTGCCTCTTGTTGGCTGAAGCTCAGGTGGGGCAAGGGAGAGACATGCCCCGTGTGCAAAAATGGACAAAATACCAGATAGTGTACTGGCAGCTATTAAGGCAGCCGTCTCTGGTAGTGCACCCGCTTTGGCAGGAAATAGTTAAGCAGGTTTTTGAGATGGGAGAAGAAAAGCAAGGCATCAGCCTGCACTGAGGGTTGGGTAGGGGCCAAAGGAACGTGTGGGTCTTCTGCTCACTTCCTTTGACTAGTGCTAGAGGTGGCAGCCCATGAAACTGCTTTTGTCTGTTCCCTGGTTGCCCTGATCATTTCCCAGGGCCTGCTTGGCCATTTCCAATAGGCATCTGGTTGGCCGCTGGACTAGATGGTCCTTTGCCCTGTCCCAGCAGCCAAGCTCTTAAGCACATAGGTAAAGGTAAAGGGTAAAGGGACCCCTGAAAGTTAAGTCCAGTCGCAAACGACTCTGGGGTTGCGGCACTCATCTCACTTTACAGGCTGAGGGAGCTGGCGTTTGTCTGCTCTGCAGACAGTTTTTCTGGGCCATGTGGCCAGCAGGACTAAGCCGCTTCTGGCGCAATGGAACACTGACACCAGAGCAGTGAACGGAAACGTCATATACCTTCCCGCTGGAGCAGTACCTGTTTATCTACTTGCACTGGTATGCTTTCAAACTGCTAGGTTGGCAGGAGCTGGGACAGAGCAACGGGAACTCACTCTGCCGCGGGGATTCGAACCGCCAACCTTTTGATCAGCAAGCCCAAGGCTCAGTGGTTTAGACCACAGCACCACCCGCGTCCCTTAAGGGCATAACCAGGAATCAAATAAGGAAAACGCACCAGAGACAGGAAAACTGGAAGTACCCAGGCAAAGTCTGAGTCCAAACAGAGCCTTTTTCCCCCTCTTTCTCCCTAAAAGTCTACTTGAAAGACCGTATTCCCTTGTACGAAACTGCCCAGGCTCTGAGACCTTCCCCCCACCCTCACAGGCATGTTTGGTGGGGATGCAGGATTTGGCCTTCTTGCTAGCTGCTCCCAGATTCTCGAACTCCTTCCCTAGAGAAGCTAGACTGGCTCCCTCCCTGCTGTCCTTCCGCCAGCAGGTGAAGATCTTTCTTGTTCCAAGAGGCTTTTAGGCAACTGACTGCTTTTAATGAAAGGGATGGTGCTGTGCTGTTATTACTGTAATGATCTCTATGTTTTCAACAGCTCTTTTAATATATTTATGTAGTTTTAATTCTATCAGTGTTTAATTGTTTTTGAATGATTTCTTTTCTCTATGTTGTTAGTGGTTCTTGTAAGCTGCCTTGAGTCCCATAAGGGAAAAGGTGGGATAGTGATGATGATGATGAAGAAGATAATAATAATAATAATAATAATAATAATAGCCAGTTTGGACAGACAACACTTGACCTAACCCTCCAGACTACAGTCCTGGTGGCTCATCACACAAGGCAGTCATGCCAAAGAGCTGAGTGGCTCCCAGTTTTAGCCACAGCAGCTCATGACAGATTCTCCCTGGGGGTTGGGAGATTTCGCATGCCCAGACGCTTCCACTTGCAGGGACCTGGGCGGGGGCCACCGCATGAGGACCACAGCACTGCAACCCACTCCTCTTTTACACAACAGAATCAAAACAGTTGGCATTCTCGAGAAACTTACTCTTTGCTCTGCCGGAGGCAGGGGAGCTGCTCATCGCGTGCTCTAGGTCTGCTTTCAGCTTCCGGTTCTCATCCTGCAGCTCTTTGATGCTCCTAGATAACTGCAGGATGGCAGCGTTGAGCACCTTCTGCTGTTTGCTCTCGGGAGGGGACCTGCGTGTGGAAATGGGGGGAAGGGAACAGCTGTAGCCAAGACTGAAAATGCAGGGGGGGGGTGGCGGCATCTAACTAGACTTGGGATCAACCAGCTGACTTGACTCTTGCATGGGATGTATGCACAAGCAACAGTGCAGCAGCACAGTGACCAATGGCAAACATGCGCCCCTGATTATTTTCACACCAAGGAGACTTGAGAGCCAGTGCAGAGAAGCATACAGACTACTGGATTCAGTATACAGTGTACAGGATCAAATCCACACCAAGCCATCCAATTTTCAGGGTGGCATTGGGCCAGTTATGCTCTATCAGGTCATTACAATATTTTTACTCATTTTATTTATTGATTTAGTAAATTTGCTTCCCTTTCCCCCCCCCAAAGGATTAGCTCCAAGTGCTATGCCTTGTGTTCCTTAGAGGAAAAGACAGTCTACTTATGCATTTATTTTATTGTTGCGGAGTTGTCACTGATAGGACATTAACAACAACAACAACAACCAGCGACTCAGGCAGGAGCTTGTGCTATCAGGAAGCTGTTTAGATTCAGGAAAAGCAGTAGAACGCAGGACTAGGCAGCATTCAGGGACATGCTTCTATCGTGCACCTTAAATCATACATCACAAAGTCAGCCCTTTAATGGCCTGGTGCCCCTATACCTGCTTTATGGCATGCAGAACTATCCAGGGATACAAAGGGAAAAATAAATCCTTGCTTTTGACCAACCTGGTGCCCTCCAGATGTTTTGGACTAGATGGCTGTGCCAGCTGGGGCTGCTGCAGCTTGTAATCCAACAACATCTGGAGGGCACCAGGTTGGCGAAGGCTGCTCAGCTTATTTAATAATAGGGAACCAACGGGATGCATCACAACAGCTGAGGTTGGGAGGTGGTTCATCCGAAACTTTTGTCCCTAGCAAAGAAAAGTGGCCTCTCAGTTAAGTAGCTTTCTGCTTGCAGATAAGAGTTACTTGTCTCCTGCTGCCATGTCTCATACTGAGAACAGACTTTATAAGACTTTGTATGTGCAGAATATCGTTTAATGATAAAATTATACGGTTTCCAGATTGGGGCTTCCAGCTCACGAGCACACCGTAAATTTCATTTTAAATATGTGTATCAGATTCTGATGGGGGGGGGAGGGGAAAGCCAGGATACTGAAGGCTGAGAAGGGAAAGTCCTTTCTCTGGAGGTTGCCCTAGATGAAATCATCAGGAACTGCTCACCTCAAAAGTGATACACAACACAAGCCAAAGAAATGAAAAAGTGTAATGGCTTCAACTTAAAACTCAGCCCAAGCAATAGCTGTATCAACAAATGTGCTGCTGAGCTCAGATGAATCCTGCATCTCTTTCGGACAACTTAAAATCAAAATCCTTTTGCGGACGCCACCTCATAGCTGGCTATACCTCTGCTTGTGATTTTGATTCTTGCAGCACCCAGAGCTCTCCTGCTCTCTCAAGGCCATTTCTCCCTTCCTGCTCCTCATGCTTGGAACAGCCTCCCAGAATACTGTACCTCCTTCTTCCTTCAAACTGTCCCTCAAAATGCCACCTTTCCCCCCAAATTCCTTTGGAAATAAACAACAACTCTGGTCCTCACACTAGGAATAAATATTTGTAACTGTAGCAATAAGAGATTTCAACATGTTGGGGGGAATAATCATGTTAGCCTCTTTCAGCAGGAACAACCAAAAGTCTTGCAGCACCTTAAAGACCAAAGCATCTATTATGCCATGAAAAGCTTCCATTCACTTCATGGGATGCTGGATGGAAGTCCACGAAAGCTTATGCTCCAAGACTCTGTTGAAATAGCTGAATGTCCTTCCCCTCTTTACTCCAGACTCCATTTCCCTCCCAAGTCAAATTGTAGGGGTTAAATTCATTGGGGCAGGAGCCTGTCCTCTTGTACTGTGCAAAGCGCAGCACACATTGCTGGTAACAAGGGGCAGTATAGTGCAGTGGTTAAAGTGCTGGACTAGGGCCTAGGAGTCCAGGGTTCAGCTATGAAGCAAACTGGGTGATCACAATATCTCTCTGCCCAACATACTTCACAGGGTTGTTATGAGGATAACATGGGGAGGGGGAGAGCTATGTGCAGCTCCTAGGAGAAAAAGTGGCTATAAATGTCATATTATTATAACACAGTTCTTAATCCCCCCTTGTTCCAACAAAGTGTGGGAGCATAGGCGGGTGCAGCTGATGAATCTATTATTTACACCTGAGATAAGGACGCTGGTCCTAAAAGCCTCTCCCTTTCAGAGATTCAATCTGGAATCCCCACCCTTGAATCTTTTCAATGGTCTTACTGTGATTTCAGTCAAATTAGCAGCATTCAAGACACAGAATAATGTTAATCTTACTTGATGTCTTCCCCACACTACCTTGAGCTCCACAATCCTCCAGTCTTCCTCTGATTGCACAGACCTCTCTCTCTCTCTCTCTCTCTCTTAACTCTTCCTTCAGAACTTCCAACATTTTCTTCCTCCTCTGGATCTTTCACCTGATGTCTATAGTATCTGGGCAACTTTTAGAGTTAACGGTCTTTTTTTTCTAGGAATAGGAAGTCCTGCTAGCATTCACCTCCAATCGGGCTCCCCAAACACTCAAGTTACAGAAACACTCCTATTTACCAAGGGCTCAGGGTTTGAAAAAGGAACAACAACAAAATAAGTGCTTATTCTACTTTCTAAACTATCTCCATTTCTCTTTTTTTCTCTGTTTCTGCATGTGGGTGTTAAGTGCTCTTCTCAAGACTGGGTTGCTTTGTTCTGCATTATTGTTCTCCCTCATTGTGAGAAGCAAAGCTACAGGGAACCAGGCAGAGGGCCTTCTTGGTAGTGGCACCCGCCCTGTGGAACGCCCTCCCATCAGATGTCAAAGAGATAAACAACTACCTGACATTTAGGCAGGGGTAGGCAACCTAAGGCCCGTAAGCCAGATGCGGTTCAATCACCTACTAAATCTGGCCCGTGGACAGTCCGGGAATCAGCATGTTTTCACATGAGTAGAATGTGTCCTTTTATTTAAAATGCATCTCTGGGTTACTTCTGGAGCATAGGAATTCATTCATTCCCCCCCACCCAAAATATAGTCCAGCCTCCCACATGGTCTGAGGGACGGTGGACTAGCCCACGGTTGAAAAAGGTTGCTGACCCCTGGTCCATCCAGTAAGAACACAACACAACACCTGGATCAGACGGAAAGCCGGTCTAGTCCTGCATCGTGTTCCCACAGGGGAACCAGATGAGCAGGATAGCATTTTTCTGCTCATATCCTTCAGCAACTGGAATTCAGAACTGGAGCTTCATTGCCTCCAGTACTGAAGACGACACAGCCTTATGACTTGTAGCTATTTGTCTAATCCTCTTTCAAAGCTATTCAGGCTGACAGCCATCACTACATGGCAGCAAATTCCATTGCTTAACTATGCACCGTGGGCAATCATAAAATCAGAGAATTATATGGCACTGGGAGGGACCCTGAGGATCATCTTGTCCAACCCCCTTCAATGCAGGAATATGCAGCTGCCCCGTATGAGGACTGAACCTAGTAGTGTCTACTCGGACGGGCAGCAGCTTGGAAGGGTTTCCTTCTCCAGCACTGGCTGCCTGAGCCCTTGTACGTGGAGAAGCTAGGGACTGGATCCAGGAGACATTTTGAATGCAAACTTGTAGTCTTATCACTGGTCGTGGTCCCTTCTGGGTTAACCTAAAGTTCTGCATGGTGAATGCAGACTAAAAATCACCGCTAGATACTTCGGTTTGATTGAAGTGACAGCCCAGAACCTTAAGCCATTGATTTGCCCCCTTCAGGGAAGCTGGGATTGAGGCAGGACTTGGAGTTTGTATGTATGTGTCAGTATACATACAACTTGGGAGTTTGTATGTATATGTCAGTATGTGTATTTGCAAGTGCTCAAGGTGAGATGAGAGGGAGGCACAGAGAAGTGATGCATGTATGTATAGCTGGAAGATTATGAAAAGCTGGTAAGTGGATTTAGGTGGGGGGAACTGCAACCCGCTAGACTGAACCAAAGGTGTGGTAGAAATGTGGCATTGGTGGAAGAATCACATAACATGGATTTGGGAACCTTCATTCAGTGGAAAAAAAGATAAATGATATTTCCACCACATTTATACAGAAGCGTTCCCTTAATCTACCCTCTTTTGCAATGTGCTTCAGATCTGGGTGCAGGATGTGCACCCCTGACCCCCCAGATTGACTAACGTGGGATATTCCCAAACTTCTTGGCGCAGATTAAACTGGTACCCACTTGCTTAGAGGCTTGTTGCAAGCATGGCATGTTTTTAACGATATTTAACTACCCTAAGGGTAGAGGGAGGAATAATTGTACAGGACTTGAGACTCTGCCCCAAAGGCTGGAGGTGCTGCCCATGTCCTAGAGAAGGGGTAGTGAATCAGAGGCCCTCCATATGTTGTTGGACTACAATTCCCATCATCCCTTGCTATTGGCCCTGCTGTCTGGGGCTGATGGGAGCTGAGAGCCACAGGTTCCCCATGCTGGTCCTAGAGCTTCAATTGTTTCCAAGACATGGGTAGATCAAAATTTCCTGTATGTTTCCAATCTTTTCTCTTTTCGTAAGCATGTGGACTGGAAACATGTATTTCTTTTTAACCAATGAAAAATGAGAACCTCAAGTTTCCACATCAATACTTATAATTAAGCCTGCAGAATACATAGAGAGCCCTGACTGTGGGATTATTTTTTGTTGGAAGGTATGTAATTTCCATGACACATTCACCTGAGAACGCTTAAATGACGAGATGACTACACAGAATCCTATCAATTTCTAAAGGCAGCTTTCTTTGGGGTCAGGATGAGGGATTATTTGCTGAAATTAAAGGCTATCTCAGAATTCTGCTTCACTGCTTTTGATTGTTTTCAAATGGTTTACAACTTGATGCTGCTATGAAATATATTTTCCTGTTCCATAGGAACTTGTTCTTAAAATTTAACTTGATAATAATCCAGTGGAAAGGAAGTAGGTAATTTCAAAATGGTTTAGCTACAGCCTGAAGTGCTTTCACTGGAGCTTGGAAAATAAGGTGCAGTAAAATCAATAGGGCTTATAGGATCAGGGAGGGTACTGACTTCAGTGTGACTCAATCTTAAAAGTAAATCCTACTTATTTCAGTGTACCCATTTCTACCTAAGCAGGTATCAAGGCTGCAGCCTTAATTACCTTAAATTTAATTGTCTCACGAGCTGGAATGCCAGCCAACCAACTAGGTTTTAGCCTTTAAAAGGCCATTGTCTTGACTTAAGAGTACAGTTTTCATAATATGAGGATGTGAACCTAAAACTGCAATGCAAAGGTCAGAAACTGCAGTTCTCTGCCTAATTTCACGAGACTCTTGAATTTATTTCATAAGCCCTCTGCAAGTTCACACACCTGACAGGAGTAACCTGTTCCTCCCCCCAGCAGCCCATTAAGTGGGAAGAAAGAGTGAGAGACAGCAAAGGGAATGTCAAAAAGAAAGAGAAGGGGCAGCCCCACCCACTATTGACTCTGGCCCCACCCACTTCCAGCTTCTGCTCCACCCCTTATTAGCATACAGCCCTTGGCAGATTACCTCAGAGATAAACTATTCGTCAGAAATATGGTTCCCCACCCCTGCTTTACCTGGTGACATACCTTAGTAGGAAATACCTTCAAGAAACTTCATTTTCTCTTTAGTTGGAAATAATGAAACATAGGTAGGACATGAAAGATCCATCGTTGGGGAAAGAAACCCAAAACAACGTCTAAGTGATGAGATTTTTTTTTTAAAAGCTCTTAACATCTTCTCACTTCACCGCTATTAGTGAAGTATAAAAATTAGCGAGCAAAAACTTATACATATGCATACAGCCCCGAAGAAATAAACGTACTTTCGTTGCGCCGTCTTCGATTTTGCCAGTAGGGTTTGGAGTCGCTGGATCTGTAAAAGGATGGCTTGCGTTAGCAGGGAGACAGAGCAAGGACCAAGGTGTGAAGGAAGCGGCTTCATAAGCATTTGCTACCAAGTTGCATCAGGTGGGCGAAAAGGAGCGAAGGAGAGCAGGAAGATAGGATGGTGACATTCTGGTAACTAAGAAGTTGCACCGTGAAATCAACTAGGAAGCCTTGCAATTTTGCAGAGGGTTCCCAGAGCACAGCTCTGGCATCGTCTGTGGCCATCTAAGTCTGCATCGCCGTATCTGGGTGTGCATACCTCTCAGGTTGCACAATGCTTTTCTGGCACCCCTATACATCACAGCCCTAAGAAACTGTTTGGGTTGCCCATGTAACGGAGAAGCATTTTCTCCATGGTGAAATTCTGTTGTAAGAAATGCATGAGATCCAGCAGCACGAACAATGGACATGTTTACCCATCATCCATTGGGAGGGAAACAAGGAGAGCCCATTTGGGACACAGAATCCAAACCTATGTTGGTTCCAGCTTTTTATTGAAATTTTCTAATTATGTTCTCCCCCTTTAGCACGAGCAAAAGAAAAATGTACCTCCTCGTAATAGGTCTGCAGGGCAATTTTCATTTCTTCCACATTAGTGCTTTTCACATCTGTCTGGAGTTTGCTTTTTAGCGATAGAAAACACACATTAGAAAAATAAAAGATGCGGAAACTGGCAGAACAGAAGAAGAGACATAAATTAAGCATGAACATTTGTTAACGGTGAAGGCAGCAGGAATTCCTTTTTCGCCCCTTACTGTAAAACAAAATTACCACCAATAGTACTGATCATAACCAATGTTTCTGGTTGCTTTAAGAGGGCTTTTGGAAAATTTCTCTGGGGGGCAGATGCTACCACCAACTGGCTTGTCATCTCCCTGGTCTAGTCTACTGACTTGCACTAGATTCTCGTAGACAATGTGCGAGGCCACCAGGTCACTCAGGCTGCCCTGAAGAACCAAAGCACATCACACTTGTAAGAGGATGTTCCCATTCTTCTCCAGCAACTGCATTTTCATATAATTCATGGCTGCCAGAAATGGAGCAATCATTCGTGGGGCGATCTATATTTCAGCAGCATCAGAGAAAGTCCACTTGCTCCAGAACAGGATTGCTGTGGCCATAGCATCTGCCTCCGACACATAATGGTTTTGCCATCTCCCTCTGCCCAGCACAATACAATCTTCAATGCAAGCACCATGCTTGGGAACCTTAGCATCGTAAGGACTGCCTCCTCCCCTATGAATGCTTAGAACTTCAACAGAGGCCCTGCTCTACAACCCACAAGTGGTTTTGCCATAGCAGGTGTGCAAACAAGGCCTTCCCACTGGTGGTGTGCACTGTGAAACCCTTTGCCCTGGAATGCCTAATTGGTTCCCACCCCCTCAGGACGAGATGCTGTTTTTGCAGGATGCTTTGGGCCTCTATGGTAACTATCTGTTTCAGATGGGGGGGGGGGTTGGTGTCGCACGGACGTGGTGTCACAAAACCAGGAGGAGCCAAACATGGCGCCAGCACGGCTTCAATGGTTGGCGGCTCCTCCTCTCTACCTCCTCCAGCTGCTATTGGGGGGAGAGGATGGCTTCCCCCCAAAATTATGGGGCGGGGCAAAATAACTCAGCTCCTAGGAGATAGCGCCCCTGATCTGCTCAGTCCTCTCATGGGCTTCGCTCCTGGTTTAGCTCAATTTTGCTTGCTGGTATTGTCATTTTATGACACCTATGTTTTCAATATGCTTTTGTAACTGATTTATTGCTAGCAACCTTGAACTTCTGTAAGGATGGAAAAGCAGAGTGAAAACTATTAAATGAACAAACAGATGGAATTTGGCATACTTAATAGTGTTGTCTTTCTCCTTGCACTGCTGCTCCAGTTTAAGGATCTTCTGCTTCAATCCGTTGAGCATCTATCAAAGAGAAAGCACACAGGGCCTCTCCTGAAGCACACGTTGCCTAAGACATTGTGCGTACACAGTTCACCATTTGCCTGTGCTGCCTACAAACCCATGAGAGGCAGGGCAGTCTCAGCAAAAGGCAGGTCAATATGAACCTCCTGAGACAAAGGGGTCAACTGGGAATACAACAAAATAAAGGAAAGGAAAACAGAAACCACATTTCCCTCTTTCCCCAGCATCCTCTTCTCTAGGTGCTGTGTCTTGGTCTCATTATCTATTTTCCTGACCTCCGATACAACCTTTATGCTGTTGACCTTTAGCTCTGCTGTTCTTCACTCAACCTTTCCATTCCTCTCTTGCCTCAATCTCTGCTGCTTTCTTCACCACCTCTCATTGGACGGGTGCCCATTTCCCTCAAGCTTAGCTGTACTAAAATGGAGCTAGTTACAGATAGGTAGCCGTGTTGGTCTGCCATGGTCAAAACAAAATAAAAAAATTCCTTCCAGTAGCACGGAATTTTTTTATTTTGTTTTAAAATGGAGCTGTTTTCTTCTTGCTTATCAGCCCTTTTTAACCTCACATTGATAATCTGGTTCTCTGTTCTCCTCCTCCCTTTTTTTTTTTTTTTAAAAAAGCCATTCTCTTCCTTTTTCTGATGTCAAGGCTCTTGCCAGGTCTTGTCTTTTCAACCACTTAATACATCTGGCATTTTCTCTTTCCTTTTTACAGACATTGCCAACATTTTAATCCACCCTCTTATTATTTTCTCCTTTGATTATTGCAATTCTTCTCTTGTTGGTCTTCCTACGCCAACTCTTAGGCCATCTCACTCTACCATAACATGCTGCTGCTAGTTTGGTAATTTCTGTTTCAATCCTATTATTTTGTGCCATTCTCCTCGCTGGCTCCCCCCCCCCCCACGTATTGTATAAGCCTCTTGCATTTACTACTGAGCATCTTAATGGTCCTGCCCCACCTTCTTTCCCTAGAAGCTTTTCCTTGGACCCTTTGCTCTGCTACTCTTCTAGTTTTGTCCCCCATTGCCTTCTCTATTCCCTGCCTGTTTCTCTCTGCATCTCCCCAGGACTCAAATTAGCCTTTCACCTGACACCCACCTCTCTTCCGCCTTAGAACATCCATTCATCCTGGCATATTCTGGCCTCTCCTGCCTACTTACTTGATCTTCCTCTTTAACGTTTCTTGTCTTTATTCTTTGGCTGCAAGCCTAGAGGAAGGTTCTGTGTTCATTTTTGTAGCGTGCTTTGCAATTCAGGGCAATTTAATAAACCGAGTTCCGAATCCAGATGCAAGCACATCCACATTAAAAACAAAAGAAAACCTTCTGGCATTTCATGAGCACTTTCACCTTGTGTACTGTAATACACAGTTTAGCCACTTGGTCACTCTACAAACCCAGTATGTTCTGGTCCACCAACAATTCTTAAGCTAGAAAGGAAGATAGGGAAAAGAGAAGGCACAATACCGAGCTGGTATCATTTTTCTGCTCTGTCCGCATCCAGCCAAATTCAGACCACTGTAAAAACAAGAACATTAACATTATTCACTATTCACAAGGTGTTTCATGAACCCAAGTGCTTTGCAGAAGATAAAAAGTGAAGATGGACCTTTTTAATAGCAGTTCATGTCCTTTTATTGTGATCCTCACACAAAAAAATATTTATCCCCAACTTGCAGATTTGAGGGGAGTGGGGTGGCTGAGGCTAAAAATAGAAATTGGCTTGCCTAAGATCATCTAGTGAGATCATGGCAGAGGAAAAATTTGAACCAGGCACCTTCCTGGGTCAAAATTCAGCCACCATGCTTCTAGCTCTCACTGACAAAATTTCACTATGTTCCTCAAGCTGCCATCCTCCAGACTATCTGGCTATAAATAGACCAAGGTATGGTCTGAGGGCACATGATGCAGCTCTCTCTGTGAAGCAAAGCAGGTCTGGTCACTGCCTGGATGAGACACTAGGTGTCTGCTGCCTTGAGTCCGATGGTGAAAGGAAGTAGGAAGTGAAATAAATTTTTAAAGGGCAAAAATGTACCCAGAGTTGTGCAACTGGAATCTTTAATTTTGTATTCTTATTTTTAACAGGGCACCCATTATATCTTTTTGGGGTGTAAAGTTTATTATTATTATTATTTCATTATATAATGTATCTAAAACAGTAAGCACCCATTACAACAGTAAAGCGGGCATTTCTCCCTATCCTACAACTGTACAAAAAAACCCAACAAATACTACAGACAGACAATACTGTGCCTTCCTTGCCCCAGTTAGGAAGTATTTTCCTTGTCCTGTTTAGAAAACCAAGAGCGAAGTGAATAGATTCAAACATTCTCCCTTAACTGCACTTTTTTTACCCAGGAGCGCACAACTCACCCTGGAGGGATCCAGCAGCTGCTCAATCTGTTTGTCCTTCCGGTTATTTTCCTCTTCGAGTCGCCGAAGCTTGGTTTTCATCCGATCTGCTTCACTTTTCTGGGCTTGTATTGTCTGTAACAAAGAGGGTTTGTGTGCACTACTTGTGCTGACTTAAGAGGAGCACAGCCGGATCAGGCCCATGGCCCATCTAGTGTAAGGTTACCAGATTTTTGGAAACTTTGGTCGACTTTAGGAAAATATTTAAGAATGAATAATGAGTTTGATACCATCGACCAATAACATCCTTCTGGACCGTCTTGAGGGGCTGGGAGCTGGGGGCACTGTCCTACAGTGGTTCCGCTCCTTCCTCCTGGGCCGTGTTCAGAAAGTGGTGGTGGGGGATGAGTGTTCAGACCCCTGGGCTCTCACTTGTGGGGTGCCTCAGGGTTCTGTCCTCTCCCCCATGCTTTTCAATATTTACATGCAGCCACTGGGAGAGATCATCAGGAGGTTTGGGCTGGGTGTTCATCAGTATGCGGATGATACCCAGCTCTACCTCTCTTTTAAATCAGAACCAGTGAGGGCAGTGAAGGTCCTGTGTGAGTGTCTGGAGGCGGTTGGAGGTTGGATGGCAGCTAACAGATTGAGGTTGAATCCTGACAAGACAGAAGTACTGTTTCTGGGGGACAGGAGGCGGGCAGGTGTGGAGGATTCCCTGGTCCTGAATGGGGTAACTGTGCCCCTGAAGGACCAGGTGCGCAGCCTGGGAGTCATTTTGGACTCACAGCTGTCCATTGAGGCACAGGTCAAATCTGTGTCCAGGACAGCTGTTTACCAGCTCCATCTGGTACGTAGGCTGAGACCCTATCTGCCTGCGGACTGTCTCGCCAGAGTGGTGCATGCTATGGTTATCTCCCGCTTGGACTACTGCAATGCACTCTACGTGGGGCTACCTTTGAAGGTGACTCGGAAACTACAACTAATCCAGAATGCGGCAGCTAGACTGGTGACTGGGAGCGGCCGCCAAGACCATATAACACCGGTCTTGAAAGACCTACATTGGCTCCCAGTATGTTTCCGAGCACAATTCAAAGTGTTGGTGCTGACCTTTAAAGCCCTAAACGGCCTCGGTCCAGTATACCTGAAGGAGCGTCTCCACCCCCATCATTCTGCCTGGACGCTGAGGTACAGCGCCGAGGGCCTTCTGGCGGTTCCCTCATTGCGAGAAGCGAAGCTACAGGGAACCAGGCAGAGGGCCTTCTCGGTAGTGGCGCCCACCCTGTGGAACGCCCTTCCAGCAGATGTCAAAGCGATAAACAACTACCTGACATTCAGAAGACATCTTAAGGCAGCCCTGTTCAGGGAAGTTTTTAACGTGTGATATTTTACTGTATTTTTGGTTTTTATGGAAGCCGCCCAGAATGGCTGGGGAGGCCCAGCCAGATGGGCGGGGTATAAATAATAAATTATTACTATTATTATTATTATTATTATTATTATTATTATTATTATTATTGAGGTATAAGTACTGATGTTTAAGTTTGGATAAGTCAAAACTGATTTTTAAAATGGTCTAAATTAAATGAAAATAAGGTTTGCAAAAATAAATTGAGGAAATGGAAGAAAGAAGAAAAGTAAAATAACAACATGTTAGAATAAATTATTAAGTTAAAGTTGAAATAAGATAAGGATTTGCTGAGCTGATAATTTAAATTGGAATACAAGAAGGGGAGGTGTGAGGAGGTCTGAGAAATAAGTTAAAAGAAAATAAGTAATTGAAATTTTATGTGTTTTTAATTGTTTTTAAGTTTTGGATTTTTGTATTTTTGTTACTTTTTGTCTATTTTTGTTTTTGTGTGGTTTTTGAAAATGCTAATAAATATTCATTTAAAAAAAAAAGGTTACCAGATTTTTTTCAATGAATCCAGGGACACTTTTCAACTTCAGTTGAATTCAGTGGATTTTGTCAGGGGACTGATTTGTAAATCCGGGGACTGTCCCCGGGAAACGGGGACGCCTGGTAACCTTAATCTAGTCCAGCATCCTGTTTTCACAGCAATCTCCCGTCCTGCAGTTTCCAGCCACTGGCATTCACAGCCACACTGCTTCTGACAGTGGAGCCAGAACATCCATTCCGACAAATTTCTCCTTGTAGCTCCATGGTAAATAAACATCGGTGACATTCTTCCTTTTGCATTTGCTTGTTGTTGTTTTTTTACAAATGCAAAACAGAACTGCCAGCCCCCAGATCTCAAAAATCAGAACAGAACAAACTAACAGAGAGAGTAGATGAAGCAATAACCCCCCCCCCCAATTCTTCACCCAGGCTCCCTGCCCTGCGCAGCATCCTTCCCCCATTCCCACAGCTCCATCTCGCTTCCTCCACTGTGCCAGAAGGCCTTCCATGCAACCAGCGAATGGGAAACTGGAGATGATGTGCTAAATGACAAGGCAGTGGAATTCAGAATATTAGGTCAAGGAATACGGAAGTAGAAGGCAATCAGGAAGGGAAGGTAGTGCAGCCGAAACAGGGACCCTGGGTGGGAA
Source organism: Podarcis erhardii (assembly GCF_964252035.2). Taxonomy (NCBI): domain Eukaryota; kingdom Metazoa; phylum Chordata; class Lepidosauria; order Squamata; family Lacertidae; genus Podarcis; species Podarcis erhardii. The sequence continues at coordinate 51,800,804 of NC_138503.1, forward strand.
ACCCAGCTAGATGGGCTGGGTATAAATAATAATAATAATAATAATAATAATAATAATAATAATAATAATTGGAGCCCAATTACTAGCCCCTCCTGGAAATCCTGCCAGCAGCTGTTCAGTTCCTGAGCAGATACTCCCTAGAGATTTGAAGATTTCTTTGCATCCATTAAGACCAAACTCCCCACCCCCCATTACAACTGAGAGTCTTCAGAAACTGCATTTTGCATGGTGCAGAGACGGAGGCATCAAGTCAAGACATGCTTGTTTCTTCAGGTCTATGAAAATGGCTGAAGTAAGACCTAAGGTGCTGCTAGATTTCCTTTTGACTTTGCTTAAAAACAAAACAACCTACTTCATGTATATTGTCGATTTTCTGATCACTGTACTAGTGCATGCATTTTATAAAATATTGCGTACCACCCTGGACACCTTTGGGTTGAAAGGTGCAATTGAAAAACATAAATATGTAGAGTTTGTGATTCATACCTTCTTTAATTCAATTATCTCATCGTACATATCTTCTTTTTCTTTGTAGTCTGGAGTTCCAGGGATGTAGCCTGGAAAAGATCATCCCCAAATAAATAAATGGGAGCCGAAAGGAATGGTAGAAATATTCCAAGACTGCAATGACTTCCTGTCCATTATAAAAACCCCAGAAAACAACAGAGACAGTTGATTTTTACAATTTGTGCAAGTTTAAAAAGATGCACCTGTTGCAAACTCACTGGAGCATTTACCTTTAATTAAAATTGTATACCACTGATATTTGCTATTGCACCTGGACTTATTGTCATTGCAAGTTTACTAAGAATGTTTTAGTTGAGATTCCTGCATTGCAGGGGGTTGGACTAGATGACCCTTGGGGTCCCTTCCAACTCTACAATCCTTTGATTCTAAGAATTTATCTATGTCACAAGTTTATTGACGGGCACCGCAGGACCAAAACAGACTTTCCTTGCTTCGGAAGTCTTTGAAAGCACACAAAGGTTTTCTCAAGGTTAAGCTACTCTGAAATGCAACCTGTTCGCTATTACGGATCGTCCTAAAGCTACTATTCCCTTTTTGTGAACTCACCACTGCTGGCAGAGCGACCGTGTTTGGGCTTCTTCATGCCTAAAGCTTCCTTCAGATACTCTGGTGTGCTGCCAGAGAGAGCGGTCAGCATAGGACCCACGTCAGGGTCCGACTTTGTCTGGTTCATCCAAGCACCTAGTGAAAGGGCAGGGGGAGAACGCAGCAGAGTTGACTGCGCACATATCTGAATTGCTGTAGAAAGACAAAAGCAGCGCAGCCCAGGAGGTGTGAAGGTTGTGAAGTGGCTGCCATGCTAGCAGTGCTGAAAGAGTGGCAAGATGGAAAGGATTTGCTGAAATATCTAATTGAACTAGAATACAAAAAAGGGAGGTGTGAGGAGGTCAAGGAAACAAGCAGATGAAAAATAAGTTATGGGAAGGTTTGACTTGGTTTTTTTTTTCTTTTTCTTAATTGTTGGCATTTTTCTGTGTTGTTTTTTTTTTTCCTTTTTTTGTCTGTACAGTATGTATCTATTGTGATGTATTGTTTTGTTTTTTCTTGTTTAATTTAGTGTTTTCTTTTTGTAACCTTTAAAACTGGAATAAATATTTTTTTTAAAAAAAAAAGAGTGGCAAGTCACAGTAACCGGACAAAGCAACGTGTAATCTACATGAGGCAAGAACAGAGCTGGCAGAGGTGATGCGTCATCCTATGGTGAAGCAACTGATATTCAAAGGTAACAGAAGAACCCCTAGGTCACTTGGGAGGAGCCCATTGGCAGGAGCTCCTCCCAGAAAGTGGGACAGGGCTGGCAGGAGCTCCTCCCACCTCAGAGACTCTTTTTTACCTTCACGGCATGGGAAAGAGATATATTGCCCTTGTTCCCGCATCTCAAAGATTATGCAGTAAGAAGCTTGTAGAAGGAACTGATTTTGCATGTGGATACCTTGCTTGAACGGTCCGTGCCACAGCTGCCTTGATGCTTTAACCAAGGGGATTTCAAAGTGCTTACTGTCTGTGCCCTTCAAGGTTCTCAGAAATCCAGCCTTTTTAGAATGGAAACATGTGCTAGAGGTGTATGGAGACTCTGAGGCAAGAAAAAAAAAACCCTGTCAGTGCTATGGATTAAAACTGCAGCAACAACAAGCTTCTAACATTTCATCTGAGTAAAGCTGCAAAGGATGTATGAACTAATTGCCTTAGAATTGCTACTTAGATATAGGAGGCTATTGTTCAGAGTAATGTACATATAATGAGAAGTATGTAAACCACAAGATAATAAAAGGATGAACTCCTTAGCCAGGTAAGAAAGCAGCCAGTAATATTTATCTTAAAGCTTATCTTCCTATCTTAAAGCTTTTTTGGAGAGACCATTCAGTTCCCTATCCCAGCACTCTCAGACTGAAGAATATTTCATGCTAGAGAACGACAGAGAATCAAATGTCGCATTTGTCATTAGGTGGTTTCAGGGAAAGGGAAAGGTCTAGTCATGCTTACTTGGTGATTTTGGAGGCTTGCAAGATGTTTTCTTCTTCAGTTTCTGAAAGAAATATTTATTTGGCACTGAAATTCACCAATTTCATTGGTTTGGATTCACATGATGGCTACAAACAGTATATTTATTTTCTGAGCAGGGAACAAGAGCGCCTCTGCCATTATACGTATGTAGAAAGTGGGGTTCTAATTAGCCAGCCAGGTTTACTAAAGTTCCAAAGCTTTATCAACAAATCGCTAACCTGAAAGTCAATAAAATAGGAATAGGGAACTTGCGGCCCTTCAGATGATGCTGGACTCAGGAGTTGTTGTCCAACAACAGCTGAAGAACCACATGCTCCCTCACTGTGCAATAAACAAGACAATATCTTACAATGCTGTAAAAGTAAAACATCTAATTTTGTTCCTTGTCCAGGTTTCTCACTTAAACTTCCATATTACAGTAGCATTACACACACACACACACACACACACACACACACCAGGGACAAAGTAAAGCCCACTTATTTTTGTAAAAAAGGCTTACTACTAACAGCTTCTTATATATTAGCAACTACTACTAGAACAATGAATGCTGCAGATTTGGGATTAGTGGAGTGGTCCAGCAAAATACCCAGATGAGTCCAGAATTGTTGCCTGGAAACAAACAGTCACAATAGATGAAACAAATTCACACCTACATGCCTTATATTAAGTTTGCTGCTGCAAAAAAACAAACTACCACATTATATAACAGGAGAAAATTCCTCCCAAGGTGTTTTAAAAACTCAAGATCACCTGCATCAATATCACCATGCTGCGCACCAATCAGTCCAAATGGAATATTATGAATACTGTTATGAAACTAACCGTAGTTTGTTTAAAACCAGGATCCCATGATATGAGCATGAGGCTAAGCTGGGATTCCTTAAAAATGAAATGAAACTCTGTCAAATGTTTAGCTCTAGGTCACGGGGAGGAAGGCGAGTGCCAGCCTGACAATTTGGCTTGCTCTGGGCTCATCCGCAGAGCACTTGAGCCTGGTTCACCATTGTATGAAAGCGCAGTCACTGAAAGGGTATGTAAAGTGTACAGAAAGAGAACATCCTTGTAAAACTCACCGTTTCTGTGTCAGATTCAAACGTCATTGCAGAAAGACTGTCCTCTGCCTGCAGAATAAAAATGCATACGTATAGGACTTTTTCTGCATGCGAACCTGCGGCTTTTCTAGATACTGTTGGACTCCAACCCCCACCAGGCCCAGCCAGCATCTCCATGCTCAGGGATTATGGGAGCTGTAGTCCAGCAATGTCCGATGGGCCCTGGGTTCCCTATCCCTGAACTTCTTCATAATGTCCTGGCATCATTCAGAGGCACCAGATTTCAACTCAAATCTGCTTGCATGGATTACCAGGAGAGCTGTGGAAATACATGACACAATGTATTAGTAAGGGGGTTGGGGTTGGATTTAGTCTCATTTCCCATTTTTTTTAAAAATTTCCTTTAAAAATAGTGTTGTCCCCCACCTGTTTTTTGCAAATAGGTCACTCTCTAAGGAAGCACCTTGCAGTTCATTTCTGCTGCTGCTTTCACCAATACTTATAAGCCCCACCAGTCTGGTCCTTAGGCTAAATCTAGATTTCGCTTTGTGTGAAAGGCAGAATTGCGGAGGGGGGGGGGTCCTAGGCTGGTATTTACAGCCTGGATAGCGGCATGAAGAGATAAACTGGCTTCCTGGTAGCTCACTGCAGGCAGACTCGGGCCACACAGCGCATCACAGAGTTTTTAATTTCCTGAAGTCCCATTCTTCAAGGCATACTGGCAGATTATTTTTTTGCTATCCTTCAGGCATCTGATCTCAGGCTATATCTCCCTATCCAATTTGCCCTGCAATGTTAGTGAGTGATCAGACTGCGAAAGAGGCGAGGACCGCAGAGCTTGAAGGCAGATGGATAACCACCTCCAGGAGAGTGGAGCATAGGCAGAAATTTCTAAGAGCTGGTCTCTCCCATTACCTGGGAGGAATTAAATGAAAGAGATATAAATCTCAAGAGACAGTGATGGAACTACTTTCAGAAGAAGATTTCAATTGTGCTAATGCTAAGAACAGAAAACACGGCAATCTGCACGTCACAGATAGCTTAGACAGAAGAACTAAGGGGGTGTTTGACTGGTTTAAGCAGCAGATTAATCAACTGAAACTTTAGGCGATGCCTCTATTTTATAGTGGTAGAAAATTTTAATCCATGGAGTTATAAATTATGCCTATGGGGACACTTTACTTCTAATAAACATTACAATAACTATAAAGACTGATTTTGTTCTTTTTGATGTGAGCCACATTTGTCTGAAAAGGAGAAGAAAAAATGCAGTAAATAAATTGTGAGGCTTCACTTTAATTCCAAATCTGGACATAAATGATAAATAAACCACCTAAGAATGCACTCCTATGCATGCTTACCTGGAACTAAGCCCCACACATTGGGAATTACTTCTGAGTGAACATGCAGAGGACTGAGCTTTCCCTCTAATCTGCTCATAGGACGTTTGAGGGTAAGGCTTGCACACAATGTTACAGTATAAAGATAACATATGAGATGTTATGACCAAGTTATGGGATATTCCTAAAATAAACTCATTCTAAGTCTTGCACAGGGCTCTGGTAAAAGGCACTGCAATTTAAAGCTAGACCTCTTATCACATGATAAAAGTGCAAGGACCATATTCCCAGCTGTGTAGAGTAGTGGTTAGAGCAGCCATAGACAAATGCGGCCCTCCAGATGTTTTTGGACTACAACTCCCAACATCCCTAGCTAACAGGACCCGTGGTCAGGGATGGTGGGAGTTGTAGTCCCAGCATCTGGAGGGCCGAATTTGCCTATGCCTGGTTAGAGTGTCAGGCTAGGCCCTTGGAGACCAGGGTTCAAATCCCCACTTGGTCATGAAGCTCACTGGGGGACCTCTGGACTAGTCACTACCTCTCAGTCTAACTTAACTCACAGGGTCGAAATGGCGGAAATGACAGGCAGAATCCGAGACCAGGGAGAAGAGTTGGTGGAAGAAGATTGGAAGAAATTTAAAATCTATTTACAGAAACCCTGTAAAATTTTTGAATGTTGATGACATTGAAATGAAATGAAGGGGTTCTAGTAATAAGGTAAAATAAGAATATGCAAGAATGGATTGATATTAGATGAAAATTTGAAGCTATAATATGTGAGGAAAAATAATTAAGGATAAACCAACAGGATATGAATTTGCTGAACCAATTTTTAAATGGAATACAAAAAAGGGAGGTGTGAGGAAGTCAGGAAAATAAGTTAACGAACGGTGAGAAATTAAAAAGAGGGATTTTTTTTCTATATTAAACGTTTGTATTTTTGTGTTTTTGTATTTTTCTTGTGTTTTTTTATCTATAACTTTTTTCTTGTTAAAACTTAATAAAATATCATTTATATATATAAAAAAACTTAACTCACAGAGTCACTGTGGGGATTAAATGAGGAGGGGCAGAACCATGCACACCACCTTGGGCTCCTTGGAGAAAAACATGGGATATAAGGGCAATAAATAGAAATAAACTCGATGAGCACTGTGGAAAAGACTAAATTCAAGACATCAGGAGGATAGAAGGGGCAGAGAATTGGTGCCTTTGTGTGATCCTGGGATCACTGGCAGGCACAAAAAGGTATTTGTCATCGAAGATCGGTCTGTCAATAGCTATAGATCATTGCAGTGGAAAAAAACCTGCTTTATGTATACTGAGGACAAACAACAGAATACGGGCATGACTTTCCAATCCAGCTTGTGACTGGTTGCCGTTGGAAGCAATTCTGAACACAAAAGTTCCATCTAGTTGTAGAAAAGCTTCTCCAAATTTGCATAAACCTTTAAGCCACCACCGGACCTTGTAGTAGTAAGGCCCACAAATTAATATTGCATCACCTACTGTACTGGGTGACCGCGATGGGTTATTAAAAGGGAAGCAGAAAGATTTGTCTTTGCCCATGTCCTCCATAAACACATTGGCCCCCCCACTCCATATTTTTTCTCAGCTAAAAAGCTCCAGTTTCATGAAGGTCAATGTTTACTTGTACGTTCTTGTGAAGCTTCCCCCACAAAATCCCGGGGGCTGTAGTCTGTTAAGGGTGCAGAGTTTTTGGGATATCCCCCTGTTTTCCTTTCTACAGTTACAATAGCCAGAGTTCGCTGTGAAGGAGAGAGACTGCTAAAGTTACCACTCTGGGAACTGTAGTTGTAGGAGGGGAGCAGGGGGGCTCCTCCTCACTCTTTGCATCCCTAACAAACTACAGCTCCCAGAATTCTCAATGAGAAAGCCACAACTGTTTAAAGTAGCATCGTGGACTTTACATGTCCAGTGTGAATGTGACCTTAGCCTTTATGAACGGTGCATATCAGTTTTGAAGGCTGGATTCATTTATTTCTTAGGTCTGCCAGCGCAGGTGGGTGGGAGACAGAGATGAGGAGGAGGAGGAGGAAGCAGCAGCAACAGGCTATGGTTGCCACCTGTCCTGTATAATACAGGATTGTCCTGTTTATTTCAATGTAAAATGCTATGTCCTGTACTGATACAGTTTTGCCCTGTATTTCAGGTCTTCTCTCTCTCTCTCTCTCTCTCTCTCTCTCTCTCTGCCATATTAGAGACCTTCTCCAAATGCACGTGTTGGAAAGGGGGTGTGAAAGGCTGTCTTATTTAAGCTCTGGGTTGCAAAGCACAGGCGGATTTACAAATCCATGCGTTTGTGTGTGATAAATTCCAGAGGAGCCATCCTGTGAGGCTGCAATAGATTGCAACAGGTTGCTTTGAAGTCACTTTGCGAACCCCCCCCCTCCCAAAAAAATTGTCCACCCACCACCCTGTCCTGTCTTTTGTCACAGCAAAGGGGGCAGCTCAGGGCCGGATTGAGGTTTGATGAGGCCCTCAGCTACTGAAGGTAACGGGCCCCTTTCTATGTCCAGCTGTCCTTTGTCAACAACAAATTGTCACTGTTTTTTGTGCTGAATAGATGCTATATGGTAATTTATGGACCTAATAGGTATCTAAAGCCATTTGCACGTAACAAAATATCTATTTTATCAAATCCAGTTACAGATAGGTAGCCGTGTTGGTCTGCCATAGTCAAAACAAAATAAAAAAAATCCTTCCAGTAGCACCTTAAAGACCAACTAAGTTAGTTCTTGGTATGAGCTTTCGTGTGCATGCACACTTCTTCAGATACATGTATATGTATGTATATATGTATCTGAAGAATGTATATGTATGCATATATGTATCTGAAGAATGTATATGTATGTATATATGTATCTGAAGAATGTATATGTATGTATATATGTATCTGAAGAAGTGTGCACGCACACGAAAGCTCATACCAAGAACTAACTTAGTTGGTCTTTAAGGTGCTACTGGAAGGAATTTTTTTTTATTTTGTTTTGACTATTTTATCAAAGTAATTGTAGAACTGAAATACAATTTTGGAAATGTACATCCAGTTGTTGTTGTTTTTTCCTTTAAATTTTTTGGGGGGCCGCCAAGAGAGTGGGGCCCTAAGCTATAGCTTGTTTAGCTTATACGTGAAGACTCGATGGCCCTTGGGGTCTCTTCCAACTCTATGATTCTACGGCACTGGGGCAGCTGAGGGAAGCCAAGCAGGGATGGGGCAACCCTTGACCCGCCTGCTGCTCCAGAGGAAGCCCCTCTGAGCTCAATGGGGGGGCGGGGGGGAGAGGGAGATGTTGCCTCCCCTCCCTCGCCATAAGGCCTGGCTGGGCCGCAGCTGCCCCCTTCCTCGACCCCCACCAGGCCTCCCCTCCCCTCAGCCGGGAGAGAGAGAGAGAGGAGAGGGGCTCCCCTTCCCCCCAAGGCCGGCCGGCCTGCCCGCCTGCCGGGAGAGCTTTCCCGCTTCCTCGCCCCTCACCAGCTCCCGCTCCGCGGCGGCCTCGTCGGGGCTCTGAGACATAGCGGGGAAGCGCCGGCCGGGCCAGCGAAACCACCATTTCACCCCAGGCGGCAGCGGCCCTTTCTCCGACTCCGGCGGCCTCTCCTCGCCACTTCCGGGTTTCCGGCGCCATGGCAACCTGCCGCGGCAACCAGGACCCGGATGGGGGGGGCGGGGCGAGCTCGGGCCGGGAGGCTCCGCCGCCGGAGTTGACAATCAAAGGCGCGGGCCGAACGAGAGGTTGCCCGAAGTGACGCGCTTGCTGTTGGGTGAGAGGCGCGCAGGCGCAGAAGCGAGCGAAGGGGAGAGGATGACCCGCGGTTTCTGCTACTCTTGGCTTGGGCGTGCAGGGCAATGGGGAGACGGGAAGAGAGAATGTGCACAGGATCTGGCCGCGCGGCTGCCCGCTGTCCCGATCCTAAGTGTTTAAATTCCCCCCCCCCTCCGCTTAATGTGCTCTCCTTTTATTTGTATGTGTGCCGCCTTTCGGCCAAAGAAGCCCCGCCCCTAAGGCGGCTCACAAAAATAAATAAATCATCATCATTTTATTTGTAGTTGAAACTATGCTCAAGGCGGCTTACAACATGACAAGATTTACAGAATTACAAATGTAACAGAAGCTATAAACAACAACAACAATAATAATAATAATAATAATTTTTTATTTATACCCCGCCCTCCCCAGCCAAGGCCGGGCTCAGAGCGGCTTACAAGCAATAATAAAAACAAGAAGAATGATTACAAACTTAAAAACAAAAATAAAATACAACATTAAAATAATGGAACATTAAAATATTAAAATGTAGCCTCATCGCAGGAGGAGAAGGAAAAGAAAAAAAGAGAGAGAGAGAGAGAGAGGGAGGGAGGGAGGGAGGGAATCAAATTGGCTCCAAGCCAAAGGCCAGGCGGAACAACTCTGTCTTACAGGCCCTGCAGAAAGAAATCAGATCCTGCAGAGCCCTGGTCTCATGAGGCAGAGCGTTCCACCAAGCCGGAGCCAGTGCTGAAAAGGCCCTGGCTCTGGTTGAAGCCAATCTAACTTCCTTAGGGCCCAGGACCACTAGGGTGTTGTTATTTATGGACCTTGAGGCTCTCCGTGGGGCATACCAGGAGAGGCGGTCCCGTAGGTACGAGGGTCCCAGGCCGTGAAGGGCTTTAAAGGTCAAAAGCAGCACCTTAAATCTGACCCTGTACTCCACCGGGAGCCAGTGCAGCTTGAAAAGCACTGGGTGAATATGCTCCCATGGCAGAGACCCCGTGAGGAGCCTCGCTGCAGCATTCTGCACCCGCTGGAGTTTCTGGGACAGCTTCAATCAATCAAACACATCAAAAAGGACACAACCAAATGGAAACAATTTCCAGGTCAATCCTAAGATCTAAAACTAAAGATGCAACAGTAATATCAAACCCCCCCCCCCCAAACAATACCCAAGAATCTGTTCAACAGCCTCAGCTTTGGTAGCTGGAGTCATGTGCATGTAATCAGGGCCGGATTTAGGTTTGATGAGGCCCTCAGCTACTGAAGGTAATGGGGCCCTTTATATGTCCAGCTGTCCATTGTCAACAACAAATTGTCTCTGTTTTTTGTGTTGAATAGATGCTATATGGTAATTTATGGACCTCATACAGATAGGTAGCCGTGTTGGTCTGCCATAGTCAAAACAAAATAAAAAAATTCCTTCCAGTAGCACCTTAAAGACCAACTAAGTCAGTTCTTGGTATGAGCTTTCGTGTGCATGCACACTGTGTATCTGAAGAAGTGTGCATGCACACGAAAGCTCATACCAAGAACTGACTTAGTTGGTCTTTAAGGTGCTACTGGAAGGAATTTGTTGTTTTGACTATGGACCTCATAGGTATCTAAAGCCATTTGCACATAACAGAAAGGAGCCTACACCAGTGGCGTAGCGTGGGGGGTGCAGGGGGGGCCGGCCGCACCGGGCGCAACATCTGGGGGTTAGGGTTAGGGGGCGCAATTACTTGCCCCACGCTACGCCACTGGCCTACACAACACAAAACACTTTTGCTGTATGTAGGTTTTATTTTATTTGTTTTTTATCTTATATTTTGGAAATGTACACCCAGGTTTTTCCCCTGTAATTTTTTGGGGGGCCGCCAAGAGAGTGGGGCCCTAAGCTATAGCTTGTTTAGCTTATAGTCAGTGATGGCCAAACTTGGCTCTCCAGCTATTTTTGGGACTACAATTCCCATCATCCCTGACCACTAGTCCTGTTAGCTAGGGATGATGGGAGTTGTAGTCCCAACACAGCTGGCGAGCCAAGTTTGGCCATCTTGTCTTCCACAACTTGGTTCCCTCCAGACGTTTTGGACTACGACTCCCATCAGCCCCAGCAAGCTACCACAGGCATTATGGGCATAGTCGCAGGGGCTGATGGGAGACGTAGTCCAAAACATCTGGAGGTTGTGGAAATTCTCTCTTTATAAACCTCTCTGACCCGACTCCGGCAGATCCCTCTGGTGCAACCCAAGCCCTGCAGTCCCGCCTCGGAGAAAGGCTCTCCTTGCCCTCCACAGATGCTTTGGCTAGCGAGCCTGGAGAAACTCATGCCAAGTGCTGGCAAGGCAGGACTTCGCTTGCGCTACTGAGCATGCTCACTGCCGGAGATGAACTGAGCATGCCCAGTAGCGCTTGGAAGGGAAACGGGGCAGGTAAGGTCTTTGCGATAGCAGCGCGCGGGGATTTTATTGCAACCCGATCCAAGCCACGTTTGCTCGGAGAGCAAGTCCCGTTTTGTTCAGCGGGGTTCCTCTCCAGGATCGCGGCGTTTGCGTGCTTGCTTGCTAAACTCTCCAGAGATTCCTGTGGCTTATTCCCAATTAAAGCAGAAGTGATAGGCGCACAAACTGTTGGGGAGGCTAGTTCTGTGGAAGTCGGTGGCACTTACTTCTGAGTAAACGCTGATCGCGCCGGCCGAGCTGTGCGTGCGGAGAGCTGCATTCCTAGGGGACCCCGAGAGGTGCACTTACTGTACTTGATAATAAACTCAAGCTGAACTCGTTGCTGCTGCTGCCTTACTTCCGAGTAAGCAGGTTCAGCACTGAGCTGCAATGCTTTGATCACGGAGCAGGAAAGGAGGGAGACTTAATGGAACCCGTGTGTCCCACCCCCTGATGCTCCCCAGTTTTGGTCAAGTCCTCCTCCATAGCCCTCAAAACAGTAGCTTTGGGTCCCATCCTAAGTGAGAGTGGGTGAAACCAGGTCACTTTGCTGTCATTTGAGTACAGTTGGGCCGTTAGATTTAAATGCAAGATCCCATGTTCCGGTTTAGTTTCCTCTTCAAAAACAACATGTTTTTCCTGCGTTGTAGGTTCTGCCTTGTTCTTACACTCTTTCTTGAGGAAAAAAACAGAACGGAAAAACCGAGACTCGCCATGGATAGAAAGTGCTCTCAACTTTTGCCTTCAGTATGTACGATTCTGGCAGATCCAAGGCACCCCCTTTCAGATGACACTTGTTTGGAAAAGTTGCTGGATTGGTTTAAGATGCTGATTAACACTGGTAAGTTCCACGGTTAGATGTATGGAAAGGAACCCACCTCTTGAAAAAAAACTAAACAAGGGGCCTTGAGACCATGTGGCCCTCCATATCCCATCAGCTTGGAAGGTGGTGGACTGTCCTCCCTTAGAAGTTTTTAAACAGAGGATGGGTGACCATCTATCAGGGGTTTTTTAGCTGTGATTCCTGCATTGCAGGGGTTGGACAAGAAAACCATTGGGTTCCCTTCTGAGGCAAGGAAGAAGGGCTACCCTTATGCTATTCATATAATCAGTTATCAGAAATCAATATATTCATATATGCTCACACATAATCAGGGCTTACAGTATTTTTATAATCCATTTTGAATCAAGATCAAGGTGTCTCCCCTGCCGGGTAAGCTTGAATCAAAGGGAAGCTGTGCCTTAGCTAACTGCAAACTGCTTGAAACAGCGAAATTGGAGACCAGGGAGAAGAGTCGGTGGAAGAAGATTGGAAGAAATTTAAAGGCTATTTACAGAAACATTGTAAAATGAATGAATGTTAGAAGGATGTTGGAATGAAGTTATATGGCCTTAGCAGAAATGTTATAAAGGATTAAGTAAAAATAGGTTGTTAATCAGCCAAAGGGGGAAAAGAAAGGTTAGATTGTGTCAAGACAAATTATTGGGCAAAAACTGAGAAAGATGGAAAGGATATGCTGAAATAGCTAACCGAACTAGAATACAAAAAAGGGAGGTGTGAGGAGGTCAATGAAACAAGTAAATGAAAGATAAGTTATGCAAATACTTGTTGTGGGTTTTTTTCCCCTTTCTTGCTTTTTATTGTAATGTATTGTTTTGTTTTGTTAAACTTTGTTTTTTCCTCTTTTTCTTTTTGTAATCCTTAAACCCTTAATGAATATTATTATTTTTTTAAAAAAAGAAACAGCAAAATTGGAAGCCGACCTTTCCCCTATAAACATCAGTGTACCCTGGACAAGGGGAAGACATGAATCAGAGATTCTGGTACAAAATCCCCTCAGATACAGGCTAAATTAATCCACGGAACAGGAAGAGCAAACCACAAAAACTCCAAAACTCCCTGTCCTGTCATAACTAGGGGAGAGGTTAGACAGAGCGTCACTGCAAGCAACGGAAAGCAGAACTAGAACTCAGTGCTTGATCAGGAGCTGGAAGCATGGCAAGGAGCTTGCTAATTGGCTAATTTTCGCTGGCGATATCGTGTCTGTCTCACGGTTGTCTCATGATCAATGATTTGCTGTGATTGGCTCAGGTATAAAGACCTCTGGATTTCTGTCAATCGGGGTCCCAGTTCCTTTTGGAAGAGATTCCAAACTGGGTCCTTATTGCCTGGCAATAAACTTCACCTTCTTCTTCTCCATTGCTGCGTCTGCCTGATCCTTATAACGCAAATTGGGTACCTGCTATTACCTTCACGTGTTTCACTTCCAATTCTTCTGCAGTTCTACTATTCATTATCTGCACTGCGGCTGATGGAGGCTGAAGGCCAAGAACATGTGAGCGGCCACAGGATCTGTTTCTGGGGCTTGTGATTTTGGTGTTAAGTGGTATAGAAATGGTTTAATTATTGCATTTATATCCTACCTTTTTCTCTAAGGAGCTCAAGGTGGCATGCATGGTTTTCTCTCCCCCCCCCCCTTCATTTAAGCCCCACAACAACCCTGTGAGGAACCCTGTGAGGAAGGTTAGGCTGAGAGGCAGGTCATCCAGTGAAATTCATGGCTGAGTGGGGGTTTGAACACTGGTCCTAATTCAACACTTATAAATATCTAACCTAGAAAAGAGATCATAAAGAGGTGATAGCCAAATAATAATAATAATAATAATTTATTTATACTCCACCCATCTGGCTGGGTTTCCCCAGCCACTCTGAGAGGCTTCCAACTGAATATTAAAAACAATACAGCATCAGACATTAAAACTTTCCCTAAACAGGGCTGCCTTCAGTTGTCTTTTAAAAGTAAAATAGTGGTTTATTGCCTTGACATCTGCTGGGAGGGTGTTCCACAGGGCAGGCGCCACTACTGAGAAGGCCCTCTGCCTGGTTCCCTGTAACATCACTTCTCACAGGGAGGGAACTGCCAGAAGGCCCTTGGAGCTGGATCTCAGTGTCCGGGCTGGATGATGTGGGTGGAGATGCTCCATCAGGTATACAGGACCGAGGCTGTTTAGGGCTTTAAAGGTCAGCACCAACACTTTGAATTGTGCTTGGAAACGTACTGGGAGCCAATGTTATATGGTCTCAGCAGCCACTATCAGTCACCAGTCTAGCTGCCACATTTTGGATTAATTGCAGTTTCTGAGTCACCTTCAATGGTAGTCCCACATAGAGCGCATTGCAGTAGTCCAAGCGGGAGAAAACTAGAGCATGCACCACTCTGGTGAGACAGAAAGTGAAACCAGTGTTCCCCTGCCTGGTGCAATCTGCCCACCCGCCCACGATGTTGTTGAACTCCAACTCCCATCAGTTTCCAGCCAGCTTAGTCAACTATCAGGGATGATAGGGGTTGTCGTATAAAATGTAGTGAGGGCACCAGGTTGGGGAAGCCTGTTGTAGTTGATGGAGCAAATTTGCAGCTCCAGAGAACTCAAAGCAGCTGGTTCAAATAGCAAGAAAGGAGATTTTGCTTTAAATGTTAGGAAGCACTTCCTGAGGGTATAAGGTGTGGAGGGCTGGGGCATTCAAAATTTCTTAATAGGTTGAGACTGTGATTCCAGGGAGGGCTGAGGAAATCGCCTGCCTTAAAATACGGAGAGTCAGTGTGGAGAAGACTAAGCAAGGCAGCTTCCTATTGCATCACCAGGACTTAATTCTGAGTAGACCGCAGAGGCTTTGCCCTACATAAGTTTTGTCTTCTAATTAAACATCTGGTCATTCCCTGCTGGCCCCTCTTTTCCCCCTCCCAGGATCCAGCCTGCTGCTGTTGGAGGAAAACCCGTGTTTGAAAGAGCTGGTCTTGGCTGTGCTCAGACAAGAGGAGCCAAATCCCACCATCCTTTCCTTCGTCCTGAGGCTCACTGGGATATTTGCTGCCTCTGAAAGTAGTTTCCAACACCTGCAGGTCAGTAAAGTCTTGAGCACCAGCTTGGCTGCAGGAGTTGCTGGAAGGAGGCATACAAGGCACCACCCAGCCATCTTAGGAAGTCCAGATTTATGTAGGGCTTGCTCCTTTTCTTCCCCAGAAGATACCCCGCAAGGCAGTGGGGGGTTCGGACCTGAGTTTTCCTTCCCCTAAATGGGCTCCCTTCCCAGGTGGACGAGCCCCATCTGCCCCTCGCTTCCTTCTACAGCACCTGCAGAAACTGCCTTCTTGACCGTTGGACCCACTCTTGGTCTTGCCCGCTCCATCCACCAGAGCTTGTCTTTACATGCAGAGGAAGCCCCTAACTCACTGAGGGTTTCGGACTCATTGGTCCAACCCTTAAAATATAACCACCAAAAAAGCACAAGGGAGGGTGGCGCTGTAGGTTAAACCACAGAGCCTAGGGCTTGCTGATCAGAAGGTTGGCTGTTCGAATCCCTGCGACGGGGTGAGCTCCCATTGTTCAGTCCCAGCTCCTGCCAACCTAGCAGTTCAAAAGCACCTCAAAGTGCAAGTAGATAAATAGGTACCGCTCCGGCGGGAAGGCAAACAGCATTTCCGTGCACTGCTCTGGTTTCGCCAGAAGCGGCTCAGTCATGCTGGCCACATGACCTGGAAAAACTGTCTGCGGACAAACGTCGGCTCCCTCGGCCAGTAAAGCGAGATGAACGCCGCAACCCCAGAGTCATCCGTGACTGGACCTAATGGTCAGGGGTCCCTTTACCTTTAAAAAGCACAAAAGAGCAGCGCTAGGTTGCATGTGTTTCAGGATTCCCCCCCAGGCAGAAATGGGCGTTAGTCATAGGTCAGCGACCGTGAGAATCTCCCGCTTTCTTCTGTTCTCCCTTCAGCAGGGAGAAGTTGTGTTTGGTGCCTTTGGGGAAGCGGGGCCTCTGAGCAGTGCATTGTGGGAGGACATGTCCATCCGGAGCGGCTGGGTGCAGGGCGTTTACAGCATGCTGCAACACTACAGCGCCTTCCAGTTCTTGTGCAACTCTGGTAAGCGCTGCTTCTTCTGCCAGAATTTATACAACGGACCTGGGCCTGCCTCTGAGGCACGAGAGGCATCTGTGTCAGGCCATTGGTCCATCCAACTTAGTATTCTCCACACTGCCTAGCAACATCTGTCCAGGGTTTTGGAAGAAGTCTCTCTCTGTCTTACTGGAGAGGTGATCTGCTGGTGAATCGTGGCCGTCCGCCTAAAGGAAGGCAGTGGGGCTTCCTAAAACTGAAAACCCATGGCTAACCTGCCTTTTGAATCCTGTTGAGAACATTTTAGCTCCCAAACCTGCAGGGTTGGGGAGCCAGATGCTGTAGGACTACAATTCCCATCATCCGCGGTGATTGCTCACCCTCACCGGGGCTGCTGGGAGTTGTAGTCCAACCACATCTGGAGGGCCACAGGCTTTCTCCCACTCCGTCTCCCCCTGCTGCCTGGGCTCCCCTTCCTCTGTTGTTTCTCCTCTGTTGGTTTGTAAGCTCCTTGGGGCAAGGCCTTGTCTTTTGTGAAGCATCATGTGTCTTGATGGCTCTGACATGTAAACCATCACTCTCGTAATTCCAGAGCAGATGTCTGGCTTATAACAACAAGAAAGAAATGGACCTTTGTCTTGGGCCTCACGCTGCAGCACTCTGATCTCCCCAGCCTTCCTTGGGCTGTTTGTTTTCTGGGTCGGCCTGCTTTTTCGTACTTACGGGACCGCCTCTCCCGGTATGCCTCATGGACCTTAAGGTCCATAAATAGCAACACCCTAGAGGTCCTGGGCCCTAAGGAAGTCAGATTAGCCTCAACCAGAGCCAGGGCCTTTTCAACTCTGGCTCCAGCCTTGTGGAACGCTCTGTCTCATGAGACCAGGGCTCTGCGGGATCTGATTTCTTTCCACAGGGCCTATAAGACAGAGTTGTTCCGCCTGGCCTTTGGCTTGGAGTCAATTTGATCCTCTTCCCCTCTTTCCTTTTTCCTTTCTCCTTCTGTGATGGAACTCCTATTTGGGGACTTCCCTGGCTTTTTTCTAGCCCACGTAGGACCAGTCTGAATAGTTGGCCTTGGTGAAGATTTGACGTTTTCATCCCCAAAAAGTTTCTGATTTGAGTTTCTACTGAAATGAGGCTGCATTTTAATGTTGTATTTTAATCTTGTTCTTAAGTCGTATTTTAATCAATTGTTTTTACCTGGTGCTAGCCACCCTGAGCCCGGTCTTGGCTGGGGAGGGAGGGGTATAAATAAAATTATTATTATTATTATTATTATTATTATTATTATTATTATTATTATTTTGTGATGTCTGCTGCCCCTTATGGCTAGTAGGGCCATTGTTGGGCTATGGAGCTCACTATCGATTAGAGAAACGCTGCTGAACAGAAGGAAGCTGCCCCTTTTCGCTTTCTCCCTTTCCGATGTTTGTGCTGCGAGTCCTGTTGCTTATGTAGCCAAAACAGCAGCACCCACACGCACAAGGGAAGCATCACCCAGATGAAAACGCTGGACGGGAGTTTTTTGTTTTGTTTATGACATTGATATCCCACCTTTCCTCTCAAGGAGCTCAAGGTGGTGTACATGGTTATCTTCCTCCCTGTTTCATCCTTACAACAACCTTGTGAGGTAGGCTGGGCTGAGAGTGACTCACCCAAATTCACCCAGTGAGCTTCATGGCTGAGTGTGGGATTTGAACCCTGCCCTCTAGTCCTAGCCCAGTGCTCATGGACCTCATTACAAAATTATTCTGCATCTTCCTCTCTCTGTCTCCCTCAACACCAGGTTCCCTAGATGTGATTTTCGCTCTCCAAGGAGACCCAAGCCTGTTTGTTGCTTCAGGAGCCAACCGCCTTCTCGCTCGCGTGCTCATCTTCTCCGTTCAGTCCGAACCGTCTCGCCTCCTCAGCTCAATGGACTGCGATTGGCCGGCTTGCACTCGAATGATAGTTGCTCGCGTCGAAGAGTCCCTCAAATCCCACTCAGCCTCCCGGGCCAAGCATTCCTTGCAGCTGCTGACAACGTTGTTTGAGCACAACCAGGACGCCTGGACTGAACTGCTCTGGTCGCGGATCGCGGGAACAGTGGAGTCCCTCCTGACAGAGGAGCTGCTCCAAGTTGGGCACCAGCTGGTGGATCTGTTCCTCAGCATGGCAAGGTAGGTGCCTGCACAGTGGCATTCATTAATGTGAGGGGAGGCGAAGGATGGAGAACTCTGTGGTTCTCCAGAGATTGATGGACTCCATCTTCCATCAGCCCCCAGGCAGAATGGCCAATGGTCAGGGAGGATAGGAGTTGTAATCCAGCCATGGCTGGAGAGCCACCAGTTCCCCAACCTTGATCTATATCAAAGAGGTCTTCCAAGGTTAAAACCATTAGTTTGAGCTATGCTTGGAATAGAATTGGGAGCCATTGGGGAAGCGGAAGACCTGTGGTCCAGCAGCTTCATTGCCAAAAGAAGCTCCTGAGTTGAGTCTCCAACATTTCCAGACCACTGACCAGAAACCCCGGGGAGATTATGCTACTTGGTGGGAACCTATTGTGGAGAACTGAAGTGAAGGCATGAGGCGGGAGTTGGTAATGCAGGTGAGCTATGCACAGGCAAGCAGCCAGCTAGCTCTGCTGAGGCTCTTTTTATTAGCACAATATGCAAAACCAGTCAGATACATTTTGGACTGTGTCCTTTACACGTCTTCCAATCACGCGATCGTGGGGGGGATACAAAGTTATTTTCGCACCTGTTTCCACTGTTTCATTTTCCCCTTGAACAATGTATAACGAAGGAGACAAAGGTCACAGACAGGGCACAGCAGACCACTGAGAAAGCCAAAGGTTAGATAGAGGGCATGATGTTCAGACAGTTGTGGCTTGTCTGTGGGTGGAAGTGTGCTCCACACCTGGTGGTCATTCCTTCAGAGAACCTTTCCCATCCCTTTGGGGCAACCTTCTGGGACCAACAAGTTAGTGGTGGGTGGGGCCAGAGGCAAAAGTGGGCGGGGCAGCAGGTGTCAATTTTACCTTTATAGAGTAGGCCAGTTTCTGGACACACTCACACATGGCTCTCTATCCTGCATCCAAGCAAGCAAGAGGCATCATCAGAGGTCAGGGACACATCCCACCCAGCCAGGCAAAAATGCTCTGGAGCAACAAAGTTATGAAGTAGGGTGGCTTGGGGAGAGGCCTTCATTTGCCACAACTCCACCTGCCCCACCCGCCCCCAGGAAGGCCACCCATCTAGGAGAAAGAAAACTCAGATTCTAAATCTCCATTCCCTTGTGGGATACCTTTAGCAGAAAAAAAGGCTGAGGAGTAAACCCTATACAAATCAGGAGTGGCGTCCCTAAGACTGTTGGATGGCGCCTTGTACTCCTCCTTCCTGCAACTCCTGCAGCCCAGCTGGTGCCAAACGTCTTGCTCTGCTTTTCTTTGGACCTCATCAGCAAGGCTTGGCCAGGGGGACGGGTCTTGTTGCCTGGGCAGCCCAGGACCTCCAGACACACAGCCCAAGATAGTGCCTAGGGAGGTCACTTCAACACTGCTAACACAGCAAAAACAGCACGGGAGGCAAAAGTTATGAGTTCCAGGTTTCTGCAGCCACAGCAGGCGCCGCGATTCTCCAGTGGTTTGATTTCACCCCCAGAGGCACACGGCATGGTCTCTTGAGACAGGCTGCTGGCAACAACAAATACATATCTAAAGGTTATGCGCGCACATAATGCATCTTCCTCTCTCCTGTAGGTCTCCTGCGTTCAGCTGCCCCGAATGCAGCCTCTGGAAGCTGGTGGCACTTTCTCTGAATACCTTGAGCCTCACTCAGTCGGGCCCTCTGGCCTTGGGACTCCTGAAACTGGAAGCCTGGTAGGGATTTGTTCCCTTCAACATTAAAGCCCAAGCCATTAAGTATTTTGTTCGACCTTGTTTTCCTTTAACAGATAAAATAATAATAATAATAATTTATTATTTATACCCTGCCCATCTGCCTGGGTTTCCCCAGCCACTCTGGGCGGCTCCCAACAGAAGATTAAAAACATGATAAAACATCAAACATTAAAAACTTCCCTAAACAGGGCTGCCTTTAGATGTCTTCAAAAAGTCAGACACTTGTTTATTTCCTTGACATCTGACAAGAGGGTGTTTCACAGGGTGGGTGCCACCACCGAGAAGGCCCTCTGCCTGGTTCCCTGTAACCTCGCTTCTCGCAGTGAGGGAACCGCCAGAAGGCCCTCAGAGCTGGACCTCAGTGTCTGGGCTGAACGATGGGGGTGGAGATGCTCCTTCAGGTCTACTGGGCCGAGGCCATTTAGGGCTTTCAAGGTCAGCACCAGCACTTTGAATTGTGCTTGGAAACGTACTGGGAGCCAGTGTAGGTCTTTCAGGACCGGCGTTATGTTTTATTATCACATTTTTGTATTGCATTAGATTGTTATAAAATGTATCGGTACATTTTTTTGTTTCTTCAGCTTGTAAACCACCTTGAGTATTGTAAGATAGAAACATGGTATACAAATTAAAAATGATGATGATGGTCTCGGCGGCCACTCCCAGTCACCAGAATCCCTCCTCAAGCCGGCCTTTTCTATGAAGCCATGCTTAACCTCCTAGCTTTCACCCGCAGCTGCAACGAAGTCTAAGGCTGCAGCCCTGTGTAACTTTTGCTGAGGAGTAAGACCCATTGAAAGCAATGGAACTTACTTCTGACTAAAATGGCAAAGGATTGTGCCCCAAGCACAGGAGAGAGCTGCATGTTCCTTGCTGTTCCTGCCTCTCCTGCCCTCCCGCTCTCTCCCCCCTCACAAATTGCAGTTGCAAGCTGGGCCGATACCCAAAACACCTGGCTGGGGAAGGCGGGACTATTGCGTTGATGCATGCATTTGCATTAATATACGGACTAAAGCTTTAACCTGCATTAAGACCCTAGAGATGCTGCCTTGCTGCGGATGCAAGAGAGATCTAACCTGCTCCCTCTCCTCCTTCAAGCCCACAGGCAATCCAGGTGCAAGGTCTGGGCCTTTTGCTGCAGCCAATGGGCTGTGTCTTGAGAGGCGCTTCTCCATCCTTAGAATTCCCAGGTGCGTTGCTGAGTTAGGATGCGGCCTCAGAGCTCAGCGCTACCAGCCACAGTGGCTCGGCTCGGCCTCCGCGGTAGGAGGCAGCAATTGCTTCTGAATACCAACTGCTGGACGCCACAGGAGGGGAGAGGGTGCTTGTGTTCGGGGCCTGCTATTGGGCTTCCCTTGGGGGCATCTGCATGGCCACTGTGGGTACAGGATTGGGGGGGCCATAGGCCTGATTCAGCAGGCTCTTCCTAGTTTCTTATGTGCACATATTGCATTAAACGGGATGGGTGGGTTAAGGGAGCAAAGTACAGTTGACAGGCCCTGAAATACTTCACCTGGGCCCAGATCCAAAGAACAACAGGCCTTGCTGGAATGTCCCAGGTGGATTCTGTCCCCTTCTGTTTGGGAGGGCACTGGAACAAAAATCAACTTTCTTCCCCCTCTGCATACACTTAGCCAGTCTCTGCCATCCTGGTACCCTACAACTGCTTTACACTACAACTCCCATCATCCCCAGCCAGGCTGCTCTAGCTGAAGCTGTTAGGAGTTGTAGTCCAGAATATCTGGTGGGCACCAGGTTGGGGAAGGCGGCTTTTACTCACCATGTCAGAGAAGCCTTTTGCTCTCTTGGTGTCCTCCGGCTTCCCTTTCTCCACTTCCAGGTTTGCCGCCTGAATCTGCCTCTGTGGAGTCTCTTCTGTCCTCCAGGGCCTCGTGTGTCAGTTTCCTGTGCCAGACTCTGGCTCATCTGGAGGAAATCCAGTATGTGGTAAGATCTAGATAAGCAAAGACCCAACCTCCTTTGGCTCCTCTTTCTCCCTGAGCTTTTTATAGGGAAAAGGTCATTAGAAGAACTTTTAAGAACTGGTGCCTGTACTTATTTTCCTCTTCCCTCCTCTTCTCTCTTTCCTTTTGTGCTGCATCTTTCACATTATAGGCCGAGTGGGCAGGGACTCTCTTGTTATTAATATTTGTAAGCCATGCTGGGAGCCTTTCCTGCTGAAGAGTGGAGGAAAAATGCAGCTCCCCGGGCTTTAAATGTACCATCCTTGTGCAGTATCGAGCTGAAACTCTTGAGATGCTGAACTCTGGCTTCCTTATCAAATTTTGCCCCTGTGCAGTGGGGCTGCAGCATACCCAGAAGCCTGTGTATAAGACACCTCTAGCAAATTGGCTGAGACTGCATTTATCCCTTTTCTTCACCAGGCCTCTCTGGCAGTGGAGTTTCCCCACGAGCCTTTGCTCCAGTCCGTGGTGACTGTTCTGCAGTTCTGCGTTGGCCTCGCCGTTCCAGCCTCCTCTCTGGCAGCTAAGATCGGCAACTTCCTGGTCGGCTGCTTCCGAGTTCAGCGGGCAGCCCTGGGCCTCCTGGGAGCTCTGTCTCGCTGGGCAAGTAAGTACATGGAATTTATTACGGTCAGAGGCCAGCTTGAGAAACACAAATGGAACTACCATCCCAATAGCAAAACAAACATTTAAAACAATATACAACAATGGATTTTAAGTTTAAAAGTGCGATAGGCATATAAACACATAAAAAAATTTAAAACACCGTATTTTTCGCTCTATAGGACGCACTTTTCCCCCTCCCAAAATGAAGGGGGAAAGTGTGTGTATGGAGCAAATGCAGGCTTTCGCTGAAGCCTGGAGAGCGAGAGGGGTAAGTGCTTTCCAGGCTTCAAGCAGCTATCCGCAAGCCCTCTGAGCATGGCAGGAGTTCCCGCCGGGCTCCGAAGGCTTGCGGATAGCAGCCTGTTCTGGTGGCTGGAGTCCCCAGCCCCGCGGCTAAAAACGAAGCCGCGCACAACCTCTCCCGGCTGGAGAGGTTGTGTGTGGCTATAGAGGAAGCCAAGAAGTCTTGGCTTCTTTGCTCTTTCGGGCTTAGGGGGGAATAAATTTTTCTTTATTTATTTCCCCCCCTAAAAACTAGGTGCGCCCTATGGTCCGGTGTGCCCTATGGAGCGGAAAATAACGGTAGACTACCTTAGAGAAATAACCCAGAGTTGCCCATGGATCAGAATTTGGGAATTTTCTTAACAAACTAGATTGAATCGGGGGGTGGTCTGCGCCTACAGATCTGTGTGCAGAATCTGGCGACAATCTGGGTTGTCTTGTGGTCTTTGCCTAACAGCAGAAAATCAAATTTTTGCTTTACTGGGAGGTCAGCAAGCCTCACCAGCAGGGGGTCAATGGTTTCTCCCCCCTCCCTAGCTATCCCGGTGTTCCCTGTCAATTCCAGGGTGACCGCAGCCCTGGAAGAAACCTCCTGGGAGGCAAGGGAAGAACGAGGGTTCCTTTGATGGTCCTGTCCAGCTTCTCACAGGATTGTAGAGTCAGAAGGGTCCCCATTGGTCATCTAGTCCAATCCCCTGCAATGCAGGAATCTCAACGAAAGCCTTCCTGACAGATGACCATCCTACCTCTGCTTAAAAACCTCCAAGGAAAGAAGGAGCAGTCAAATACAACATTCCTTGTTTTCCTAGAGTGGACATGCAAGGGGATGTTTGGTCCAGCCAGTCTGAACTTCCTGTTTCCTCCTGGACTAGGACATACTTCCTCTTGCATGTGACTAGAGGTGGGCGTGAGCTTACCTGTGCAGGTAACAAAAGCACAAGGCACGCAGCCCTCCTTCTCCATCTTCCTTTCATCATCTGAACTGCAGTGACTGCCAGTCTGCAGTCACTGGGATTAACCCCCCATATGGGATAGATCCACATGTATATATCTTCGTAACTAAGTCTGCCTTCTGGGATCCAAATGTGAACAGAATATGAGTAAACTACTTTTATATACTTAACACAAGATTGTGGTGTGTTTATTCTTTTAAGAGGGAAATAAGGGATCTTACCAGGAATCTATATTGAGAAGCTTAAACAAGCCTGCAACCAGCTACCCACTCTGCGTTCAAAGGGGGATGTTAAAACACTGCTAAGTTATAGATCTTGCAAGTGAAAGTTAGGAAGGATGTTAATAAACAATATATCTTCTCCTGCCTCCCTGAACATTCCCACACCCACCACCTCCAGAGAGAGTCTTTTCTACAAGCTGGCTCCATCTTCCATGTGGCAGCCCCTGAGACGTTTGAAGCTTGTAGCACAAACACAACAGGTTGCAAAATTAGTTGCATTTTTTATGGTGGGGGGCAATTCTAGGACCCCCCATTTGGAACCACCCTTCCCTTTAAAATAGATATGCATATTCATATTTGTAACTGCCGCAGTGAGTTCCAGAGTTCCGTGTAGTTCCTGATTATATATTTTTTCCTTGGTGTTGTACACCACCCTGGGATCTTTGGTTAAAGGGCAGTGTATAAATTGCAAAGTAAATAAATAAGTAAATAAAATAACTCCCAGGTGTCCTTCTCTGTGTGTTTTAGCTTCAGTTTCTGACGAAGTCATGGAACAAATCTTTGACATCCTCCTTGTGTACCTGAAGAGTCCAGATAGCAGCCCCGCTGTAAGTATGGATTCTTGAGTCGGAAGCAGGGGCTCGAGGTGGGGAAGGTTTTTCTCTCCCTCCTTGGTTAATCCCTACAGCAACCCTGTGAGGGAGGCTAGATAGAGAGGCAGCGACTGGGCCCCCCAAGGCTAACCAGGGGGTTTCATGGCGGCTGAGCAGGGGATTTGAACCCTGGGCTCCCAGGTAGCAGCCAGACCCTCCAACCGCTACACCACATTGGTTCTTGGTTGCAAAAGCAGTGGTTTGGGGGTGGCCAGAGTCAAAGTAGCAGGATATTGGTCATCCTGGGGGGTTTCTTTCACGGCATCCCCCTTTTCTCTCTTTCAGGTTTTGAAGAAGGCATTCCAAGCGACGCTGAAGTGGTTTCCAAGCACCTCAGAAGCATCTGACTCTGTAGGCGACTTCCAGCGGCACAAACAGTTTCTCAGAGGTAAATTTGCAAGCCTGTTTCTGGCGTAAGGAGCATTACAGCCAGTGTACTGGACATCCGGTGAATCTGACGACAGAGAAAAGAAAATACAGTGGTACCTCGGTTTACGAACTTAATCCGTTCCGGAAGTCCGTTCTTAAACCAAAACCGTTCTTAAACTGAGGCGCGCTTTCCCTAATGAGGCCTCCCACCGCCGGTGCCCTTCCACCGTTCGGATTCCGTTCTTAGACTGAGGTAAAGTTCACAAACTGGGACACTACTTCCGGTTTTGCAGAGTTCGTAAACCGAATCGTTCGTAAACAGGGCTGTTCTTAAACCGAGGTATCCCCTTTACTTCTTTGTCCAGCACGAAGTTAAACTACAGAACTCACCCCCCCACACAGGAAGCAGCAATGGTCACCAACCCAGGTGGCTTTAATAATAATAATAATAATAATAATAATAATAATAATAATAATAATTTATTCATTATTTATACCCCGCCCATCTGGCTGGGCTTCCCCAGCCACTTTGGGCGGCTTTCAACACAATATTAAAATACAGTAATGCATCAAACATTAAAAGCTTCCCTAAACAGGGCTGCCTTCAGATGTCTGGTAGTAGTTGTTCTCTCTGACATCTAGTGGGAGGGCATTCCACAGGGCAGGCGCCACCACTGAGAAGGCCCTCTGCCTGGTTCCTTGTAACCTCACTTCTTGCAGGGAGGGAACTGCCAGAAGGCCCTTGGCGCTGGACCTCAGTGTCTGGGTA
Source organism: Podarcis erhardii (assembly GCF_964252035.2). NCBI lineage: Eukaryota > Metazoa > Chordata > Lepidosauria > Squamata > Lacertidae > Podarcis > Podarcis erhardii. The sequence goes on from NC_138503.1 coordinate 51,826,519, forward strand.
GAACTGTGGGGGTAGAGACGCTTCTTCAGGTATATTGGACCGAGAAGAGTAGACAAATTCTTGGAGGGAGAGATGGCTCTGGTCTGCCTGCACAGTCAAAGGCAGCGGGGCATCTGAATCCCAGTCGGTGGAAATTGCAGGAGGGGAAAGGGCTTTTGCACTCAAGTCCTGCTTGTGGGTTTCCCACATGTGTCTGGATGGCCACAATGAGAACAGGATGCTGGACTAGATGGGCCACGGGCCTGATCCTGCAGGGCTCTTACTAGATTCTTATTTATGGCAGGGGTGGGGAAACTCAAACCCAGAGCATGAACCTGCTGTAAAAAAATGCCACACTGTTCCCCTTCTTTTGTGATCTTCCTTCAAAGAGTTCAGTGTGGCCTGGGGATTTTCACTTGTCTTCCCCCCCCAGATGCAGATGGGGTTGTAACTTACAGGGCTGTCCTACTCAGAAGTGACCCCCCAGGTCACTGGGTTAAAGCTGACCGAAAGTCCAGAGGCAGCATTATCATCAATTTACGATGGGGTGGAAGGTATATAGGCTCTGAAGGGCTTGCTCACAAATTTATTGACAGCTGCACAAGTTATTATAGCTAGGTAGTGGAAGGGGCAAGCAGAATATAAAATGGAAGAATGGTATAAAGAGGTGTGGGGTATAGCTATTAATGATAAATTGACATGTGCCATTAAGGTAAGATGTGGAATACGCAGGAAAAAATTTTTTGAGGAGATACGGAGGGTGTTTGTAGAATTTGTACTGTTAAAACGGAAAGGGGGTCAAACCATCGCAAGAGGTGTTGAAATTTTGGGATGTTGGGTAGTTACAATGGAATGGTCTCGGTGGCGGGGAGCACATTTTTATTCTTATTTATTTATGATTATAACTTTGTCAAAATAAAATTAAAAATTAAAATTAAAAGGGGGGGGGAGGAAAGAAGTGACCCCCCATTAAGTTCAATGGGACTTTACTTGCAATGTGTAAAGTGTGGCAGACTTGACGTTGTTTTATAAACTGCAACAGTTCTGTCTGTGACGCCCTCTCTGTCTCCCACCCCTTTGGAGCAGACATGCTGCCCGTCTTGCAGAAGCGCATGCACAGCCCCAGCTGGGAAGTGCGTGACTCGGCCCTGGAGCATCTCACGCAAGCGATGAAGCGCCTGAGAGGTAAGTGCAGGGAAGGCCGAACCTGTAGGTGGGGAGCACAGCTGGGTGACAAAGGAGCAGTCCGCCTTAGAAGCATAGAATGAGTGGCAGGGACCCTGAGCATCCTCTGGTCCAACCTGCTGCAATGTGGGAATCTCAGCTAAAGCATCCGTTACAGACGGTCATTCAGCTTCTCCTTAGAAACCTCCAAGGAAGGAGAGTCCACAACCCTCAATGGGCTTGAAAAGCTAAAACAGGACCGTCTTTACCCAGGTGTGCAAGGGGTGCGGGGCACCCAGGCGCTGAATTCTAGGGGGCACCATCCACCTGCCACTGAAGCCGCCTAAGCTCTTAACTATCTACCTGTTACAAAATAATAAATAATTTTGATCGAGCTAGAAAAACAAAACACATACCGTATTTTTCGCTCTGTAAGACGCACCTTTTCCCTCTTAAAAAGTAAGGGGAAATGTGTGTGCGTCTTATGGAGCGAATGCAGGCTGTGCAGCTATCCTAGAAGCCAGAACAGCAAAAGGGATCGCTGCACAGCGCTTCTAGCTTCATCCTGCTGCCCTGAGGAGGCTTCGCGCAGCTATCCCAGAAGCCAGAACAGTGAGAGGGAGCGCTGTGCAGCGGTCCCTCTTGCTGTTCTAGTTTCTGGCTTAGCCCCTCAGTCCCTTCCCCCACCTCCCGGAAAAGCCCCCAAGAGCCGCACTCCCTTTCACGAGCCATGCGGAAAAGCTCCATGCGGCTTGTAAAATGGAGCGCTGAGCAGAGCCTGGGATGCATACAGGCTCTGCTCAGCGCTCCCTTTAAAGAATTTTTTTTCTTGCATCCCCTCTCTAAAAACTAGGTGCGTCTTGTGGTCAGGTGCATCTTATGGAGCGAAAAATACGGTATATACCTAGGTATTACGGAAATGTATAACCTACTGATTCACTACAGGACTTTCGACTTTTTGCGCTCATTTACCAAAGCCGCGCCAGCAGCAGCGCTTGTCATTCACAACGGCAGTGCTTGTCAGACTCAACGGTGCCATGCACACGAAACTGACTAAATTTGGGGGCGCTGGGCACATATGCTAAAGACGGCCCTGACAGGAAAGGAGGACTGCTGGCCCAACCTAGTCTGCTAGGCCTTTCCTTGTGACTCGCCGGGACATTTTGGGCTAGCCCTGCTCTTCTGCTCTACACTTCGTGTCATGTGTGGTGGCCAGGCTAAGTGGGCATGATGGGAGTTGTAGTCCAAAACAGCTGGAAGGCTTGATTAATCCTTGCATTCACGGCAATTTTAGAACGGAGGGGTGTTCCCCCCCCAAAAAAAAAACCCTCTGGGAAGATTGTTTTCATGGCTCCCTGTATTATACAAAATATTTCAGGAGCCATGTTGCTATCTGCTAAGATAAGGCTTTTGGCTTCATGCGTTTTATGTGTGCTGCTATGGAAAGGGTGTTTTAGTGGAGCTGTGTTTTGAATTTCTTTTAACCAGTACGTCACCCAGACAACTTCACTTATTGGGTGAATTATAAATGGAGTCAGTAAATAAAATGCATGCCTTGATTGGGGGTGGAGAAGGAGGGATAGTGGGGAAGGGGGGGCTCTCACACTTCATGAGCTTCTGGTTGGGGGCTTTTTCTGCCCATGAGCTCCCGGTTAGCTGACACTTCCTTGCCAGGAATGTCTCAGCAAAAAGAATTCCTGGCTGCACACCTGCCTCCACCCCTGCTTTTGGGCTTTGCAATGACAACATCACGGGAGTCTAGCTGCTGGACCAGGCAAAAGGCCCATTGAGTCCAGTATCGTGTTCTCTCAGTCGGTCAGCTCATAAGTAATGAGTAAAAGAACCCTCTCCCTGCTTGTGATTCGCAGCAACTGGCAATCAGAGGCATACAAACCATCTACAGCTTTATTCCTCCGTGATTTTGTCGCCCTGTTTTAAAGCCATTCCGGTTGGTGACTTTAAATGCACACCAGAAGCGGCTGCAACAAAACGTTGCAGTGTGGAGCGCTTCCCTGTTCAGGATTCCAGGCAGCAGATGCAGCAAATTATGACCTCTGTGCGCTGCGGGGGCCAGTCTGGAGACTGTGAGCCTTCCCAGGAAACCGGCGTGCTCTTGGCAAGATCTGTCCGGGGCCAGGCATTTGCTTTAATGGTAGGGACAGAGGGCTGATGGGATCAGGCACTGTTTATCCCCCCCCCTTTTTGTTTTCATCTCTACACAGGACAGGAGTGGTTCTGGCAAGAGCTCCTCTCTTCGGAAGTGCTGCCACTGGCAGAGGGCCTCCTGGCCGACCCAGAGAGCTACGTGCGAGCCAGTGCAGTGGAAGCCTTGGGGCAGTTTTCCTTGCTTGCTAGCGCTGACACGAAGAAGCCCGGCTCAGAGAACAATGGCAGCAACAAAGAGGTACAGTCCTCTTTGCTGAGCACGTTTTTGTCCCTGCCTTTTCACGCCGCAAGGCGGGGGGGGGGGACGCATTCAGACCGGAAGACTACAGCTCTGTTTACTGGGGAGGGGCGCTTTGGGTGGGTTTCCCCTGAAAGGGCAGCCTAGAAATACAAGTGTACCTTGGAAGTCGAACGGAATCCGCCCCGGAAGTCCTTCCGACTTCCAGAACGTTCGAAAACCAAAGCGCAGCTTCTGATTGGCTGCAGGAAGTTCCTGCAGCTAATCGGAAGCCCCATTGGACGTTTGGCTTCTGAAAGAACATTAGAAAACCGGAACAGTCACTTCCAGGTTTCAATCGTTTGGGAGCCAAAATGTTTGAGAACTAGGCTGTTCGACTTCCAAGGTACAACTGTACTATGAAGCAATAGATAGGATATTGAAACAAAATCTGGCTGCTAGGAGGTTGATAGGTGTGCAGCGATTGGAGCTCATCGCACCAATCTTACACCAACTGCAATGGTTAGTTCTTGAGTTTCTGGGCTCAGTTCAAAGTGCTTTTAGAATCATAGAATCTCAGAGCTAGAAGGGACTCCCGAGGGTCATCTAGACCAGGTGTATGAAACCTCGCAGGGCACAGTACTCCTGTTCAGCATTCCATGGCCTTTGCCAGAACACTCCATTCTCTCTTCCCTCTGGTTTTCTCTTCACCCCCTTCCCCCCAAAAATCAGCCAACATGAAATGGCCACTCAGCACACTCAGTCCTCACTGGGCTGTTTGGGCCCCACCCCACAACTTTAGGGTTCAACACACCCTGCAAATACTTCTTTATTTCTGCAGACCTTGTGGGGTGATGGTTTTGGCTGTATAAGGAGAATGGATTTGGCTGTAGTAATAGTAGTAGTAGTAGTAGTAGTAGTAGTAGTAATAATAATAATAATAATAATAATAATAATAATAATAATAATAATAAATTTTATTTATACCCTGCCCTCCCCAACCAAGACCTGGCTCAGGGTGGCTAACAACTGATATAAAAACAAATTTATTGAAATACAACTTAAAAACAAGATTAAATTACAACATTAAAATATTAAAACATTAAAATGCAGCCTCGTTTCAATGGAAACTCAAATCAAAAACTTTTTGGGGGGATGAAATTGTCAAATCTTCACCAAGGCTAACTATCCAGACTGGTCCTACATGGGCCAGAAAAAAGCCAGGAAAGTCCCCAAATAGGAGGAGAAAGGAAAAAAGAAAGAGGGGAAGGGAATCAAATTGATTCCAAGCCAAAGGCGAGGCGGAACGACTTTGTCTTACCGGCCCTGCAGAAAGAAATCAGATCCTGCAGGGCCCTGGTCTCATGAGCCAGTGTTGAAAAGGCCCTGGCTCTGGTTGAGGCTAATCTAACTTCTAACTTATATGAGGAGAATGGATTTGCTTTGGTAGGGGAAGAATGTGCACCATGTTTCCCTGGTGCTGTGGGAGTTAACACGATGTGGGTTTCTCCCCCCACCTAGCATAGCTTGCAAACAGTGTTCAAATCCCCCCCATCTCTTCTCCTTGTTCTTCAAGGCCAGCATTGGGGCTCGCTTGCAGGAAATCCTGTCCGCTGACTCCGAAGGCTTCCCCCGCAGAGCTGTGATCCGCGTCTTCATTGACTGGCTCCGGGACGGCCACCCGGAAGTCCTGGCTGACCCTGAGCAGTTTGTTTCCAGAGCGATCCAAGCCATGGACAGAGACTTGGACTGGGAAGTCAAGGTCAGCGGTTTGGAACTGGCCAAGGTTTTTGCTGGCCAAATGTCTGGCCGGCTTGGGCTCTCCGACTGCCCGTACGCCGCTGACTCATCACCTGCCAGCCAGGCTGCCCGTCGCCTCAAATTGCTGGAGGCGTTTTGCCGAGTGAAGCTCTTTGAGTTCCTCTTCGGAGCCCTGTATGACTGCGACAGGCCAGTGGCGCTGAAAGCCTGCGAGATCCTTTTAGCCGTGAAATCCAAGATTTGCAAAGACAGTCGCCTGGAGGAGAGCAGCTTGGAACTGGGAAGCACATCTCAGCAGCGGGAGGAGAAACAGAAGGAAGAACTGATCCTTCCTGTTGGAGAGTCGGCTAAAAGGATTTCCCAGGATCCAGAGTGCCTGATCCTTTTCTTAGAGACGACGGACCTGGAGGGTTTGCAGAGATCTTTAGACAGGAGCAGTGATCACCTGGAAAAGAGCCCCCAGTCTCTCTTGCAGGATATCCTCTCCGCTGCAGGGAATACGGAAGATAATGAAGCAGATTGCTACTGACAGCTTTCCAAAACGGAATTGATCCTTGGGGAGGGCTAGACCCTGCCGACCTTCCCCTGACCCCAAGAACTTAAAAGGCCACTTTGCAAAAAAACACACACGTCTTCCTGCCCGTTTGGGCACCGTCATGTAGGGATTAGTATGAAACTCATCTGGAGGAAGACAGCTCTGATGCAAATCTGAGAAGTGGGGTGGGAATCAAAGCGGAGCTAAAATTCACACAAGAAAATCAAGAGATGCCCAAGCCAGGAGCGACTGACGAGATTATGACAAGCGCACCGTTGTTGATTTGTAGAACATCACCCAAGTCTGGTGAGGATGTTGTGGCCTTCCAGATGTTGCCGGACTGCAACTCCCATCATCCCTCACCACTGGCCATGCTGGCTGAATCTTATTATAGTCGGGAGCCCAGCTTTTTTGGGGGGGCCACTGGCTCTCCACCCCTGGTTTAAAATGCAAAACTCAGTCAAACCCTATGTATAATGGTGGATCCGCCTTGAAATAAGGAAACTGCGTCGCATTTAAAACCAGCACCACACAATTAATAAAGTCTTCGGGGGCCCATACTGCCGAAAGCTTGCAGTTTCTAATGAACAAACTGTTCAGCACAGATACTGAGAAGTTTCAGGGTGGCTCTGCAAACGACATGACTGGATTCTGTACTTGTGCGCAGTGAGAGTTCCTGACGTCTCCTTTCGATGCACACAGTTGTGTGTACGCAGCGTTTGACTACCAAGTTCAAGTCTAGAGGCCCCGTGTGTACCTTTCAGACTTAAGGCGCAATTGCACACGGGTTTCCAAGTGTTTTCTTTGGCCGAGCAGCTTTGTACCTTTATAACTCAGGCCTCCCTTTTGAAAGCATTGCAGCCAGGTTGGTCCAATTGAGTGTGAGGCTCGTTACTTGCTGGCTGTTGCCTTTGCAGAGCAAGGGAACAGGTTGGCGAGGGAGGATTCGTTTTATTACCAATTAAAGTTTGTTTTAAAAAACCCAAAGTTTTTGTCAAGCTCAGACTGGATGGCTTGTCTGTGCATGTTCCAAACCTTGCTTTCTGCGGCTAAGATAGTAAGTTCTTTCAAGAAGCGTTTTTGGGGAGGGCCAGCTTTGAATGCAGAAGGCATGCAGGTGTCACTCTTTGGCATCTCCAGGTAGGGCTTGGAGAGACCCTTCTGACAACCTTGGATAGCATCTGTCATTCAGTGTAGACAGCCGTGAGCTGGATCGATCAACAGTCCCCCTTGCTATAAGCTTCTTTAATTGCTAAGATGTGGGTGCATTTTGAGTTTGGACCATGGGCGTAACCAAGAGGGGGCAGGGGGGCAGCTGCCCCACCTAAATCAAGTAAATCAATAAAAATACTTAAATTAGCAGGTTCTTGCCACCTAATATGAAACCTGCCCCCACCCCCCCAAAAATCCTGGCCTATGCCCATGGTTTGGAGGCCAGCTTACCAAGAGTTTGGGGGGTTTGAAGGATGCTCAGCCTGAAACCTTCAACATACTCGCTAGGGAGCAGGTCCCATTGCACTCAGTGGGGCTTGCTCCTGAGTAAACCTGTTTATGCTTGGACTGGAATAGAAGCCACATCTTGATCCTGCAAGGAGCACGAGTCGCCAGCTAGTTTCTTTTGCAGAATCAAACGTGGGGAGGGTGGCAATGCTTTTCCAAAGCTCCGCTGGATTTCAGTGAGGGGCGCCTAGGGAAATGCCTCCAGCCAGGTCTGTCATATCTCAATCAGCTTGCAAACACGTGAAGATCCCTTATGCCAGCTTCTCCAACCTGGGAAATACATTGGGGGGGGGGAGTTCAAAGCATCTAGAGGACACTAGGGTGGAGGAAGGTTGCCTTACAGCAGCCATGCAGCCCAGCATTGCAACCAGAAACAGCTGTCCAAAAGGGTTTCCCCCTCTTCAATCCTTTAAGAGCATGAGAGGAGCCTGCAGCTGGATCAGGCCAATACTAGTCCAGCATCCTGTTCTCACAGTGGCCAACCAGATAATAATAATAATTTATTATTTATACCCCGCCCATCTGGCTGGGCTTCCCCAGCCACTCTGTGTGGCTTCCAACAAAATATTAAAATACCATAATGCATCAAACATTAAAAGCTTCCCTAAACAGGGCTGTCTTCTAAAAGTCTGGTAGTTGTTGTTCTCTTTGACATCTGGTGGGAGAGCGTTCCACAGGGCGGGTGCCGCCACCAAGAAGGCCCTCTGCCTGGTTCCCTGTAACTTGGCTTCTCGCAGTGAGGGAACCGCCAGAAGGCCCTCAGCTCTGGACCTCAGTGTCCGGGCAGAACGATGGGGGTGGAGATGCTCCTTCAGGTATACAGGACCGAGGCCGTTTAGGGCTTTCAAGGTCAGCACCAACACTTTGAATTGTGCTCAGAAACCCGCAAGCATGGCCTGAGCAAATGAGCCACAGTCTCCTCCTGTGGCTTCCAGCGCCTGTCTTTCAGAAGCCTTGCTGCCTTCCAGCACAGCCATTGTGGATAGCAGCCACCACGATAGCCCTCTCCACCACAAATTGCTCCAATCCTCTTTTAAAGGTTCTGGTGTTGACTGTGGAATTAACTCTGGGGCCTTCTGCTTGCAAGAATGATGCTCTCTTCACTGGGATCCAGCCCTCCCCAGTTAGACTACAGCCTAGGTCAGGCACCTAAATACAGTGGTGCCTTGCAAGACGAAATTAATCCATTCCGTGAGGCTCTTCGTATAGCGGTTTTTTCGTCTTGCGAAGCAAGCCCATTGACAGCTTAGCGGATTAGCGCTATTAGCGGTTTAGCGGCTTTTAGCGGATCAGCTGATAAGCGGCTTAGGGCTTAGGAAAAGGGGGGAAAAGGGGGGGAAAAACCCCGCAGGAACTCGCAAGACATTTTCGTCTTGCGAAGCAAGCCCATAGGGAAATTCGTTTTGCGAAGCGCCTCCAAAACGGAAAACCCTTTCGTCTAGCGGGTTTTCCGTCTTGCGAGGCATTCGTCTTGCGGGGCACCACTGTAAACTCGCTCACAAAATGAGTAAGCTTCTCCAGGGTTTGCGACTGGATATTCCTAGCCCTCACTAGAGTTCATGGTGACGGAATATTGGAACATCTGCATGCAAGACAGATGCTCTAGCAGTAAGCAGCAGCCTCTTTCTGTAATGCAGGTGGTTGTTTTGGAAAGGGAGTGGGCTGGATTAGATCATTTCCTAACGAGACCTACATTTTGAAAATGCGCCTCCTCAGAATCGCAGCCGAGCAGAAAAGATCAAGGATTTTAAGTGTCTGCAAAGAATCCCCTCAACCTCCAGTCTGCTCTGCGCACTTTGCTGGTTCATTTAATAAGACGCCAGCAGAGAAAAAAGCCAGGGGGGGATTTGGGCTCGCACCGCCCTTAGAGGCCGGATCCTGCCCCCGCTCTAGTCTGCGGGGCGTTCACAGCCCACTTCAACAAGAGCTGGGTCTGGCTCCTCGTTACCAATGCAGATTCTACGTAAAATCACATTAAGAAATCCTAAAGCGCAAAATGATAACAGTGTCTGTTCATGCTGCCAGGATTCCCCAGGCACGGGAACAGCCACGAGGCATGAATTAATACCCAGAGAGATGAACCCTGCTGCATCGTGCAGTTTAATTCTGAAAGGGCAAAAGCTAAGCCAATAACAAGCAGTCCCAGAGACTGAGAATGACTGCATCTCTTAAACCGCAGAAAGCAGAGAGGCAGGCGAATATTATTATTATTATTATTATTATTATTATTATTATTATTATTATTAAGAAGAAGAAGACTATTTATTTGTAGCATTTCTATCCTACCCTTAATTCAAGGGTAGCATATGTGGCTATCCCTCCCCAATCCTATTTTATCCCTCACAACAGCCCTGTGAGGTAGGTTAGTAGACACTGACCGGTCACGGACTTCCAGTGAGCTTCATGGCTGAGCTTGAAATTGGGTCTCTCTACTCCATTTATCCATTTATATACTATCATAACCATCCATAAGTTCATTGTGCTAGCCAAAGGCCATGGCAATTTCATAATTACCAAATTGCAACCATAGTAAAAACATACACCAATAATATAAAACAAACACCAGTGATAAGAAGAGAGGTCAGAAAAACCGTCAGCTAGCTCAAAGCTAGCTCAGCTTCAGATCAGTCCCCAGAACAACTTACAGCAATGTTATCTAAGCCTCTGTTACAAATCTTTTTTTGTGGGCAGTGCATAAGGAAGGCCTTCATGTGTCACTGAACTATTAGTGACACTCAAGAGAAACTGAACCATTTGCACTGAAGTGCATCTACTGCCATGTACAAGCAAAGATTCTGGAAATTGATCTCTTGGATCCCTGTATAAGGGGCAAATTAACCAAATAATGCACAATGTATTCCGCCTGTAGCTGACCACGAATACAAAACCTGCCATCGTGTGGGACCTTACGAAAGCAGCCATCCAAGACTGCAGAAGGCATCATTGAATCGCATCTCAACAAAAGCATTTCTTACAAAGAAAGGCTTGGGTTTAGTCAAATAATAGGCTCCAAAAAACTTGGATTTCAAAAATGGGTACTGTGGAGAAAAATTAATTGCATGCCCCTTCCAGATTCTATCTATGTATATATCTACCAAGAAGAGCTGAATTCTGCAGTCTGTACAGTAAGCCCACTAAGCAAATATTCATGTTTGCTTATCTTCTATCTTTATTTAGCTTTTGCTAACAGGGAGGAACAAGCCACACCCCCCCGATCACAGGTGCCTTACGCCCCTCCTGGGCAACGACTGCCCACCCTCAACTCCTGAGCCTCCCCCGATCTGTCAAAACAAAGGGGGAATCTGTACCACCGGAAGACCCCGGTGCACCTTCGGCAGTGGTGGCGGAAGCGGGTAGCAAGCAGCTCCTGAAACCAGCTAGAGCCAACTGTGCTCCAAGGCTGGCTTCGGGCTGCTGAGGCTGTTGCCGCCATGTTTCCCGCGGACAGATTTGCAAATCTGGGGACATTCTGGGGACGGAATTTGTCCGGGGACAGATTTGCAGAACCGGGGACTGTCCCCGGGAACTGGGGACGTCTGGTAACCCTACTCTGGGCATTTTCAGCTGGTCACTTTCTCGTACTCCATCCTCACTGTCTTTTAACGGGTGAATTTTGTGGCTGCATGACCCTGATTGGTTCCATTTATTGTTCACTCCAGTAACTTTGATGGAAGGGTGGTTTACCTGTATCTTAATAGATACATAATGAATTAAATCTGAGCGTCCAGACTACAAGAACCACTGCCCTACAGGTATCTGGTTGGCCACTGTGAGAACAGGCTGCTGGACTAGGTGAGCCATGGGCCTGATCCAGCAGCCAGGATCCTCGTACGTTTTCAGTGCATTTGGGTACCAGTTGCTGGAAACCCCGGAGCGGAGGGTGTTCTGGTCTTGCTCACGGGCTTCTCTCCATCTCCTTGGCCACTGTGAGGATGCTGGACTAGGGGGGGCCCTGGCCTGATCCGGCCCCAGGGCTCTCCTAACGTCCTTCCCGGCTGCAGGGATAACATACTTGGCTCCTAACCTTGAACGCTCTTGGGAGGAAAAGGCTTGTTAAAAGCATTTTCCGGATGCCAGGGATGCAAAGGCTGGAACGCGCAAGACTTGCCAATATGTTCTGAGGAAGGGCCAGTCAAATTGCAACCGGGGTGGTTTGTTTTTCCTGCGGTTTGTTTTCCTATCACGCCCCCACTTTCCCCAACATTGCCCCCCTCTTTCTCATCGGAGCCCCCCACCCCTCCTCCTGCCTCGCCTGATCTCTCCCCAGTCCCCACCCCGCCTCTCCAGCCGGCGGCGCGCAAACCCCATCCGCCCGGCGCGTCACGGCTTCGCCAGCTGCCCCCGCTCCGTCTCCCGCTCGCCCCAGCCGGCCTCCCTCCCTCCCTCTCCGTCTGCAGGAAGGGAGATCCCCGCGCAATCCCAGCTGCGTTTGGAGGGAGAGCGAGGTAAGTGACGGCCGCTTCGCCGCCGCCAAGCGCTGCAGATTTGCAAGAGAGGCGGGCGAGCGAGCGAGCGAGGAGGACCCCCGTTGCAAATCGCGGAGGAGGAGGAGGAGGAAACGCTGCTCGGCATTCTTTGCAAAGTGGCTTCTCCAGATCCGGGGAGGTGGCGGGAGGAGTTTGGGGACTCCCCACTCCCTGGGGAGAAAAGGGCAGGTGCGTCGCGCACAACTGCAGGAAATGCTGGCGAGCCACGTCGTTGCTCAGGCTCCGCCAAGTGCCCGAGTCTTAGGAAGGGGCTTCGCTCATCTCCGCGTCGACGCGGGAGATCCGCTTCCCGGCTTCGCCGCCGCCGCTCGACCGGGAGAATTCAGTTGCCTGGGGCTCCCGTTGCCCTTCGCCTGTCATCGGACGGGAAGAAGGACAAGCGTCGAGCAACTTGCGACAGGCTCGGGGGCAGAGGCGTTGCAGATCGGGAGGTGCTGCAGCGGGGTGTGAGTGAACGTGAGAATGAGCCCGGGAGGGAGTCGCGTTCCGGGGACCGGCGCGCACGCGGGTCGGGAGAGCGTGACGGGCGGGCACCCCGTGTCCACAGTGCCAGGCCGAAAAGGGGAAAGGGGTCCCAAGGGGAGGGGGTGCGATCGGCGCCAGGGTTATCTCTAAACTCGCAGGATGCGCCAAGAGTGGCCGGTGTTCTGCAAAATAATACCTCCGCCCGCCCTGGTCCTCTGGAGGCCCTTCCGTTAACCTTTACATTCATGTAAATCCCGCCCCGCCTTTTTAATAGATGGAGTGAGCGCTTCTGAAGCAGGCAGCGTGGTTTAGGAGCCTAGGAAGCTGCGTTGCCGATCTAGATCAGTGATGCCAGCACTGGCCGGCAGCAGCACTCCAGGGGTTCAGAGGAGGCATTGCTAGCCCTAGACGGAAATGCTGGGACCTGTTGCATGCAAAGCAGGTTCTTTAGCGGTAATCTACAGCCGTTTTGTAGGGTATCATTAAACAAAAATACTGTCCCTCCCAAAAAGTGATATAGAATCAGAATAGTAGTGGTGGAAGCGACCCCACAGGTAGTCTAGTGTCTAACCTCCTGCAGTGCAGGAATCACAACTAAAGCATTTATGACAGGTGGCCATCCAAGGTCTGCTTAAAAACCTCCAAGGAAAGGAAGTCTGCCATCTTCTGAGGAAGTCTGTTCCACGGCTGAGCAGTTCTAGCTCTTCCAGATGTTTAATCTGGAGCCGCTTTCTTCTAACTTGAATCCACTGGTTTGGGTCCTACCCTCCAGAGCAGGAAAAAAACAAGCTTGCTCCATCTTCCATGTGGCAGCCCTTTAGGATAGCCATCAAATCCTCCTCTTTTCCAGGCTAAACATACCCTGCTCCTTCAACCGTTCCTCATGAGGTTTGGTTTCTGGACCCTTGATCATCTTGGTTGCCCTCCTCTGCACACCTTCCAGCTTGTCAACATCCTCCTTAAACTGCGACACCAAGAACTGGACACAGTACTCCAGTTGTGGTCTGACCAAGGCAGAATAGAGCAATACTATGACTTCCCTTGATTGGGGCACGATGCTTCTGTTGATGCAGCCTAGAATAGCATTTGTACTTTTTGTTGCTGCAGCACACTCCCAGCAGTCATTCCTTCTGTGGTCACTGCTTTGCATGGACGGCCAGAATGACCACCAGGCACTGTGACTGTCTGCAAAGCATTCCCATACGGCAGTGTTAATGTTGCCAGACTTCATGTCGCGTTTGCAGACATCTTTGTAACACAGAGTTGGTCTGCCGTTGGGCTTGGTGCCCAAATCCAGCTCCCCATAGAGCATGGGTTGGCAAACTAAGGCCTGGGGGCTGGATCCGGCCCAATTGCCTTCTAAATCCGGCCCATGGACGGTCTGGGAATCAGCGTGTTTTTACACGAGTAGAATGTGTGCTTTTATTTAAAATGCATCTCTGGGTTATTTGTGGGGCATAGGAATTTGTTCATATTTTTTTCTTCTTCAAAATATAGTCCAGCCCCCACAAGGTCTGAGGGACAGTGGACTGGCCCCCTGCTGAAAAAGTTTGCTGACCCCTGCTGTAGAGCATGCCCCTGGGGATCCTGCCATCTTCCATTCTGTGGACATGGCCGAGCCAGGATAGGAGTGTGAACACACTGGGAATGTGGACTTGGGAGAACACATTTTGGTTTGAGACTCTGCCCTGCCATGTAAAACCCCAAATCTTCCTGATGCAGCGCATATGAAAAGTGTTGAGGCATGCTCAACAGGCAAGCCTGGTAGACCTTCGTCTTGCTACTGGATTTTAGCATCACCTTTCCCCAAAGCCTTTTGGAGAAGAAGAAGAGTTTGGATTTGATATCCCGCCTTTCACTCCCTTTAAGGAGTCTCAAAGCGGCTAACATTCTCCTTTCCCTTCCTCGCCCACAACAAACACTCTGTGAGGTGAGTGGGGCTGAGAGACTTCAGAGAAGTGTGACTAGCCCAAGGTCACCCAGCAGCTGCATGTGGAGGAGCGGAGACGCGAACCCGGTTCCCCAGATTACGAGACTACCGCTCTTAACCACTACACCACGCTGGCTTTTGGAGAGGCAAGCTGTGGCCGTAGCTGCCTTACTGGTACTCTTCTCCAGCTCTTCTCCTGTGATGCTGGCGCTGGGAGGGGAGACAGTTTGGGTTGCTTCCCCAGGAAACAGGAAGGAGCCTCTGCAGACTGTGTGTAGGTAGACTCTTACTGCTTCTCATCACAGCACAATTCCTAGGAGCCACACACATCCAACTGTGAGTTACAAAGGGCTGAGCAATCACGTCGCAAACCTGCAGCTTCGCGGGTAGATTAAGGTTACCAGACGTTCCCGTTTCCCAGGGACAGTCCCCGGATTTACAAATCAGTACCCATAGAGAGGGATTAAGGGATGCGGGTGGCGCTGTGGCTTAAACCACAGAGCCTAGGACTTGCCGATCAGAAGATCGGCGGTTCAAATCCCCACGACGGGGTGAGCTCCCGTCACTCGGTCCCTGCTCCTGCCAACCTAGCAGTTCGAAAGCACGTCAAAGTGCAAGTAGATAAATAGGTATCGCTGCAGTGGGAAGATAAACAGCATTTCTGTGCACTGCTCTGGTTCACCAAAAGCGGCTTAGTCATGCTGGCCACATGACCCGGAAGCTGCATGCAGGCTCCCTCGGCCAGTAAAGTGAGATGAGTGCCATAACCCCAGAGTCGGTCACAACTGGACCTAATGGTCAGGGGTCCCTTTACCTTTACCCATATAAAATCCATTGAAATTGAAAAGTGTCCCCGGATTCATTGAAAAAAAATCTGGTAAAACCTTAGAGTAGATCCATGTTCAGCTATGTCACAGTGCTCCAATTTCCCTATGCCTCTTTTTAGTTGCCTGTCGTGTGAACACGGGCCCCTGGTGCCACACAGGCTCCTGTTTTGCTTTTTTAAATCTTGTCTTGCATTAAAAACAAGGCCCGTTTATGCAAAGTATCGGGTCTCGCCGGAGAAGTGTGAACAAGGTGCCCCTGAGCAGTGTGGAAAAGCTGCCGTTCGCCCGTGGGTTTTTATTCAGAATGGTTTTTATTCTGAGAAGCTCTGCATGGTGACGGTCTGTGTGCATGTCCTTGTCCTCTGTTCTGGGCACATGGGAAATGGCAGGAGAAGGAGACTCCTGAATGTCTGCCAGGGCTGGGGGGGACAAACAGAACAGAGAGATCACTAAAATGAACAGCCAAGTGGAATATGCAGCTTTGAAACAGAGTGACATAGCGGGGGGAGGGTGGGGAAAGAAGCCCCTGGCAGAGTTGCAAAAGCCACCTGAACCTGTGAGCCAAATACGGCTTGCTTTAGCAGAGCATCATTATGAACTTCAGTTCATAATGTCCCACTCATTGCACTCTCTGATTTACAAATGGAAAATGAAGACTGAGTGGGTGGCTTTGCCCAACGCCTTTAGCGACAAGCGATGCTAAACTGGATTTAGTGCTCCTCGTTTTCAAGGGGTTCAGCCAGAACACAGTAGAATGCGGCAGCTAGACTGGTGACTGGGAGCGGGACCACATAACACCGGTCCTGAGAGATCTGCGTTGTCTACCAGTACGTTTCCGAGCACAATTCAAAGTGTTGGTGCTGACCTTGAAAGCCCTAAACGGCCTCAGTCCTGTATACCTGAAGGAGCGTCTCCACCCCCATCATCCAGCCCAGATGCTGAGGTCCAGCTCCGAGGGCCTTTTGGCAGTTTCCTCACTGTGAGAATTGAGGTTATCAGGGAATCAGGCAGAGGGCCTTCTTGGCACCTGCCCTGTCTGACATTTAGAAGACAACCAAAGGCAACCCTCTTTAGGGAAGTTTTTAATGTTCAATTTTTTAAAATATTCCATTGGGAGCTGCCCAGAGTGGCTGGGGAAACCAGCCAGATGGGTGGGGTATAAATATTCTTATGCTTATTCTTATTAATTAAGCCACTGTGAGAACACAATGCTGGATAGATGGGCCACTGGCAAGAAGCTGCTAAGGCAGAGTCCCAGAATCCACAGCCTCTTTCTCACTCCCTTGAGCCATTCACTTGCTGCTGCCTTTTCCTATGGAATAGGTTGCCAACTCCCCCTGCTCCGAGTGTAGCAGCCCAGAGTGTTGGACTGGGGCTTAGGGGTCCTGGGTTTAAACCACCCCCCTCAGCCATGAAGCTCATTGGGTGAGAGTCTCTCAGCATAGCCTACCTCACAGGTTAGCTGTGAGGATAAAAGGGGGGAAGGGGATGATGCCCTTGAGCTCTTTGGGTGAAAGGTAGGATATAAATGCAAAACTACAGCAATAAAAGAAATGGGATATTTTATTATCATTTACAGTGGTACCTCAGGTTACATATGCTTCAGGTTACAGATGCTTCAGGTTACAGACTCGGCTAACCCAGAAATAGTACCTCAGGTTAAGAACTTTGCTTCAGGATGAGAACAGAAATCGTGTGGTGGCAGTGCAGCGGCAGCGGGAGGCCCCATTAGCTAAAGTGGTACCTCAGGTTAAGAACAGTTTCAGGTTAAGTACAGACCTCCGGAATGAATTAAGTACTTAACCCGAGGTACCACTGTATTTCTTAATTGCTTTCTAAGCAACCGTCTCAAGCTGATGTATGCTAGAGATAATTAAAAAGACAAAAAAAGCAAAAACTTTTAAAACGAACCTTAAGCCATACAAAGCAGACATTTATGGTGAAGGGCCATTTATCCCGCTGGGAAGCAGTCAGAACAAAAATGCCTTCAGTTGCTTCCAGACTGTGGGCTCCTGCAGGGATGCTATTCCACAGAACAGGGACAGCCACACTAAAAGCCCTGTTCTGAGTTACTCCGGAGGAGGCTTCTGAGATCTTTGGAACTTGCAGGAGAAACTTTCCCACAGACCACACGGGGCTACTGAGTATATAAGAGATAAGGGGAACTCGCAGGAAACCTGATCCTGAGTTGTACAGGGACTTGTACTACTGTTAAACCACTGGAAGCCAGACAGCTTTGCAAATCACCTGGAGATTCACCAGTAGACCCCAGTCTTCCTTGCAGACACTCCTGGTTTAAAGCAGTAGGGTGCAGAACCTTTTGACGTCCCACGGTTAAACTCTCGTTCTGCCACACAGTTGTGCCCTATTTTATTATGCTGCTCGTGTTTGCTGCCGTTGCTCCAGAATACGTCTTATCCAAGGAGGGGGGTGGCAGAGCAAAGCAGAGAACGAGAAGGATGGAGCTGAACCTTCAAAGAGAATAATTCATGGGTGCTTGTTGGGGAGTCGCTTGTTAGTAGCTGACTTACAAAGGGAATCATTTATGAAGAGATCATTGAAAATTGCACGTGGTGTAATTTAGGGGTGCCTGGCATGATGGCAGCCGTAAGCAATGCATTGTATTACAGGAAGGAAGTTGAACGGAGCATCATTTTGGATGGAAACGCTAAACCAAACCATTCTGCAACAGCAGATTGGGATTGGGTTTTCCCAGGGGATGGAGAAATAATCGCTATTTTTTAAAATAGGCAGGTAGATAGCGTCTTGCACCAATTTCACTTACGCGATGGCAGACTTGTGTGGATCACTGCCAATAAACAAACAAACAAACAAACAACTAAAATAAGACAGAGAAAAAGTAGGCGGGAGAGCAGGGGGAAATGGCTGGCAAGTCCAACCCTTTGCTATGCAGGAATCCTGCCAACACTTGTCCCTGGTTGGGCTCGAACCACCAACCTTCTGGTTAACAGCCAGATGCACTGACCCATCTGGGCTCCCAGCTTTGATCTCTTCTGAACCACCATCCTACAACACCTTGAGATGTTTCAGGTGATCCTCAGGGCTGGCTGGCTCCCCTGGCAAGCTCCCCTGAGAGCAGAGTCTAGTTAGATGCTGACCATGGTCTCTTCTCCTGGCAGAGGGCGGCACCACTGAAGCGGGGTCTGCCGTCAGCGATGTTGCAGTGCAGACATGCCCAAGAGTTCAGCTTTGGGCCCCGAGCGCTAAAGGACGCCCTGATCTCCACAAACCCTGTGCTGCAGGAGCTCTACGCCAAGGCCTTCTCCAGCGCTGAAAAGCTCTTCCTCTCCGAAGCGTACAACCCGCACAGGACACTTTTCTGCAGCTTGTTCATCCGGACGGCTTTCGACTGGCTCCTCAGCCACCCTGATGCCCCTGAGGACTTTGAAACCTTCTACTACTCCCTGCTGAGGAGGAAGCAGAGAGTCTACCGCAAGCACATCTACCTGCAGCCTATAGGTAATGCACCTGCTGGGTCTTTGGCACCAACTAACAAAGAGGACAGGGATGCCATGTGTGGAATTGAGGTTGTGATGGGAGAGCTATGCAAAGGAGGCAGGGAAAGAGGGATCTGTGGCTTTAGTGCCTTTCCTCTTGGTCAGGACACCTGCTTTGCATGCAGAAGGTATCAAGGTAGGGCTGGGGGAGAGCCCTGCCTGAAACCCTGGTCAGCTGCTGCCAGTCAGTGTAACCAATGCTGAGTTAGATGGACCAATGGTCTGATCCTCTGTATAAGGCAGCTTCCTATGTTCTTTAGAAGGGTGCCAGCCCTCCCATCAGATGTCAAAGAGATAAACAACTACCTGACATTTAGAAGACATCTGAAGGCAACCCTGTTCAGGGAAGTTTTTAATGTGTGACATTTTAATGTATTTTTAATCTTTGGAAGCCACCCAGAGTGGCTGGAGAAACCCAGCCAGATGGGTGGGGTACAAATAATAATATATTATTATTATTATTATTATTATTATTATTATTATTATTATTGCAGCAACAGTAGTGGCTCTGACCACAACAGTACATGATAGTCTGACTGATTTCCCTGTAGTTCCTTTCTTTGACCAGGGCTTGGTGGTGACCGAATCTTCACCTGAAATCCCTTAGGAAACAGATTGAGAGGCCACTCTTGTCTTTGGAGTCCTGCTTCAAGTCCCCATAGGGACTTCACCAGAGCCAGTACCCATCTCTAGTTTTACAATGGACCCTGTCCAAAATCCCCTAGAGCCAGTCTCGCATGTGGCTTTGGATGTAGTTGAAGACCCTGGATGTGTCTTCAACGCATTCCGAAGGTGCTGGATTTTCCTTGGTAGACAAGCAAATTGTTTTCGCTTGCAGTAAATCTTCAGATACAGAGTGCCCTCTCCCTTATTAGTGCTATTCTTCTCCGAGGAAGGCAATGACTGCTCAAAAAGTGCAAATGCCAGGCTCTTACAAAACATATACAAATAATAACATTGGAGGTTCGTGCTCTGGGGATTCTTTTCCTTCCTTGGGATTTTTCTCCTTTCTTGCATTGCTGTAGGGCATAGTCCCCACCCCCCTCAGAAAGAGCCCCAAAGGAACTGACTTGATGCTTTTGCTCTTAGATCTAAGCGACGGCCCTGCTGGGATCTCGCTGCTGGACTCCCTCTGTGGCTGCGTTGAGTCTTTCTTTTGGGGTCTCCGAGTCAAGTGCCTTCCTTCCGTCCCAGTCTCTTCCATCCACTGCTGTTACCGTCACAGCCAGGATTCGGACAGAGTGCAGCTTCATACAGGTAAGCCGACAGGAGAGCAAGTTGGGGGATGGTGAGGCATGTTACTAGGAAATGGGGCTCAAGTCTGACTTGGGAGAAGGGGGTAAGTGGGGAATTTTGCCAGCCCAGAGGCGAGAGTCAGAGGCAGGGGATCCTTCACGGCTGGAGGGTGGAGCACAGGATGGGTTGGAAGAGGAGGAGGCAGGGCAGGCAAATGAAGGGCCAGGTCCTTCCTCACCCTCCCCTGCACCACTGTCTCCCAGAACCAGAAGCGGAGTGAAAAGGGAGGAGCAGAGGAAGTTTCCACGCAGGCGCAGTCTCTGGCTGCATGCCCAAATCCTGACGGCAGAAAATACATAAACTGGTGGAGGGGAAGTGGTCCCCTGTTTCTGCAATTGCTCCATAGAGGGCAGACCTGGGAAGAGCATAGTAGATACGAGACTGCTGTGTGTGGGTATTCAGAGCTGTAGAGGTGACTTTAAGTGTGATCTTTGACAATTAAGAGCTAGCTACCACCCATGTAAGGGACACGGGTGGTGCTGCGGGTTAAACCACAGAGCCTAGGACTTGCAGATCAGAAGTCTGGCGGTTCGAATCCCCGCGACAGGGTGAGCTCCCGTTGCTTGGTCCCTGCTCCTGCCAACCTAGTAGTTCGAAAGCACGTCAAAGTGCAAGTAGATAAATAGGTACCACTCCGGCGGGAAGGTAAACAGGATTTCCGTGCGCTGCTCTGGTTCACCAGAAGTGGCTTAGTCATGCTGGCCACATGCCCCGGAAGCTGTACGCTGGCTCCCTCGGCCAATAAAGCGAGATGAGCACTGCAATCCCAGAGTCGGCCACGACTGGACCTAATGGTCAGGGGTCCCTTTACCTTTACTTCCCATGTGCATTTCTTTGGCTGGGAAGTGCCTTTGACAGTTACCAGGAACTTGAGATCATCCTTGCCCTCTTCCCTTCTCCCTTGAGTACGTCCTTGAGTCCCCTCAACCCTCTTAGGCCAGGGATAGAGAAGCAGTGTGGCCCTCCAGAGGTTGTTGGACTCCAGTTCCCATCATCCTTGGCCACTGGCTGTGCTGGTGGAGCTGATGAGAATTGGAGTCCAGCAGCCTCTGGAGGTCCGCACAGCTTTCCCACCCTGATTTAGGCAATGTTTCCCTTTTGCCTGGACAGTAGAGGAGGAAAGGTGTGAGGCAGGGGGGTGGGAGAATAATCTTTCCATGGAAAATCATTCCATGACTAGCAGCTGCAACAGTAAGCAACCAGGTGGAGGATTGCAACCACATTTTCCTTTTGGAACATGCCCCTCCTCACCACACAAACATATTTCCATCCCTTTGTTTTCATGGAAAAAGGTGCTAACCCAAATTGGGTGTGGATTCCTGATTAGACTGATACCCTGTGGATGTGTTCTGTTCATCCTGTTCCACCCCAGCTACCCAGGAAAGGTTGCCATATATTTAAACTAAGGCTTGAAAATAAATGCTAAAAATCTCATTGGAATAACAAGTCATTACAGAATATAATGGCTTTGGTCTAAGCTACCTGAAAGCTCCTATCTCCCTATACAAACCCATCCAGGTATTAAGATCCTCAAATGAGCATCTTCTCCTGGCACCATCAATATAAGAGGCACAGTTGGGGGTGACATGGGAGAGACAGGGCCTTTTCTGTGGCTGCTCCCATACTGTGGGATTCCTTCCCAAGAGAGGTCAGACTGGCTCCCTTTACTTTGTCTTGTGAACCTCCTTGAGATCTTCAGGTGAAGGGTAGTATATAAATTTAATATTTTATTTTTTTAAAAAATACTTTAATGCTGGTTCCATGTATTTTATGTATTTTAACTATGTTTTTCCATTAGCTAGTTTTATTGCTTTGTATTTTCGAATGGTGTTTTTAAATGCTGTAAGCTGCCTTGAATCCCATCTTGGGAGAAAGGCAGGATATAAATACAGTACACAAACAGACAAACAAAAGCCTGAAACAGGGCAGGCTCTACTTGCTACTTCTAAATTCTCTTCCAAGGGAATTGAACGATTGACAAGATTGACAAGTTTCACTGGATTGTGTCTTTTGTTTTGGCATCTTCCTTCCCCCCGTAGATGGGATCCTGACCTTTCTGAAGAACAACAAGCCCATGGATGCCCTCTGCGTCTTGGGTCTCACCCTTGCCGACCTCTACCCCTGTGAAACGTGGAGCTTCACCTTCAGCAAGTTCTTGCCTGGCCAAGGTTTGTCCAGGGATGGGGAGGAAAACACCTCCATAGACCTCTTAAAAAGAGAAGCAGTGTGGTGTAGTGGTTAAGAGCGGTAGTCTCGTAATCTGGGGAACCGGGTTCGCGTCTCTGCTCCTCCACATGCAGCTGCTGGGTGACCTTGGGCCAGTCACACTTCTCTGAAGTCTCTCAGCCCCACTCACCTCACAGAGTGTTTGTTGTGGGGGAGGAAGGGAAAGGAGAATGTGAGCTGCTTTGAGACTCCGGAAGAGGAGTGAAAGGTGGGATATCAAATCCAAACTCTTCTTCTTCTTCTAGTAGTGCCGAGGCCGTATGCTATGGTTACCAGATTTTTTTCAAATAATCCAGGGACACTTTTTTTTTTGAAGCTGAGAAGCAACAGGGAGTCAGTAGTGGGGATGGTGAGGCAAAAGAACATATGCATATTGTATAAAGGTGCAAAGCCCTTCTTTCGCACCCTGTGAAACATAAATGCACAGTTTTTAAAAACTGGGCAACAGCATGCCACACGCCTGTGACTCCCAAGCCTTCCCCAATCTCCTGCCTCCTTCCTCCTTTGTTTTGACTGATTGGGGCAGGCTCGGGAGTCACAGGTGGGTGGCTGTTTCCCAGTTTTTTTAAAAAAACCTCTGCACATTTATGTTTCACAGGGTGCAAAAGAAGGGCTTTGCACCTTGCCTGGCAAAGAAACCACGTGCCTTGCACTCCTCCTGGGCAACGCCTGCCCGCCCGTGACTCCCGAGCCTCCCCCAATCTGTCAAAACAAAGGGGGAAGGGGGCAGGAGATCTGTACCACCGGACATTCCTGGTTCCCCTTCAGCAGTGAAGGTGGCAGAGAGCAGCTCCTGAAGCCAGCCAGAGCCAACTGCGCTACCAAGCTAGCTCCAGGCTGCTGAGACTGCCACTGCCACGTTTCCCAGGGACAGATTTGCAAATCTGGGGACATTCCAGGGACGGAATTTGTCTGGGGACAGATTTGAAAAACCGGGGACTGTCCCTGGGAACCGGGGATGTCTGGTAACCCTACTGTATGCCCTCTGGGGAGGGAGCTCCAAAGATGCGGAGCCACCAGTAAAAAGGCTCTGTCCCTGGAACCCACCAGTCTAACAGCACAGATGTAGTATCATCTCCCTCTCTACAGGAAAGGACCGTAGTTCAGTGGCACGGCATCTGACTTGCAAGCTAAAGGTCCCAGATTCAACCCCCAACATCTCCTGACAGGGCTGAGAGAGACACCTCTCTAAAACCCTGCAGAGCTGCCAATCTGTGTTGACAGTACTGATTTAGATGGACCAACCAATGGTCTGATTTTGTTGCCTATGTTCCTGTGCTCTTCTTTCAACTTGCCACACCCAAGCCCACCTTTTCCACGAAGCACTTCCTTAACATCCACAC
Source organism: Podarcis erhardii (assembly GCF_964252035.2). Classification (NCBI taxonomy): domain Eukaryota; kingdom Metazoa; phylum Chordata; class Lepidosauria; order Squamata; family Lacertidae; genus Podarcis; species Podarcis erhardii. Next base: position 51,849,933 of record NC_138503.1, read on the forward strand.
TCCAGTCTTCATTCCCAGAATAAGCACCTCTGGCTGCATCTGCTCACATCTATCACCTGTTGCCCTTGGCTCTCACCTCCGTTTGCAATCCCAGGGATGGCAGGAGTTGCAGTCGCAGGTTGACCACTCCCATTTGGGACTGTGAGCTCCTTGGAGTGCGGGGTGTGATGCTGAAGCCAGATGCACACAGGTGGGGAATTCATGGCTATAAGTGGCTACTAGGCACAATGGCTCTGCTCTGCCTCTACAGTTGGGAGGCAGCAGCAGCAGCAGAAGAAGAGTTTGGACTTGATATCCCGCCTTTCACTCCCCTTTTTGTTGTTGTTTAGTCATTTAGTTGTGTCCGACTCTTTGTGACCCCATGGACCAGAGCATGCCAGGCCCTCCTCTCTTCCACTGCCTCCCACAGTTTGGTCAGACTCATGTTAGTAGCTTCGAGAACACTGTCCAACCATCTCGTCCTTTGTCGTCCCCTTCTCCTTGTCTATGGAGACTAGCCCAAGGTCACCCAGCAGCTGCATGTGGAGGAGCTGGGAAGCGAACCCAGTTCACCAGATTACGAGTCCACCGCTCTTAACCACTACACCACACTGGCCCTCTTCTGTGCTTCTGAATACTGGTTGCTAGAAACCGCTCTTGTGCTCGGATCCTGCCTGTTGGTTTCTCACAGGCAGCTGGGAGAAGAGGATGCTGGGCCAGCAGAGCCACTGGTCTGGTGCAGCAGGTTCTTCTTAAGTTCTTAATGTGTTTGCCCCTCCCTGTATATTTTTGACTGGATTAATTTAAGAGCGAAACAATGATCGATTGTGGTCTTCTCCTCCTGAAATCCCGCCAGTTCTTCCGCTATTCTGCAGTTTTCTATAACTTGTTGTTCCGGTTTCATTAATAGTTGCCAAGCGTTTAATGTGGCAAGGATATCAATGAGGTTCTTTGGGTGGTTAATTAGTTGGACAGCCTCCACCCCGCTTTCTGATATAGAGGAACCCTGGTAAACCAACCAGATGGACATTAGGCAGTTTGCTTCAAAAATAAAACAAACAAACAAAGGATCCTACCAGATTAATTGTAATTTAATTCATTTAGCTCTACCAGCGCTTTTTTTTTTTTTGCAGCACAGTTATCAACCGTGCTGCTTTTCCAACTGCTTGTTATTTTGCTTTTAAAATCGGGTTTTATTGCAGTTTAGTAATCTGGAATTCTATATTTTAAGCTGCCTGGGAATTGATCTGAAATAATAAAATAATTACTAACGAAATGCCTGTGAGGGTACACTAGGCAAAGCTACCTGTGGCAGAGCATCTTCTTGTCTTGTGCAGTCAAGTGCCAGGTGCCTGGGTGGTGCTGTATAAACTCTGCGGCTCAGTAGGCCAGATCTTTCGGTCCCTCCGTGGGCAGGTAGGTGAGTCCACCCACTTGTCAATCATCTGGTGTTATAATGACATCAAAGTTGACCCACGGGGGTCAGGGAGGGGTTTTTCCACCAGCATGTTTCCCATAGCAGGGATTCCATCATGCCCTCTGGATTGTGGATGCCCGCTGCCGGAACATGGAAGTTGTGGTGGCCGGCAGCTCCTCTTCTTCCTCAGCCAGTGACACACCCTTTTCCATGATGGAGGGGCTCTGTGTCCAAGCTCCCCCCCCCGAAAAGGGTGCGTTGCTGGTTGGCTGTGGAGGGTGGAACTGAACTGTTTCTCTCTCAGTGGCAGCACCACAGCCTAACAGCAGCTTTTCTCATTGACTTTGTGGGTGCCCAGCCCCCACAATAATATTATTGTGGGTGCCCAAGCACCCACAGCATGCCGGAGTTGGCTCTTATGCCCCATAGGGAACACAGTGGCAAAGCAGCATCTTCTTGTTGTTTAGTCCTTTAGTCGTGTCCAACTCTTCATGACCCCCTGGACCAGAACACGCTCAGGCACTCCTGTCTTCTACTGCCTCCCGCAGTTTGGTCAGACTCCTGTTTGTAGCTTCGAGAACACTGTCCAACCATCTCGTCCTCTGTCGTCCCCTTCTCCTTGTGCCCTCCATCTTTCCCAACATCAGGGTCTTTTTCAGGGAGTCTTCTCTTCTCATGAGGTGGCCAAAGTATTGGAGCCTCAGCTTCAGGATCTGTCCTTCCAGTGAGCACTCAGGGCTGATTTCCTTAAGAAATGATAGGTTTGATCTTCTTGCAGTCCATGGGACTCTCAAAAGTCTCCTCCAGCACCATAATTCAAAAGCATCAATTCTTTGGCAATCAGCCTTCTTGGTGGTTCAGCTCTCACTTCCATACATCACTAGCAGGGCTGAATTCTCTGTTCATCAGTTAAATGCTACTACTTTGGCTGAATGTGCAAGTTCCCTATGGGGAACTGGTGGGCACAGCCAGTGCAGAATTGAACTCTGTTCCCGCACCCATCAGCTTATGTCAGCTGTTATGTCAGTTGATTGACAGCCGGGCCTGGTTTTGGAGAAATGGCCTTGTGGGCAAAACTGGACACCCTGGCAGGCCAAGACTGGCCCAGAGGCCAGAGATGCCCAACTCCTGCTATAATGGACTTATTTGAATATTAAAGTTGCATGCAGCAGCGTATTAAAAATTGAGTAATTATGAACTTTTATTTTTCTGCTTGTCAGTCTTTTATAAATTTAATGAACTATTTTTTTTAAAAAAGAAGTCAATAAGATATACTACTGAGCATTATTCTGCCTGCAAAGTTCTGCACAATTTGCTTAATGCATTCTGAGGCAGCAAGGCTCCTTGAGTACACGTTTACCACACACTCTCCAGCAACAAAACCTCCTATAAATTGGTACTTAACCCCTCACTATTCTATATAGGCATAAACCAAGCCGCAGTCATCCTCAGCTCCATCTCTCTCTTGCTTAATGCTTAATTTTTAGAAGATAAAACAATGCTGGGATCAGACTGACATCTGTCCATCTTCTCTATATATTTCAACAGACTTCATTATATGACAGATATCTCTATACCCAGATGTGTAACGGTGGTTTTCCTATCTGGGTGGGTTGTCTGGGCGTTTGAGGAAACGAGGCTGATCTCTCTCTCCCCTCTGGTTTCCTGCCTCCGCAGAGGTGGGGGTCTGCAGCTTTGCCAGGTTCACGGGCGACTTCCCCCAGATGGGTTGCACCACATTAAACCCAGCGCCATGGAGACAAGAGGTTCATGACGGAGTTATGGAGCACGCCAGACATCAGGCGTTGCTGTTCAACAGGCTGGAGATGCTCCAGTGTTGCAAGGTGAGGCGTGCAATATTTCCCCAAAAGTGGAGCACCTGCGTTGCATGCAGAAGGGCCCAGGTTAAGTGCCCAGCAATTAAAAACACAGACAAAAGGATCTGGTACACTGCCGGATTTACATATAAGCTAAAGAAGCTATAGCTTAGGGCCCCACTCTCTTGGCCCCCCCCCAAAAAAAATTAAAGGAAAAAAACTGGTTGTACATTTCCAAAATATAAGATAAAAAACAAATAAAATAAAACCTACATACAACAACAGTGTTTTGTTCCTAGTAATGGGGCCCGCCTGCTAGCCTGTTCCCTCAAATATCACTGGTTTGCTCATTTCTATATATAGGGTGCCTACATTCTGCATGGACTGGTTGCAGGGCAACATGTAGCATGCAGCTGCAAACTGCAGTGCAGAACAGTTGAATGTAGGTCAAGCTGTTGTACCTGTTATCTAATATTAAAGAGTGCTTGTAGAATGATGATCAGGCAGTGTAGACTAAGGGTATAAGCATATATTCAACACAAAAAAACAGTGACAATTTGTTGTTGACTAAACAAGCTATAGCTTATGGCCCACTCTCTTGGGAACCCCCAAAAAATGTAAAGGAAAAGAGAAACTGGGTGTACATTTCCAAAATATAAGATAAAAAACAAATAAAATAAAATCTACATACAGCAACAATGTTTTGTGTTGTGTAGGCTCCTATCTGTTATGTGCAAATGGCTTTAGATACCTATTAGGTCCATAAATTACCATATAGCATACCGTATTTTTCGCTCCATAGGGCGCACCTGACCATAGGGCGCACCTAGTTTTTAGAGAAGGAAAATACGGGAAAAAATATTCTGAATCAAATGTTGCACTAAACTATTTAAAGCAGCAAAGCGGGCAGCTCCTGTCCACTTTGCTGCTTTAAATCGAGCCTCAGAGGAGGGTAGGAAGGGGAACCATGGCTTATCGAAGCCCAGTTAATAATGCTGAGCCAGACTTATGGCCATCGAGATTAGCCTGGCCGTCTCAGTGGAAATCTGGGGAGGCTGGGGTGGACTTTCAGTGGTCAAAGTGTGGTTGTGTCTTCCTGCCCGGCATCTATTTCCTGCCCTCTTTCCCCCCTGCACCCCCGCACCCTGCTTCGAGGGAAGGAAGCGGAGCCATGGATCCTCTGCTCGCAACTGCAGTGGATTCCCTCCACTTTGAAGCAGGAAAGTGGGAGAGGAGCTGCTTACACGAGTGTAAGCTGCTCCCCTCCTACTTTGCTGCTTCAAAGGGAGCCCAGGAGGAGGGAATCTGCTGCAGCTGCAAGCAGTGGAGGATCCATGGTCCCTTTCCTTCCCTCCTCCGTGATTGCTTTGAAGCAGGAAAGTAGGAGAGGAGCTGCTTACACAAGTGTAAGCTGCTCCCCTCCCACTTTCCTGCTTCAAAGCAATCACGGAGGAGGGAATCGGCTGCAGCTTCCCCCACCTCCCGCAGAAGCCGCACGCTCTTTAAAGGGGCTGCACGGCTTCTCCTGGCTTTTCTGGGAGGTGGGGGGATTCCCCGACCTCGTAGAAAAGTCCGCAGGAGCCGCGCAGCCTTTAAAGGGGGTGCCGCTCTTGGGGGCTTTTCCCCGAGGAGGGAGAAGGGACTGATGCGGCCAGTCAGTCCCTTCTCCCTCCTGGGGAAAAGCCCGCAAGAGCGCACAAAGCTTGTGTGTGGCTCTTGGGGGCTTTTCCTGCCTGCCTCCCCCCCTGCATTCGCTCCATAGGACGCACACACATTTTCCCTTGCTATTTAGGAGGGGAAAAGTGCGTCCTATGGTGCGAAAAATACAGTATATTGAACACAAAAAACAGTGGCAATTTGTTGTTGACAAAGGACAGCTGGACATCTAAAGGGCCCCATTACCTTCAGTAGCTGAGGGCCTCATCAGACCTAAATCCAGCCCTGGTGATGGTGGAGGAAAGGGGAACCAGTTCAATGCAGGAAAGACAAACTCAATAGTGAAAGTTCAGCTTAATCTGCTTTTTCTCCCCCAATGAAAGGTCACATGCCATGAAATCTGCCACCTGATTGGCTTGGGGAATTGCCGTTGGCTCCAGTGCATCATGCAGGGGGCTCTGAGTTTGGATGAAGTTCTGCTGCGGCCGCTGGAGCCCTGCCCAATATGCCTCCGGAAGCTGCAGTACGTGGTGGGTTTCAAACTCATCGAGCGCTACAAGGTAAGAGAATCAGAGAGCAAGATGGCTCCTTCCTCTCCTTTCTGCAAGGCGGGGGTTCGTCTGGTCACCTGCTCCAGGCTGCTCATCTTACATTCCCCATCACAGGGAGATGGAAGCAGAGAAGTTGTCTGGAGAGCAGAAACCTACAGGCGGCTCAAGAGAGTCTCAGGCCATTTGCCGTGTAGGAAATGCAAGGGATCAGCCTGTTTGTGTCCCTGTGTGGCTCTCCTCATACAGGCCCTCATTCTGGCCAGGTTATGCACCCTTAAGGCACAAGATAAGGCTGAGAGAGGACTGGCCATGGAGCAGGTGCTGGTTCCAGAGGCTGTGCAGGGGCTCTGCCGGATCTGTGACCACACTCAAGGGAAATGCTTGATGCTTTAGTTCAGCTCTCCATAGACTTTGGACTGCTGTTCCCGTCAGCCTCAGCTTGTGCTTGATGGGGCCAATAGGAGTTGTAATCCAAAAGATCTAGTTGACAAAGGCTGCTTTAATCTGAGCTGAAGCAAATGCTTCAATAGCAAATTAGACCTATAATAATAATATATTATTTATACCCCGCCCATCTGGCTGGGTTTCCCCAGCCACTCCGGGCGGCTCCCAATCAAATATTAAAAACACAATACAGCATTAAACATTAAAAACTTCCCTAAAGAGGGCTGCCTTCAGATGTCTTTTAAAAGTAGGATAGTCGCTTATTTCCTTAACGTCTGAAAGGAGGGTGTTCCACAGGGCAGGCGCCACTACTGAGAAGGCCCTCTGCCAGGTTCTATGTAACCTCACTTCTTGCAGTGAGGGAACTGCCAGAAGGCCCTTGGTGCTGGACCTCAGTGTCCGGGCTGGATGATGGGGGTGGAGATGCTCCTTCAGGTATACTGGACCAAGGCCGTTTAGGGCTTTAAAGGCCAGCACCAACACTTTGAATTGTGCTTGGAAACGTAATGGGAGCCAATGCAGGTCTCTCAGGACTGGTGTTATATGGTCTCGGCGGCCGCTCCCAGTCACCAGTCTAGCTGCCGCATTCTGGATTAATTGCAGCTTCCGGGTCAACTTCAAAGGTAGCCCCACGTAGAGCGCATTGCAGTAGTCCAAGCGGGAGATAACCAGAGCATGCACCATTCTGGCGAGACAGTCCGCAGGCAGGTAGGGTCTCAGCCTGTGTACCAGATGGAGCTGGTAGACAGACACAGAACTGACCTGTGCCTCCATGGACAGCTGTGAGTCCAAAATGACTCCCAGGCTGTGGACCTGGTCCTTCAGGGGCACAGTTACCCCATTCAGGAACAGGGAGTCCTCCACAACCACCTGCCCCCTGTCCCTCAGAGACAGTACTTCTGCCTTCTCAGGATTCAACCTCAAACTGTCAGCCGCCATCCATCCTCCATCCTGCCCAAATCAGGAGTGCCCAGCCCTAAGAGAAGGTCCTAGGTAGGCATCTCTAGGTAGGGACTTCTGCCTGGGAAGCTGCTGGCAGTCCATGTAGACAACCCCGAGCTAGGTAGGCCAACGGGTCTCACTTGGAACAAGGCAGTGCCCTCTGTTTCTGTGCTCCCTGATTATCAGTGCCCTGATCTGAAATGGCAACAAGAAGCAGTCACTCCGTTTTATGTTCTCTGGTGCAGAAACTCTATGCCTGGATGCAAACTCTTTTGTCTACCTGGCCCAGCCAAGACCCGGCAGACTTGTCCGTATCGGAAGACGTTTTGCCATACAGTGCTGACTCTGGGATGGGTGGAGAGAACGATTCCGAAGCGGTGACGTCCCTCTCGGAGCCCCTGACCCCAGATACTTGCAGCCAGGCGGTTTCCACGTTGCAGGATCTTGACCTCGACGAGCCGTCCTGTTCTCTGGCCGATGCTCCCAGCCAGGAGCGACTGGGCGCTGCTCCCAAGCCCTCGGACATAATTAAGGAGTACACCCTGTGGCTGGAGATGTGCATCGCCGCTCTCGAAAAGGACGTATCCGAGGAGGATCTCTTGCAAGTAGACAAGGCGGTGGATGCCCTGGCCCGCTGGGAAATGTTCACAGGGGAGCTGCCCAGCGTCCGGAGAGACCTGCCTTTTGCCAGTGACACTGTGGGGCTGCGGAAGGTCCTTGGAGACAAATTCTCCTCCTTGAGAAGGAAACTGAGCTCCAGGAAAACAGCCAGGGGTGAATCTTCCCCTTGTCGCTGGAGATGGGAGGACAGCTAGCCCCACGGAGACACACTGCCTGTTTCTCATATTCATTAATTGTGGGTTTTGTTAGTTCCCTTTCTTCTTGTTATGCCTCTCGTCCTTTCCACTGCAAGTTCTCGTTGATTTATCAGAGAAAGAATCAAGAACTCTCCTAGTGCAATTAAAAAAAATCTTCTACTGAAGCAAGTCTTTGGTTTGTTGTATCCAAATGTGCAAATATGATCAGAAGAGTCTTTCAGGTAACCGTTGTAAGTCATATAGGGCTTTAAAAGTTTTAACCAGTACTTTAAATTGGGCCTGAAAATCAACCCAGGTAGACTATTTGTTCCAAACTTAGCATTTTTCTTTTAGGGTTTTGAGAGTTAAATGTATTTTAAGACAAGCACACTCTCCTCTCTCCCACCTCCCATCAAGTCATGAACTTTGTTCTATATAGCTGCACTCAAATTCCAAGGCTAAACCATTGACAGCCACCCCCCAAATAATGTCACCTTTTTAAGGATCCAGCTATAAATAACTTGAGCTCCTTTGCTGCATAATAAAGCAATTGAGAGGAATGCATGCTTTCCAGGCAATCTCTAGAGACACTTGGGCCTTTTCAACCAAGGAGAAGAGGAGTCGGTGTGGAAATTGTCCCTCCAACGTACACAAAGTTTGAAAAGCATCTGCAAGTGTTCCTTTAGAAACAGGAAGCCAGGATGTAGTTCTTCCAAACAAATGCAATTTAAAATTTTTAAAACCATAATCTTGCAAGCACTGCTTTTTAAAAAAAAATTAAGAAAAAGTTCTGGTACTCACCATGAAGTTGTTATACCAGAAAAAAAGAACTTCTTGCAACCATGCTAAATCTCAGCTGTTGTGCTAACTTCTTGCACCATGGTCCCAGCACATGCAGATGATTCTGGAAGATGTTGTTATGATCTTCAGGACATGCAAGACACAGGCTGGCGGAACTGAGAGAACATGACTTTGAGCACAGCCAGCACTCTCTGACAACCTCTCCACACATTGCAGTGTAAGATAATAATAATAATAATAATAGTAATAGTAATAGTAATAGTAATAGTAATAGTAATAGTAATAGTAATAATAATAATAATTTATTTATACCCCGGCCAGAGCCGGGGTCAGGGCGGCTAACACCAGTAAAAGTACAATAAAAACATAATGGGGGGGGGAGCCAATTTAAAATACAGGTTAAAAATACAATTTAAAATGCAGCCTCATTTTAATAGTAGCCCATAGATCAAAACCATAAGGGGAGGGAAACATAAGGGTCAGACTGAGTCCAAACCAAAGGCCAGGTGGAACAGCTCTGTTTTGCAGGCCCTGCGGAAAGATGTCAAGTCCCGCAGGGCCCTAATCTCTTGGGACAGAGCGTTCCACCAAGTCGGGGCCAGTACTGAAAAGGCCCTGGCCCTAGCTGAGACCAATCTAACCCCCTTGCAACTTGGGACCTCCAAAGTGTTGACATTTGTGGACCTTAAGGTCCTCTGTGCGACATACCAGGAGAGGCGGTCCCGTAGGACCTTAAGATCAGTGGGGGTAGGCAAGCTCTCTTTTGAGGTAGCTATTCGGCCATTTTTATTGGCCTTTTCTGTAGCTTCAGGGAATTACAAATTGGGAGAGTGCTGTTGTGTTCAGGCTCTGCTTAGGGGCTCCCTACAGCTATCTGGCCAGCCACTGTGAGAATGGGATGCTAGACTCAATGGGCCTTGGGTCTCATCCAGCAGGACCCTTTCTGATGTTCTTAGGACTGCTGTGAATTGTCCAAATAAGTGGAGCGTTTGCTGGAACACGGTCGAAAAGCCACTGCTGTAATAATGTGCATCTTAGCACATTAGACCAAGACAAAACCAAGGGCTGAGTAATAGTGTTTTCTACATTCAGATTGTGTAATCATAGTAGACGTTAAAAGAAAAATGAATTGCTCAAAAGGAAAATATGGAATCCAGTGGTGTGTGAACACAGGAAGGCGAGTGCTGTTGATTACTGGGTGAAAACAATCCCTTCCCACCCTTCCCACCAAAAAAACATTCACATCTGAAAATGGTGCATTGAGAGTAAACCAAGTTGCTGCCACCTGCTGGTTGCTTAAATATTGCTGTTTCAATGCTGTGGAAACATCCGTTCTGGTTTGTGGAAAACAGCCACTCAAAACATAAACATTATATATTCCTTTTTGGCACTTAAAAATAAAACAGCAGCTATATGTAAAAAATGGGAATGTCACTAAGGGAGGTGCGGGGGCGGGGGGAGAAAGACAGGGAGAGGGAGGGAGGGAGGCAGGGAATGTTTCAAAGTAAACATTTAGATTAGATTCTTTCATTTTTATCAGCAAGTGATAAACGAGAAGCAAAAGCAAAGATGTGTCTGCATCTTCTCCGTCAGCCAGCAAAAGTGTTTGCAGCGCTCTTGCTGTTGCTATGACAACTGCTTCACCAGGCTGAGAGAATCTATCTAGCACCTCTTTAAGCAAGAAGTGTTGGAGAGCGTGCAATATTGTGTGTGTGTGTGTGTGTGTGTGATCTCTCTGTGTGTATGGGTGGTATTCAACTGAGTTTCACACAGAGTTGATGTAACTTAGCCACATTCTTTAATTTCACTGGGTCTAATCTTGAGTAAAACTTAGGCTGAATAGGTGCAGACATAATTTCACACCATGTTATCCCAGGGCTTAACTTGGCACATTGGAAATTTTCCCCATTGCTCAAGCAATCTGTGGATTCAATACAAATGAAGGAAGAACAGGAGAGTTTGTATCCCAGGCAAGCGCAGGACATTTTGCTGTGTCAAGGGCAAGGTGGTTCCTCCACTCCTTTCATATACAGGAGATGTCCGGGTTGGCAGTTGAATCTTACTTCAACAGGACAGTTCCTCCACTGCACTACAAGGCTAGTTTGGGCACAGGGCAGGCCACGTGCTCCCTGCCCCTCAGCATCTCCTGCCTGAAGCAGATGCCTCACTCCACATAATGGTAGGGCCGGTGCTGTCTGTATCAAGAGCCTATTGCGTATTAAGAGCCAATGTGTTTTTCCTATACCCACTGCAGGTCAGCTCTGAAGAGTGAAGCAAAACACACAGGGTTAACAACCCCGCATGATGTGACTTTGTTGGGACCTGTATCACTTGTGAGCAGACGGGACAAGGCCTTGTCTCCCTTAGGTGTTGGCTTTCTAATAGACAGCAGTTAGCTTTCTAATGGATAGGAGAAGTGTCATTGAACATGACCCTGTTGTAGCCATAAGGACATAAGAAGAGAGTGGCTGATAGTTCAGACCAGAGGCCCGTCTCATCCAGCATCTCACAGAGGTCTACCAGATGCCACAAGTAGGACTGGAGTGGGACAGCGTTCCCCACTTCTGATTCCCAGCAATTAGCATTTAGAGGCCTACTGCCTCCAACACTGGGTGTGTGTACATAGCCATAAGTATGTAGCCACTGAGAGCCTTATTCCCCATGAATTTGCCTAAAGCCCACCATCAGGTCAAAGGGGCAACACAGAAGGAAGACTAGGATGGCAATTAGGAAGAAGCGACAATAAGGGTCTTTACAAGACAACAGAGGGTTGTAAAGGGGCAGGGACAGTCCCCTTGGTTAGAGCGGATGTCTCAGGTTCTCAGTGACTTTTGTTTATGAACATAGGAAGCAGTGGCGTAGCGTGGGTTGTCAGCACCCGGGGCAAGGCAAGTAATTTGCACCCCCTAACCCATGGATTTGCGCCCCCTAACCCTAACCCCCAGATGTTGCGCCCGGTGCGGCCGGCCCCCCCTGCACCCCCCACGCTACGCCACTGATAGGAAGAGGCCTGACACTTAGATATTGGCCTAACCCAACTCAGTATTGTCTGAAGTGAAGGACATGAGGCAGGAGTTGATAATGCAGGTGAGCTGCAAGGAAGCTGCCAGCCTGCTCTGTGGAGGCTCCTTTTATTGACACAAAATGCAAACCCAGACAGATACATTTTGGGCTGTGACCTTTACACATCTTCCAGTCCCGAGGTGGGGTGGTACAAAGCTATTTTGGCACCTGTTTCCACCGCGTCATTTTCCCGTTGCACAGTGTATGATGAAGGAGACAAAGGTCTCAGAGACAAAGGTCTCAGACAGGACACCGCAGACTACTGAGACAGCAAAAGGTTAGACAGAGGGCAAGATGTTCAGACAGCTGTGGCCTTATCTGTGAGGAGTGGCTGCCTCTCACCAGGCTTTCAGTCACGGAATATTCCCTCCCAGCCCTACCTGGGAATCGAACTTGGGACCTTGCACTACAAAGTAAGTCGAGGAGGACCCCAGAGTCATCTGTGAAGTGCAAACATTGCAGCCACTTCACTCTGATAACTATATGGCTGCAGTCTCTGCACGTCACAACTTTTAACCTCATGAATCTGAAGGGGTGTGTGTGTGTGTGTGTGTGTGTGTGTGTGTGTTTGGGAAACAAACCCTCTGCATTACATGGTAAGGTTTTCTGGCTTTAGTTTTCTTTTATTTATTTAGAGTTCAGGTTCCTGAGTCAAACAGCTGAGTCCATCTGCAAGGAAGCATGAGGTGAATACTAAATGCTAGGCTACATTGCATGCTGGGAGCAGGAAAGAGTTCCTGTTGTTTAACTGGTTGGGCCACTTAGAATTACAAGCTGTGCACACACAGGGGTCTATTGTTATTCAGCATAATAGGGAAGAGGCCCTCCATCCTGAATTGGGAGCCTGCCTGCTGAATTATGGCAATTCTGTCACAGCCTACTCACGGGGGGGGGGGGGGGCACTTTGTAAATGACTTCAAAGTGAAAAAGGTCCACTTGCCCCTCAGCAGCCTTGAATCCAAGAACCAGAGAACTAAGAGTTATACTGTACATCAGTGGCAGCAATCCAGTCCTTGCCAGGCAAAGCTCATTCTGCTGGCATCCCTGCTGCAGATGGCTTTTGACAATTTCAAGCATTGGGAAATGAGGTGCTTCACAATAATCCACTCTGTGTAACCATTTGTAGGCTCTCAAAACAGCTACATGGAGAGTGTGAATGCTGACAGGAAGCGTTCAGCAAGTGGGTTGCAGAAACCGCTCTGCTCCTGCTTTTCAGGTCATTGTCTAAAATGGAACAACAACTAGAAGCCACATCTGACCCAAGTGCCACCAGCTGGCACACAAGGGCCAAGTGAAAGTTGAGAAGAGGCGTAATGGCTGCAGCAGTAAAGTTTAGTGGCCTGCTCTTAATACAGGGTCTCCTAGTTTTGGCTCTCCTAGCCAAAACCTGGCCTAGGTCTCAAGTATCTGAAGGTTCCCCTCTCCCATTACCTGCCACCCTGCACACCTTAAGATCTGCAGGAGAGGCTCTGGTCACAGCTTTATCAACATTTGCAACTCATGGTGCCACAATGCACAACAGGGCTTCTCTTTTGTGGCACATTGGATCTGTAAGTCCCTGTCCTTAAAGATCCAGCTGATTCCCACACTGTCTGTTCTTAGGCATCATGTTAGACCTATTCATTTCCCCTGGCTTATGCATAATAATAATAATAATAATAATAATAATAATAATAATAATAATGTATACCCTGCCCATCTGGTTGGGTTTCCCCAGCCACTCTGGGCGGCTTCCAACAAAAGATTAAAAATACATTAAAACATCAGTCATAAAAAAACTTCCCTAAACAGGGCTGCCTTCAGATGTCTTCTAAACGTCAGATAGTTGTTTATTTCTTTGACATCTGATGGGAGGGCGTTCGACAGGGTGGGCGCCACCACTGAGAAGACCCTCTGCCTGGTAAGAGATATATTGCTGCTGGATTATCTGATTTTCCTATTTCTTGATATTTTGGAATCATAAAGGCAGAATATCCCCCCAAAAGAATAGACTCTCCTCAGCATGCCCAATAGCCAGGGATAAGAAGAGTTGTAACCCAGTAACATTTGGAGAGCCACCCTTGTTTTAATGCTTGTTGCTGAGTAGAGGCCTAAAGCACCGTGGAAATCTTGTTCCAATGTTGCTGGTCTGGACTGACTGGCTTCCTCACCCTTTCTCTCCCATTACTTTGGTTAAGTAGGTTATGCTACATCCTCTATGTGGCAGCATCAGTCCTAGCCAAACTTTGTTCTGGTTACTCACAGAGCTAACACTGAAAAAGAAAGTGAGATGGCAAGGTAGAAAGTTTCTCAAGTCTCCCAGTCCTTTAGGACCCCAGTGAATACATTCAGCTGTACATGAGGAACCTACTCACCCTGCAATTGGATGGTACAGCTTGTTCACGGTGGGGAAAACTCAGGCGGTAGAATAAGGTGGAATCTGCACTACTGTGTTCATGTCACCATCAAGTGATTCCCCCTCCTCCCCCCAAGATGTGCAACAGGTAACTTGTGAAAATTCTAGCTACTCATTTGGAAGACGTTTTTAGCTGCTTTAGCTGAGTTTTCTTGGGTCCCTTCCAACTTTAAGATTCTACAATTTCCGTACATTTTCCTCCACAAAAGTGTCATGAACAGAGCAAGGAGTAATGTATGAAGAACCGTACAGTGTACAGTGAAAAGCCATGACTGACATCAAGGAAAGGGAGGCAGATGTAAGTCATGTTGCTATTATTGGATGCTGTGCAACAGAAGAGAAATGACTTAACAGGTGCCATCAACTAAGTGCAACTGCAGCCTTAAATCCATGGCGCAGCATGAAATGCCTCTAAAGAGGAAGGGCTTCTGGCTACCCTCCTTGCATCTGCTGAGGTTCCCTGTCCACTCACTATTTTTTAAAAGTGCTTAAACTTTGTTGTTGCTGTTGTTTTAGGGAGTGTTTTGTCTGGTTCTGTGTATTTGGGTGGTGCTTTGTCTTTTGCGGAGGCCACGAGTACCAACAACTTCTTTACACATGTAATGGATATTTTGTGGTACCCACAACCATTTTAGATTTCTAAATGTGCCTCCCCAAACCAAGCCCAAAAGGGAGTCCCAATGTACTGCACGTGTCAAAGTCTTTTACCTTCTCTATTTTTAAGAGAAAGTGTCATGGCTGTAGCACATCTTCAATGAGCTCCTGGAACCCCTGTTGAATACCAGTGACATACAACAGTATCTCTGCATTTTATTTTTAAAATATGCGCTTTGAAAACAACATTTTGCCTTCGAAAGATGAATAAGTGTACAGGTAACTCACAACTTGCACTCATTTAACTTGTGTGTATTCAGCTTTATGCAAAACAAAACAAATTCCTTCCAGTAGCACCTTAAAGACCAACTAAGTCAGTTCTTGGTATGAGCTTTCGTGTGCATGCACACTTCTTCAGATACGTATCTGAAGAAGTGTGCATGCACACGAAAGCTCATACCAAGAACTGACTTAGTTGGTCTTTAAGGTGCTACTGGAAGGAATTTGTTTTGTTTTGACTATGGCAGACCAACACGGCTACCTATCTGTAACTGGAACTATGGAAGGCACCACATTGAGCCGCATGAAATGGAAGTCCATCAACCTCAGCTTTATGCACTTAGCAACAAACATTAAATTTTATTAAAGGTGGTGAAAAGGGGGTGGACATCTAGGAAAGAAGACTTTGGTAATTCCACCCTCTGGGAATGACCACTGGGAAGAATGCAGTAAGAAGAAACACCATGGTACACCCGCAGAAGCACAATTGGATGCCTTCATCTGCCCCAGATACATCTCTCCCGTATCTTTCTCTACAGCCACAGCAGGCACTGTAACGCTCCAATTTTTTTGACTTCCTCCTGAAGGCGCACACTTCCATTGTCTCCCAAGACAGATGGATGCCAACCAATCCCACCCACCACTGATCATAGTATGTTTGGTTATACATAAGTTTGGCCTTATGCGCTAGTAACCCCAGCGTTGAGAGTTGTCTGTATATAATTCCAAGAACTCACTGCCTATTTATTGCATCTGATGAAGTAGACTATTGCTACAAAATCTCATACCACAACATATTAAACTTTGAGATGCCATATACAGAAAGTTACTGCTGTAATGAACTGTTGCTCTTCTGGAATTCTTTAAAGCAGCAACTAGATTTATGAAGGAGCCAACAGTAACACAGCCGTAGCAACAGGCCAGCTCTTCCACTTCCTCAAAAATAACCAGCTAAGCCAAACCTCCTTTAACCATTGCCTAAATGGCCTCATCCTTCCTCTTTCCCCCTGAACCCACTTCATTTTTTGGCTGCCTCACACATTTGCTTCTGGCAAAAGGAGGTGTCTTAGACGCAGTGCTGCCTGCCACTTTCTGTGGAAGTAAGATGCGGCTCAGGGACAGCTGGTTGCTGACCCCGTATTATAGCGTACATGACCACCGCTGTTCTCTAACAGAACTTAAATTATTTTACAGACACTTCACTAGAAAGTACAGTAACAAGTCACATTTTAATAGATTTACAAAATTCATATATACAAAACAGTAAGCTAATTCAAAGCTATAATACACATTTTTACACCACATTTTAAAAATCTAATACACAGCTTTCATAAGCTGATGCTATCACAGCAAAATAGGTCACAAAGAATTATACTCTTTTAGTGCTTACAAAAGACCAGGGTTGTTTTTAAGCACACAATTAAAAAATATTACCAGTATGAATTATGGCACTTTCATCACAACTTATTTTAAAATTTGTCACCTTTCAACAATAATTAAGCTTTTTTTGCTCAAGTTAAAGATTAAGGCAAGCACAGGCCTTTTCTGTCCACAATGCTCAATTTTCTGATGGTTCACTACACTATACAAGCTCTAGGGCAATATTCTATATGCGCCACCGAGCATGGAATACTGCCCTAGAGCTGGTATGGTGCAGTGGCCAATTGTGAGCAAGAAACCAAGCATTAATCATGTCAGTTGTGCTTCACTAGTAGCTGTAGGCAAACCACTACTATGTCTGCAATATGGGTATAAAACTAGCCTACTCGTGCAAATATGTGGAATATAGATGAAGCACCACTTGAAAAGGAAGACATTTCTGAAACCACTTTTCAGTATAATGTCAACACTAGGCAGCATTTTTGTCAGTTCCCTATTTAATTTTTTCAATTATTCTGCTCCCAACTTTTGACCTAAAGCCCCCAAGATAGTGAACAGAAAACAAACACAAACTTGGATTTATGCTGCTTTCTTCAGCCACCAACCAGGGAAAGGAACCAGATGAAATTGTCCCCAAGCAGATCAGTTGCAGCATGGCCACTCTGTATTGCTCTTATGTATAATCTCTACCAATAAGAACCCAATAACATGCTATGGGCCAGGTGTGCTAAGGAAAATCTTTGGAGAACTCTTGAGGGAGTCTGGGGAAGAACTCCCTTGTGATGTAGTTGTTGCTGGGCTAAATCATCCGGGTTGGTAGAACAGATGTTTGGGCCCACATGAGAGATCCCTCTCCAGCATGTTAGGTTTGTGTGTGCAGGTAGACTTTTATGTGGAAATCATTCAAACATTTGATTACCCACATTCCCCAGTAGTACAAACTATGCATCTGTTTCAGCTCTTACAGTGCTTCTAGAAAGTAGATTTTGTAATGTTTAGGTTGGTCCTAATAAGGGTTTTGTCATACTGTTGCTTCTGTGTTGTTGTTTCTTAACCTAGTGTACGAACACAGCTACCTATATTTTTGAATGCTTCCAAGAAAGTATTCAGGTTGTATTTTGACAAGGGAATGGAATTTTACCATTGTGGAACAACCACTGAAAATACCATTCTGTGTGTCTTTGCAGTTTGAATTTGGCACATAAATCATGAGAACAGTCTTGGTTGATCTCAAAGTACACAATGGAGTAAAATAAGGAACAGTCTTTTAAGGTATGAGGGCCCCAGATGCTAAAGGCTTGATTTTGTTGGTTTTGAAGAGGATACTTGCTTGCCTTTTAGAACATTTATCAGACCTTCTGCATAGCCAAAGCCTCTCAAGAGCACACTGCAAGAAACCTGAATTTGCATGTCCCAGTTATAAACAAACAGGCAGGCTAGGGGTAAAAAAAGATTTATGTGTGCGCCAATAGCTACAGTAGTGCCAATAGGTTGTTTTAATATGCTGCCAAATCCTTACTCTGGGGGAAAGCATACAGGCTCTTCATTGGTGGCTTTTGTTTCAATGCATTTTGTTTCAATACGCACACCGTTAATGCTTAAGCAGCACTGTTTGAAAGTCTAGAAACTAGATCCCTCTCCAAATCTCTCCCTCCCAACAAAAAAACCCATCAAGAAAGAGCTCATCTAAAAAAACCCCAACCCTCGAGAGTCGGTATAAAACTATGGGAGGTTTGCTAAATCCTAGGCAACTTGCTGGCTCATTGATAAGGGTTCTTTAAATCAGTGAAATGAATTGGTGGCAGAAGTAGAAACATCTACCATATCCACAGCAGTGGCGGTATTTTAGTCACTATCCCAGAGGCCACAGAAAGTCTTTTTTAATGGGCCTCAAACTTGCCAACTATGGTAATCTCTGTTCATCCCTTATAAATTTTTGTGGATGGCAGAATGCTACTCTTTATTTTGGATAACACAGCTGCTAAGTTGATAAACTCAAGAGTCAGTTTCAACAATATTCTGTTATGCTAACATGGTAAATTCTGCTCATGTGCACAGTCCACTTGAATATGCAGTGTGCGCATAGCATAACATAGGAACTGTGAACTCATGCCAACTTGCAGCTTCCATTTCATGAAAAATGATTCTCCCCCCCCCCCCACCCCGGCAAGTACTTGCTCCTGGAGAGTTTATATAAAAACAAGCAGATTTTCAGTGGAAAGTCTACTTCCACCTATGTGTGCACATGCATGTAAATACATATATATGCACACACACCCTGTTAAAAGACATGAGGGGGTGATCCTCTTTGTCCATGGCTAAAAACACCAAATGCACAATATACATTATTTACAGCAAAACTTCATCTGACAAATGAGAAGCTGAAGCTGAAGCCTGTTTGGTATGTAATATGCCAAAGCATAAGTTCAAGGCCTGTAATAGACTGTCTGATGTGTAATCCATTTCCCAGCTTAAAAGTATCATTACATCAAGTATTCCAGCAACAAATCTTTCCTCTCCCTGCTAATTGTACTTAGGACAAAATGTTCTCAAGGGTTACAATTAAAGGCAAATGTCTTGTGGCTTTGGCAAGAGGAAGAAAGAGCGGGTAATTCAATGGTTGCAGAGCACCCAATACTACTGTACTGGATTGCAAAAAAAGATTTTGAATTCAAAGCAAACTATTGAAACACAGTATATGAGCAGTGCTATGATTAGAAAAGAGGTTTCCCTTATCTGTGTGAAGCTATACTGTTAAAAGATACTTTTAGGATTCCAACTAGTTATTTAAACCAGACTGCACTGTAATTCTGAAATTGTTAAAACATCCTGCCTGTTAGATGTTAAGCTTCTACTACAATGTTAATCACAAGAATTATATCAGTGTGTGATCATGACCAAGGCGAGCAGCTGAAGGGATGAGAAGCTGGAGAACTAGAGCTAACAGCATCTTAAATGGCAAAATAAAATTGGCTGAAAAATGGATTAGGTTGAACTTGATTTTGACTGCAATCCTAATCTCCATTTACCGGGAAGCAAGTCCCACTGAATTCAATTTGGTTTACTGCTAGGTAGACATAGTTTAGGATTACAGCCTTAATCTGGCTACTAAAATCTTTACGGTAAGTTTGCCCCAGCAAGGGGCTTCCATCATACCAAAAGATAACTATCTGATACCAAAGGAACACAGTAATATAATACATTTTACATGCAAATACTACGGTAACCATACAGAAAAAGAAATACAGTACACGACTAGGCAGAGTTGTAAGAAAAAGAACAATTTGAGAACTGCAGCATATTATTTCTAAGTTTTTATTTTAAAACGCAAGTGGTGGCATAGTTCAGATTGTTATAAATGGGTTTGTGCTACTCCCTGCCACTTAAGGGCAAAGAAAAGTTAATAGGTAAAACCGAGGCACTTTTGGGTAGAAAATACATAAAGTTCAATTTTTTAATTGAATAGTCAAGGCTCCTTCTAGATTGTATATTACTGCTGAGGAAGCAAATTAAAATACTGTGACCAGAATACATAAGAGCTACTTATGAATGCCATGGGTTGTGAACATGTCTAATGGGAATTTTCTCCTTTAAAAGCAGGTGCATATTCCACATCACAAACTGCTCTTGAAACTTCTCATGTCAAGATAGCTATTTGAGAAACACAAATCAAACATCTTTTTAGGCATGTGGAATTTAAAGTTTCAAAAGACACATCAATGAAGAAACCCAATGAATAGAAATTGGCAATCGTAGCTAAGATGCATTCCCCTTAACCCTTGAATAGCCATTCATAGCCTGCAAAATTATTCAACACTTTAGCGTACTCATGGCAAAATTGCAATATTGTTTTCTTTTCTAGAAGCAGATATGAAAATAGTAAAATAATTGGTCCTAGAAAGTAAGACAAGTGCCACTAGAAAGTCTCCAAATGTAATTTCATCTCAAAAGGTTGAAATGTTTGCAGTCACTATGTGGTTGTTGTCTTATTGAAATTTTAGTTTTAGATAAAAAGTAGGAGACAAACTCTTTCTTAATTTCCAAAACTTAGCTTGATTTTGCACAAACATCACTATAAGAGTGGAAAATTTCTAGTTCAAAGTCGGGTACACCACACAAAAACATGCTTATATAAATGTGAGTAATCCCCACAGGGAAAAAAAAAATCCTGGAATTTGTCCAAGCAGAAGTCATGAGAGATTTGTTTTAGTTTGCTGTTATTGGTGGCATTTATACCTGGAGTTTTGCCTACTGTGCAAGACATGATTGTCCCAGAGGGGCATAAGCTACAGCATTCTGATATCATGATACAGGAAAGAATAAGCCCTTTATAATTTGATATGACAAGTATGGTACCAAAAGTATGGTAAACATTTCTTATGTTTAAGAAGATCCCTGAATAAAGTCTATAGCACTGAAAATGTAGGGTTTAGTGTAGTTAATACATATCTCATATCAGATAGAGTGTGAAACATCAGTACACACAAAATAGGCACCCATAGTTAAATTCAACACTTTAGAATTAAAAAGGAAGTTCACATCAACATTATTCACAGCCTCCTGCAAATTCACATGTACTCTGTAGTAGCCTTAAAGGGGCAACTTTAAACTTGACAGTTTACAATATTTTAAGTGTATATTATATAACCTAGTAAATTCATACAGCAACAATTAAGGATTAGTTCAAAGCAGAGCTCTTCTTTCCAAACTCAGTGCAGCTGTAAAGTGGAAACCTCAAGAGCATTTGGCTTTAGTGCTGTGAGCAGCCTCTGCTTACCAAACATTTGGCTAAGGAATAGCATTAGCTTCCCTTTTATGAGAACGCCCATAATATGTCTCATACATAATATTCTGTCAAGAGAAAGTTTTCATATAGTTCCAACTATAGGTTTGAGAACAGAGTTAATGTCTCAGCAGAGCATCTGTGTGAGCTCCAGCCTCATGCTATATGAAAAGTAAAATAAAAAGAAAATAAAAGTCTTATTTTCCATGATGCAATAAACACTGTAACGTGTAGTGCAAAGTACAGCCCTGTGTTGCACCAACCCAGGTCTTGGATTTCTGCCCCCCTTCAGGCCAATTGCTAAAATGAAATTCACTAGTGTGGCCAGCCAAGTTCAATTTACAGTTGTAAACTTCAACAAGAGGGAAACGGTAGAGAGTCTCAAAGAAGAGCTGGATAATCATTTTGGCAAGCACAGTCTGGTTAGTGGCAAACAATTTTGCGTACACCAAACCTAGATATTGACATATTGCAATGTATTCTCCAAATAGAAGTATCAATGAACTTACTGGATTTGTTAATTCAGCACCCAAAAAGTGAGGCAGACAGGCTTTGCAACCAACAAACTCTCTTGCACAATGACAGTGGATTAAAAAACACAAAATGTCTTTACGTCATTTTTCCATCTTAGAAATATCTTTTCAAAAGGCAGAAGGCAATAATGCTATTCAGAGTTCAAAAGAAGGCACTGCACTTGCAATTTACTACTTTCAGTAGTTTTTTTGTTTGCTTGTTTGTTTAGTTAAGTGATACAGTAGCTAGCTTGAGCTCTCACAATCCTTCTGCTTGCACTACAGGTTACTCCTCCATTGGGACTGGCTATTTTGCAGCTTCCTTGAGCCAAGTAACAGCATGGATCTTTTTTTAAAAAATCCATCGTATAGGCTATAAAGGTTGGGCCTTCAACTAGGCTAGGTTTGAATAGACAGTTCCTTCAGTTTTCCTTCACTGCAACATAATATCCTTAAGGTTTTCCTGAAGGATTGTATCCTTCACAGCATGGAACACAAAGCGGATGTTTTCAGTGTCTATGGCTGTGGTGAAATGATGGAAGAGGGGTTTACTGCGATTCCGCCGCTTTCTGTCAAAACACTGTACCAGGTAACGCTGAACATCTTCCAGCCGGTGAGGATCACCCCTGAAGTCTGAGAAGTACTTCTTAATGCTGACATTCTTCACTTTCTCCACAAGTAGGTCCATTTTGTTAAGGAAGAGAATGATGGAGACATTAAAAAAGAGCTTGTTGTTGACAATGGTTTCAAAGATGTTCATAGATTCAACTAGTCTATTTGTGCGTCTATCTTCCATAAGGACCTGATCATATTCACTTGAGGAGACCATGAATAGTATAGATGTTATCCCATCAAAACACTGAAACCATTTTTGGCGTTGAGACCGCTGTCCACCCACATCGACCATTTTGAAAGGAATCTTCTTGATGATAAAGTCATGCTCCACAATCCCCTTGGTAGCTTTTCTAGCCAGCAAGATGTCTTGCTTACTGGGAAAATAGTTCTGCAGAAAGAGACACGGAGGCAGGGAAAATATCAAAATGGATCAACAGCTGCTTCCATTGAAAGAGGGTACAGATACACTGAGTCAGGGTAGTGACCAGAGGGGTAAAGGAAGGAGAGAAGAAAGTAATGATCAATCTTAAACAACCTGCTCAGCTGAAAATGTGAGTTGAGTCAAGTTCTGTAAGTGAATCACAAGGCCACTCTGCTACATGAACAGCTCACCTTCACTTAAGCTATTTTCATTATGTCTAGTTGGTTGTATGAACTG
Organism: Podarcis erhardii; assembly: GCF_964252035.2. NCBI lineage: Eukaryota > Metazoa > Chordata > Lepidosauria > Squamata > Lacertidae > Podarcis > Podarcis erhardii. The sequence continues at coordinate 51,872,616 of NC_138503.1, forward strand.
GCTGTAAACCAATTCAATGTGAAGTAACAAACTGAATAGTTTACAAGACTCCTCAGTATCATGAACGTATCCTTTGAAATTCTGTGTACCATCCTTACAACACATGCAATAAAAACTGGGGCTTCTGACAGCCTGCAACATGCAAGTTTCACTGTTGCTGGCCCTGGCCAAGTCTCACTGCCACTACATCCAAAGTAAAATGATGTGGTATGTTTAACAATTTTGCAACGAATCGAGCAACAATGCAGACCTATCTTTGTTCCACCTCTTTCTGTCTCAAACATAGAGCCAATTCCTAGGGGCCAAGGTCATGTTGGCCCCCCTGCACTGCACCATGTGACTGATCAGGGAGGGCGGGGCTTACCTGCCCCAAACATTTTATTCAAGGTGGCACCTCTGATATGAACAGTGGGTAGAGGGAAGCATCCCTCTTCCCTGAAAAAGAAATGATACTGCAGAGGTCATTATTATCTAAGAAATTGTTAAGAGTCACATTTTGCCAGACAAAGGATCCACCTTGTGCCTATGTGCATTAAGAGTGCTGTGTGTACTTTAATGTAAGTCTGACTTGCTGACAGTTCCATACAATTCATATCCCATTTGGGAATTATTCAGTTGCTTATATTCACATACTGTCACACAAACAACCTTTTTGTCTTAATACTTCATATTGAAAGTATTAAGAAAAAAAGGTTGTTTGTGTGACAGTATATGAATATAAGCAATTGCATAATTCCCAAATGGGATATGAATTGTACTAACTACTTTATGTACAATATTTTTTTTTTTTTTGGGGGGGGTGTAAACTTTAGGAATGGTTGCCTTTCACCACAGAGTAGATAGAACTGGAAACAGTGACTGTTCCCAAACTGTGGTCAGTGAATTTACCAGTGTTAGGTGAGCTTCATTCAGTTATCTAGATTTGTGGTTGAAATGGGAGATGGCACATCAATTGCGCTGAATATTCATATTATTTTTAATTGCATTTTTATTTATTTTACTGTATTACTATTTGAATTCCATGGAATTAATTTGCTACCACAGGCAGAAAAATAATTAAGTACCGGTAGTTCACCGGTAGTGCAATTTTCAAATCGTCCTGGGGTGGGGGAAATTTGGGAACCACTGAGTTAAAGGGTGGTTGAGGAAGACAGTAAGCAGAGTTTAGTTCTGCTCGGTGATTCTCCATTTAGTTCTGCATTTTCTACACTGTGCAATTGTATAGTTTTTGGTTTTCTTCAAGGCCATATGGTTTGAGCATATCAGACAAAGAACATAAAAAGACACAATGCATTAAGTACTGGAGGACAGAATGGGGCAAATCAAATCAAAATGTTTATTCGGCTTTACGCCCATCATGAAACACAACAAAACAAATCAAATAAAACAGCGGACTCGTACAAAGAAAAAGTAAATCTCACCAATTGGCCAATCCGGTCCAAATTATCCAGAAAATATTTCACCGATTCACCCTGTTGAGAGAAGAGGACATTTGCAGCTAATTTCTGGAACTGGGGTTTACAAAGCCAAAACCATGTTTAAAGAGGGGGGGAAAACCTTCACTGTACAAAAGCAATATATTGTATTATCCTTGATAACCTTTGAAAACAAGTTTGAAAAGACTAGCATGTGGAAACACATAATGCCAAGTAGCGTAGCCTTCCAACAAAATATAGCTCAGTCCAATCATTTTCAATCTGAAAAGAGTATACAGCCTTTACATGGTTTCCAGTTAAGGCCATCACATGCATCTGAAAATCCTGATCTACTGTACTTCCTTCATGTCCAGAAGCAGGTCCTCCAGGAAACACCTTCCAGATTACTCTGAAGCAACCATACAGGAAGAGTAAGAACAGGGATGGCATGTCAAAACCTGCTGCTTCAGAGCAACTGGGACTTGGGCAATCTAGCAAGTTTCCTTTCACCCTTGAGATACAAAATGTTTCTGATTCTAAGCTAGTAGCAGCAATGAATGCTAGAGAGAAAGGAAGCCCTAGTTCAGCAGTCTTTTTTTTTTAAAGTCCCCAAAACTTAATTTTTATTATTCTATTTTAAAGAATTAAGCTGCTCAATTATCAATAGTGTTTGCTTTGTGGTACACAATATTACATTCCTATTAATATTCCTGCTCCTCCTACCCAAAGAGTTAAACACAAAAGGTTGGGTGATTAATTTTTGCACTGCTGTATATCCTATGCTGTATATCCTTTGACTCAATCTTGCCAACTGGAACCACATAGGAGGTGCTGTTCCCATTGTTGAGCAGCAGCCATGAGTCACTGCACAACTGGGAATTGGAAAATCCAAAAGTATGAGCAGCAGGGCCTGAAATAGGCCAGGTCCCACATTTCAACATTACTTTGAGCTTCGTATCTTGTTCTTTGGATATTTCTGGCAAATATTGTAGAGCTTCTTCCTGCTTTGGTCTTAAAAGGAAGGACTGTGGGGACTCTTGTGTCATTTTCATTTGTGACACTTAACAAGTTAACAAGAAACAGAGGGCCTTGCTTAGTGCATTGACATTTGGAGCAGCCGCTTTGGAAAGAGTCTGCATGCAAAAGCACCTAGACAACAACTTGTTTGGTGTTAAGACATTTGATGTTAAGACATGATACGATGCAGGGCTTACCAAACTGTGTGTCATGACACATTTGTGAGTCGGCTGCAGTGTGTATGTGTGTTGCACAAATGCTCCTTAATTTGATAGTAAAATTGAATTACTGTGTAATGCGTCACCAACATGAAAAGTTTGGAAAGCTCTGATGTAATGTATACACAATTTTTAGTTGTGTATAAAGAAATTGGCATCAGTAGGACTTCATTTCTTCATGGATTTAGCACTCATGAGATATGAACTCCAAATGAAGTCTCCCAGGGACAAAGCCAACTTAATTTGTTGTTGTCAGATGAAGCACAGGCACAAACTGCTGAAATTTCACACTTGAAGCTTTAGCTAGGTGTTCAGCAACCTTCTTTTTTTTAAAAAAGTGTTAACAGTTCTGATATTTTTCTACAAGTAATCTAAAAGCTTCCCTCTAGTTAATTTATTCTAGAAATAAGAAATTAGATCATTTGGTCTACATTTGCTAGCCCATTAACCTTTTGCTTTTCCCAGGACAAAGGATTAATTTAGTCTTCCTGATTATGGTTCTATGAAGCCCAGTTCCTAAATTTAGTTCACAGTTTAAGGTTAAATCCAGACCAGGAGTTACAAAAAAGAGCATCTGTAAAAGTTCCAGATACATGTATTTTATTTAAAAAAGCATTTCTAACCACTCCATCTTTTTAAAAAATCTCTAAGTAGTCTACAATATATATACAATATATAAATAATATCCATTAGTACAAAAATATAAGCTAAAACCAACAATTTTTAAAGCATCCTTCTGTCTGAAGTGCCTCCAGGGGTGAAGTCAAACCGCTGTGTTAGCTGTGACAGTGGGATATTTTCTTTCTAATCTTGCAGGAACAAGAGCTTCATTTTCACTGGCTGCCTCACAGTTCCCAAAGTACAGAAATATAGTTTATGACAGTGGTCCTCAACTGTCTTTTTCTCTGCACCACACTTTCAGAATAAAAATTTGCTTGCACCACACCCCATTTTTTTGTTGATAAGAAAAACACTGGAAAACAAAAAGAAACAACACCTAACATTGATTGATATTTTTCCATATTCTGCAAATTAAAATATTATTTTGCTAGTAAGCTATACTACATTATACTACACTGAAATTTTTAAATGTTTCTTGAATATTTCTGCCATACTTGCTATCTTCAAGTGCCATCCTTTCAGAGCCACTGGCTTATGAGTACAGTGGTACCTTGTGTTACATACTAAATCTGTTCTGGAGGTCTGTTTGCAACCGGAAACCGCTCGTAACATGAGGCACACTTTTGCTAATGGCGCCTCCCGCTGCTGCTGTCCCTCCGGAGCACGTCTTCTGATCGCACCCTGGGGCAAAGTTCGCAACAAGTTGCATCTACTTCTGGGTTAGCGGAATGCGTAACCCACAGCATTCGTAAGGGGGGCAGTATGTAACACAAGGTACCATGTATGTGGGACTCTCAACACCAATGCTGCTAAATCAAATTTAATATGCAGGCAGACCTCTACCTAAAGCAGAGATGGGGAACCTTTTTGATCCAACGGGCCAGATCAGAACTCCACTCCCCACATATCACCTGGGGAGTTTAATCCTGCTTTCTGCAGTGATCTGCTGTACAACCAGCTGCAACTCTATCTGCTGCACACCTGATGCCACATATGCCAACAAGTGGATGTGGATTTTGGAAAACCTCCTCCCTTACAAATGGGGAGGCCTGATGGGCCAAATGTGGCCCAAGGCTGGAGATTCCTCACTCCTGACACAAATGATATGCCCGTAATATAAATGACAGTGACACAAAATCAATACCACAGCACTAGCCCCTAGGACAAGTGAGAGATGAGTGTCCAATATCTTCAAAGCAATAACTATTGTTGAATTAATTTCTAGTCAAGTGAAACAATGTATGAGTGAACTCCACTGTTTATATACGAGGTGCTCCAATTTCAAGTTATCTCTAATAAGTTTAATGTTGCCAAGCAATCATTTATTATATAAACAGAGTGTGGATATAACAACATGTCCTAAGGTGAGCAAGTATTTCAAGATTTAGGGTGTTTTGAAACACTAAGTACAGTGGTACCTTGGGTTACAAATGCTTCAGGTTACAAACTCCGCTAACCAGGAAGTGGTTGCTCCAGGTTAAGAAGTTTGCCCCAGGATGAGAACGGAAATCGCGCGCCAGCGATGCAGCAGCAGCAGGAGGCCCCATTAGCGAAAGCACGCCTCAGGTTAAGAACCATTTCAGGTTAAGAACAGACCTCTGGAACGAATTAAATTCTTAACCCAAGGTACCACTGTAGTGACAGGCATAGATTTATATTAAAGTTTTATAATTGTAAAACCAGGGGCATGGAACCTGTGATTCTCTAGAACTGTTGGACTCCAATTTCCAGTAGCCCAGGAGCATCAGGGGTGGGGCACAGATTCCCAACCCCTGTTACAGATACAGCCTGTGAATTACAGTCCACTGGCAATATTTGTAACTCAGATAAAAGCAAATATTCCCCATCCATTTCCGCAAGTTGGGCAAGAGTATAAATCCTACGTTCAGTTCATTTCCCCCCAAAGGAGACATTGACCTGCAATGTTTTAAGTTTGGGTTGCATCAGATAATTGAGCCGATTCTTACAAATTTGTAAGTGTAGAGTTAAGAAGATATAACATCAGTTTCACACTGTTGTCTCATAAGATTCACAGTATTAACACTCACATTAAAAACCAAGTAGTTAACACAGTATGCTTCATATGTGTTAAGTGATATTTTAGTGGAAGTACTAATCTAGAAACCTCTGCACAATAATGGAAATACAAACTTTAAACTGTCTCAATGCCTCTGAAAAGTAGTCGGGATTACTGTATACAGATGAACAGAAGGCCAGGAAACTTTATAACAGTTTATAACTGATAGCACATTTGTAAAAGGAGCTAGAATTTTATTAATGTAGCAATGACATCTTTAAAAAAGGAGAATAAGGCAAACATCATTTTGCTAGAATGACAATCCTAGTAGCATCAATGCAGTTCAGTGAAGTAGTGCATTTTTCTCTTCAAATACTCTACCAAAAACGTAAGATAAATTCACAAGTGGTCATACATAATGGTTTAGGTGTATGAACTTGTTTAATTCACTTCAATGATATGTTGCTAAATTTTGATGACTACATCCATGTACAGGTACTGAAAGAGCCAATGGAATGGAAACAGAAGAGTAATGGAAACAGGCTAGGACAAGTTGAAGTTAATAGAATAGTAAACAACTTGCTCTGGGGCCCCTACCATCATTAACTGAGATAAAAGGTCTGCCTTCAAAATAAAGCCCTAGCATGCGACTAAGCCACATAATACAGCTATTACTCTATGACTTAGATACTGAACTGCACAATCACATATGGATTAGTCTAGGACTGCAGTTATAGTCTCTAGGACTGAGAACAATAGCCCTGTTCTCAGAAGGCTAAAAGCTTTCACCTAGAGCTTTCCCTAAAAGTCAGGAGTACTGTATACTGAAGAATTTGTACCACTAAGGTAACAACCAAACCTTGGAATACCTTAACTGTACAGTGGTGCCTCGCAAGACGAAAAGAATCCGTTTCGCGAGTCTCTTCGTCTAGCGGTTTTTTCATCTTGCGAAGCAAGCCCATTGACGGCTTAGCGGATTAGCGCTATTAGCGGTTTAGCGGCTTTTAGCGGCTTAGAAAAAAGGGGGGGGGAAAGGAAAAAACCCCGCAGGAACTCGCAAGACATCTTTGTCTTGCGAAGCAAGCCCATAGGAAATTTGTTTTGCGAAGCACCTCCAAAACGGAAAACTCTTTCGTCTAGCGAGTTTTCCGTCTTGCGAGGCATTCGTCTTGCGGGGCACCACTGTACATAGCTTCAGATCTTGCCTCTGTTAGCTATTGTTATACTTCTTTCCCCTGAAGGCTCTTGTGCAACCTGATGTCTGCATGATACCTAGTAGAGTTCCATGTGAATGTCCACCTCCTTCCATATTCTACCTTAAGACTATATGCAGTTTCTTTCTTCTTCTTCTTTTATGCTTTATTAACCATACTTACATCCACACATCAAAGATATTTTATAGTCTGTAGATCAAACTCATCAAAATAAAAATTCCAACAAAGAAGTATATATCTTCATAAATTTGACTACCTGTCCTTCTCAGCACTTTTCACTCTAATAAACCTATTGCCTAAATTTATCAGCAGTCATAATAAAATATTGATATGCATCTATGTCTATCTGTCTATCTATCTATCTATCTATCTATCTATCTATCTATCTATCTATCTATCTATCTCTATTTTAACCCATTTAACCTTTATTTACAGAGCTTATTCAAAAGCTGCTACCGAATTCAGATTGCAACATTTATTTTTAAAGTAACTCTTTAGAGGTTTCCAGTTATCAATGAACTCCTGTTTTTGCTTATCTTTAATCTTTTCCAAGAGACTATCTAGTTCAGCATATTCTATCAATTTTAGTAACCATTCTGATCTGATGGGTATTTGGTCACTCTTCCAATGTTTTGCTGTAATACCCAATAAAAATGATTCTGGTTTTTTTGGGGGAAGGATGCATTTAACATTATTTGAAGCTCAGTATGTATGCCATTCCAGAAAGTTTTGATCTTTTTACAAACCCACCACATATGGAGCATGGCTCCACTTGATTCTCCGCATCTCCAACATATATTAGGGACACTTTTGTACATATTGGAGAGTTTAGAAGGGGTTAAATACCAGCAGAATAACATCTTTTGAAGGTTCTCCCAGCATGCCGTAAAGTTCCAATTTACTTTCCATAGGTGTTCCCATTGGCTCATCTTTATGTTGTAAGCCAAGTCTTAGGCCCATGTGATCATTGAGGACTTAACCTCCTCCTCCTTGACTTCCCAGTCAAGGAGGAGTCAGTATGTTTTGGAGAGGGTTTTAGTTTTAGAATTTATTAGATCTGATTCAAATCTGGAAATCTCCATTGAAAATCCTCTTTTTAAAATCACATTGAAGGTTTCAAATAATTGATAATATTGGAACCAGATTGAGACTTGATCTCTTATTTCTTCGATTTTTTAAAAAAATTAATTGGTTCTCTTCCTCTATTAATAATGATTTATAGACAGGCCAATTTCCATTTGTGTTTTTCCTTTTAACGGCAGGAGCTCCAGTTGGTGAGATCCACCATGGCACCTTAGGCTCGAGAAGGTCCTTATATTTTCCCTAAACAACGTAAAGGGAATTCCTGATGACATGATTCAAAAAAATTCTTATGAACTTTAACCTTTCCATAGCCCAGGTATGCATGTCAGCCGAATCTGTTGTTGTACCCCTCCAGGTCCAACAATTCTGGATTTTTGAGTGTGCACCACTCCTTTAACCAGGTGAGACAGGCCGCCTCATAGTACATTCTTAGATCTGGCAGACTATATGCAGTTTCATGGCATTACCACCAGCCAAGTGTTCATCTAATGTCTTCATCAAATCTGATTAAGAGTTCTGGAGTACTCAAAAAATTGCATGCTATTGGTATTGTCTGTCAGTATGTTTTTTGCTATATTTTTGTTTTTATCATTGATGTAAAGCATGGTATATAATTTGAATTAATAATAATAATAATAATAATAATAATAATAATAATGCTGTAAAATTCATTTTAGACTTCTACTACTTATAGCTCTGACGTAGTATTTTGAGCAGCCAAGCCATAAGTAAGATAAGCTGTCACAATGTTAACACATAGTGTAGCCAACCTTGATGCATAAGGTGTGCCTAGAAATCAAAGGTAAAAATAAGCTTGATAATTGCTGTTCTTGTGGGAAAAGAGATAATCCTCTGGAATTAGTTACAGTGGTAACTCGCAAGACGAATGCCTCGTAAGACGAAAAACTCGCAAAACGAAAGAGTTTTTCGTTTTTTGAGTTGCTTCGCAAGACGGATTTCCCTATGGGCTTGCTTCGCAAGACGGAAACGTCTTGCAAGTTTGTTTCCTTTGTCTTGCAAGTTTGTTTCCTTTTTCTTAAAACCGTGCATTCACTTCGAGGAGCAACTCATAGCACGCGGTGTGGTAGCCTTTTTTGAGGTTTTTGAAGACTTTGGTGATTTTTGAAGCTTTTCCAAAGTCCGTGCTTCGCAAGATGAAAAAATCGCAAGACGAAAAAAACTCGCGGAACGAATTAATTTCGTCTTGCGAGGCACCACTGTATTTCTCAGCATTTTAACATTTTTATTCAGTTGAGATATTTTCAAAATAAAGAAGGGAACATTTTGGCTGATAAACCCATGAACCCATTTCTCTCAGTTGAACTAAAAGTAAAGCATCTAACAAAAGACTCTTCTTGCAGGTTCTCCAATGGATCTATATCAGAGATTTAAAAGGTTGCTGAGAGGTTGCTGTTTCAGTAGAAGTGTTAAAACCAGTAAACTAATCCTTTTCCATGACCAGTGGCAGGAGCTGAACAGACCACATCTTAGCTACACAGAAAACACACACATATATATCTACTAAGTTCAAAGCTCATTTGCCTGTCTCACAGATATACAGGTAACTGGAATGTCTCAGAAGAGATTGTTCAACAAGAGATACAACGGACATCAGAAATATGGTACTGCACTGGACTATAGTGATTCAATAATCACAATATATCAGAGCTAGTCATGGGACAAGAAATATATCCTATTATTCCATTTGCCACTCTAGGCAAATGTCTCTAGGTGACAACTAAAAACACCACAATCAAGTTAACGAAACAGTATATGAAGAAACAGTATTCTTAAGAAGTGTGTATACACACGAAAGCTCATACCTAGAAAGTTTATACTTAGTTGGTCTTTAAGGTGCTATTGGATTTTTTAAAAAAAGATTCTTTTAAAGACTGTCTTAAGACAAAAAGACTTGATTCTCTTAAGGGAGTTCTTTTTGACTATCTATATCTATATATATAATCTTGTTATTTATTAAAACAGGATATGGTTAAAGAACAGGAAAAAGAGATTGGGACAATTCTCACAACATAAAGTTGTAGGAAATGGGATCTTCCAATGAATGATATTGGGCCTGATGCTTTTAAATTTATTCATAAATGACCTGAATTTGCAAGTGATCAGTGTGATCAGCAAGTTAGCTGATGACATCAGATTGTTCAGAGCAGTGAAAACACAAAGCGATGGCAAGGAGCTCCAAAAATATCCTTCAAACCGGATGAAAGAGCATTAAAATGGCAAAGACTATGCAATGTAAGAATGTGTGAAGTGATGCACATCAGGAGGAAAACCTTAATCGCATGTACACTAATGGAGTATGAACTGAGGATGACCTACCAAGAAAAATAATGAGGGTCATGATGTGAAGACAGTTCCAATGTCTGTTTGTTTGCTTATTGTTTATTCATTAACTAACATATTGTTTTCAGGTGAACCTCCCAGAATGTTTCACATACAAATAGTTTTTAAAATAATAAGCATCAGGTAAAACTGCACCATGAAAAAACTAGAATAAGCCACACAAAGGGGATTCCCCCCATATATATATGAATGAGAGATTGGCAGCTCTTCAGGCTGCTCTGCCTTCCCCTTTCCCCTATGAGCAAGACAGTCCTCCACGGTGGAAGTGAGAGGCCACCTCAGCTGGAATACTGGGAGCTAGACAAGCTTGAAGACTCACAGGCTTGAAGGCTACACTGTTTTGCAGCATAGAGACTTGCAGCAGGAAAATACTCGTCTATCAAAATAGTACAGCTGTCCAGACAATGCAATGCAAGATGTCCCTTTAAAAAATGGCACTGAAGACTGGCAAAACATCAGTACCCAAGCTGCAGCATTCCTTGGACTGGGATGCTACTGTTAGAATTACTGAAGAGGGATGCAAATCATTAGCATTCCAGCACAAAACATGTTACGTAAAGCAATGGCAATCTATTAAAAACCATTTCTTCCTGGTAGACGTTTTCTAAGCTTTTTTGCCTGACTTAAATGAATAAATAGAGCTCAGTTAAGCAGCTTCTTTTAGTGATGTGGTAGGGCAAGTTACCCTCTCAGGACACATGCCTGAAGTTTGTTCAGGAGTCAAGCCAAATGAAGCACAAGTCTGCCATAGTCTGAACTGCAGAAGTCAATGTTTGACACAGAGAAAACATTTGAAAGGTGTCAGTAAATTACTACTCAAAGCAACACTTTCCATATTCTCAAAAAGAACACCTTGAAGATTGTTTCCGGAAACTTTTTTTTATGGAAGGAGGAGAGAGACACATTAAAACAAATAGTCAAGTCAGCTACTTCACACAGCCTCTTTTCTTTAAACATAACTGCCAACTAGAAAAAAGAAATTATCTTCCTTTTATAATACACAGTCTAGGTGAAAAAATGGATTCATAGCTGTAGATTTTTTAGTTGTGAAACTTGTGACTACAGACATTTTCACATAAAGCCTTCTTTCCCTTTAACTGAAAAAGACTGAAGTTTCACATGCACCGATTCACATCAGTGGTCCATCTTCTGTCACCTTCAACAGAACAGTGGCTCTTCAGAGTTTAGATAAGGAGGTTTCCCTGGTTTGGTTACTGGAGTTAGAGGTTTGGGACTCAACAGAGTGAAAAATTTGTAGATTTTGACTGCCTGGGGAGCTGAACAGCTGATGCTGATGTCGAAGCGTTTTTTAAGGCTTGGGTCTCTCTCCCCCAACCCCTTCATCTCTCCCCCCACCGCTACACTTCAACAACTAACTATGACCCCCCCCTTGAATAAACGTCACACTTGTCCCAGAAAATATTACTGAGGTGGTTTATAAACTGCTTTCTTGCCAGCCTGAACAATACTACGTTTTAGGGAAGCAGAGTTGTGTTCATGCACTAATGCTCTCATTTATCTGCACAATAGGGAAATGACCTACTATACCAGAAAACACCTACAAGATGCGGAACAGGAATTAATGGACAGTCCTATCACCCTGGAAGACATAGATACGGCCCTCAAAAACCTGAAACCACACAAAGCCCCAGGCCCAGACGGTTTTACAGCAGAATTCTACAAGAAATTCAAAGAACCCCTAATGCCCTACATCACCCGCCTATTCAATGACATCATAAAAGTGGGCCCCATTCCTAAAACCTGGACCTCCTCCAAGATAGTCTCTATCCCAAAACCACTCAAAGACAGCCTCAAAGTAGAATCATACCACCCAATCTCATTAATAAACCAAGACTACAAGATATTCACATCAATCTTGACTAACCACCTAAATTTTTTCCTACACAAATTATTAGCCCCAGACCAGACTGGCTTCATCCCTGGTCGCAATATAACAGATCCCATCAGGAACTACTGAATCTGATTGAACACAGCAAGGCAACTAAACTCCCACTGACAATTACGTCCCTAGACATCCTCAAAGCTTTTGATTGCTTAGAATGGAAATACCAGTAACTATTAGCAGTACTAACAAACATGAAATTTGGTCCCAACTTCTTACAAACCCTCTACTCCTAAGCCTCTACCATTTGGGTTGAGACAAAAAATGCCAAAGAAAGCAGAAATTACAGGATCTCAAGAGAAAGCAATATATTCCTTTCATATCCAAAGGGGGGGGGGGGAGCCACATACCAATTATCAAAGAATTCTTATTCTGTAGTTACTCTGCCAAAGATGACACAGACCTGACAATGTAGCTGATATACACAATGAAGCTTTTGTCACCCAAAGACTTGCTTCCATAATACAGACAGTGGGACTTACCATGAGACACAGATGGGAGGAAGCTACTTAGTGTGCTTTAAGGGAGAAAGAGGGAAGCAGAGAAAATACCGCTATTGTACAATCCACCCACACAGTGCTAAAGGCTCAAGGTCCCAGGCAACGATTCACAGCCAGAAACTTGATGCACTGTCTATAAAAGTAGAGTGCCTCAAGTGCTTAGACAGCGCTCCTGTGGTCCTAGACTCTTTCCATTAGGCAATTTGATTTGTTTAATATTTGCATCCCGCTTTTCCAACAACAAAAACGTTGAGCTCAAAGTAGCTCACAATAATCACAGTAGCATTAAAAAACAACAAATATTGCAATCACTATATCAAACACAATAGCATATAAGGAAAACTACAAATTCATCAAAACCATTAATTCAATTCAATAAAGTCATACTAATTCATATTATTGCCAGGATACTTCCCAATTTGGATTAGGAGGAGGTTCTGAGAGAGCAATGGACTGTCACCATAAACTTGATGCTGTTAATGAAACTTTGCACTTTGCCTCAATTCACAAGTCACAGTAAACCATAATTCATGGCTGCCATGATGTGCCTCCTGAGCTGTTTGTTTCCCTATCATTAGCACACACAAGTTCACAACCCCCAATTTAGCATTATATTAGAACAAGGGATTGCAATTTGCTTCACTTCAAAAAGCCCCAACCAGTAAGCCAAGAGCAAACCTTGGCTACAAACTGTAGTTTGTTGTGAGCCAAACAAACCAGAATTCATGGATGAGACACAACACAAAGCCAGAGATTGCATTTGTCTCATCCTCCTGCTAGGGGAGAACAGTGAAACAGACCATAAAGCTGTGACCACAGTAAACTATTAACTAGAGCTTACTGGGATGTGTGAACTATGCCTTTGGTTAAATAACCTGTGCTTCAATTCTTACCTTTAGACCAGTGGTTCTTAAAAGGGTGACAAAAGCTTCATTGTGTATATCAGCTACATTGTCAGGTCTGTGTCATCTTTGGCAGAGTAACTAAAACTCCTGTGGCAGGAGAGGAGGGCATGTGTGGTGGGAAGATTCAGTGACAGACAATATTATATTTTGAGAATGATTCCTGTTCTTACGTGGCTACATAGTTTTATAGTTTCTGGGTGTACCATGATAATAATATGAAGTAGTTGTGTTCTATGTTCTAAATCAACCACTGTTAGGTGTTGTTTCTTTTTGTTTTCCAATGTATTTCTTATTTAAAAAATGGTGTGGTGTGAGCAAATTTTTATTCTGAAAGTGTGGTGCAGAGAAAAAAGTTTGAAAACCACTGCTCTGGATAAACAAAACTTGCTCTGAGTCAGACCTACCATTCTACTGAATATTTGCTACATAAAATTCTAGAAAGCCCTCTAAAACTAAAGATACTCACTAGGCTACTACCACTGCTTTATGGCCAAATTATGCTCATGCTAAATGATAGAAATGAATCCATATCAATTGTCATGTTGGGTGGAGCTGAGAGTTGAAAACGGATGGTGGCAATAATACTCTAGCCCACTTTCACCATGAACTGGTAACAAAGTTCTGTTTGGCATACTCACCAGCTGATATTCACTTCGACGGCTAAACGCCTCCTTGATACCAGCATCCTTCCATAGGCAAGTCAGGGCAGGTACATACAACTGGAACGTAGAAGGCTCAATGGGCACCCCAGCTTTATTTTCAAAGGCCATTAGAAACATTCCATGCTTCTCATTCTCTGTATACTGCCAAGGGATCCCTAGTTTGTCCCGTGCATCGACTAGAACCCTGCAGCCCTAGAGGAACAGATAAATACACTTAGTGACCAAAGAAAAAACTATTACATTGAAGGAAAGAACTATATAAAATGAAGAACTGAAATGACACTTAAAACCAATCAATTTTTTAATATATATATCTGGCTGTGATAAAATATGAGATGAAGTTAAAACACCTTTATGTAAGTGGCAGTCTGTCTTTGTGCTGTATCATGGCATTAGTTAATAGTAATGGCAGAAGTGAGGGCTCCTTACCTGCTCATCTTGCAGGAGGAGTCAGGAACATTTAGAAGCATCTCTATCTGCTTCACCTTCAGCTTCTACCCTCTTTTCCAGATTATCTACACACCCTAGCCTGTCCTACTAGCCATTTTTCAACTATTGGCATCCCTGAAAAGGAAAAACTCTGTGCATACTCAAATTAGGTGCCAGAATTTTGTGAAAAATAAACGGCCCCTTACATAGGTTATACAAACTCTTGAGTCAGGACTCTAACCAAGACCTTAGCTTTTGCTGAGGATAGTGGGAAGAGGCCTCTGTGGTGTTCTGGCAAGCTTCAGGAAAGGTCTGAATTATGGAATCTTCTAGCAGTGTGCAGTTATGTGATTTCTGACCAGTCACTTCAATAAGTTTTTCTTCTTTACTAGCAACCCCCAATAAAATGTATTTGGATCACATACAGTAATAGCATTCCAAGCAGTAAGAGTTCACAAGTCCCGAAACCAATCTATTTCTCCTTGTAATAGATCAAGCCATGAAAATAAAAACCATGAGAAACACTGTCAACTTGCTAGAACATGCAATGAACGATTTTGTATACAGAGGCAAAGCATCCTCATTTAGTATCCTCTAGAAACAATGCAATTCTTTCATACTGTGCAATTCCTTAAAAATACTTTCATTATGGACCCT
The DNA here is from genome assembly GCF_964252035.2 of Podarcis erhardii. Taxonomy (NCBI): domain Eukaryota; kingdom Metazoa; phylum Chordata; class Lepidosauria; order Squamata; family Lacertidae; genus Podarcis; species Podarcis erhardii. Next base: position 51,887,618 of record NC_138503.1, read on the forward strand.
TAGTCAAAGAGCACAGTACTTATCACAGATCTGAGTTGATATGATCAGTTAACATCAAAATTTGTTTTGTTGCCTTCTATCTATAGAAGACTTGCATTAAGCACATTTAACCTCAGATTTCATACATCCATACCAGACTTCAATCTTCTAAAGAAGATTGAATAAGGGGGCTGATTAGAAAGCTTTAACTAAATATTTTCTTTTTATCCAAGCTTCACAGGTATTAATTTTCTCCCAATTTCTTTGCTTTTGGAAAGCAGGGAGACAAAGGAAGCCCAACTATAGAAATCTTAGTTGCAAATTCTGTTCATTATGACTAATGTCATTTTCTAAAATGTAGGCTTGTCTGCTGTAACCACACAAGGATTATAACAGTAAGCATTGCCCTACCCATATTTACTTTTTAAAATTTTACATGATGATACTTATTCAAGAGCTCTTTTATCCCACCCGCCAAGCATCAACCTCAGGATTCATTCCTACAGTTAAGGAGTACACCCAAGAACTTTAATGCTGAAGATCAAGGATAAGAAACAAGCTTCAGTGCAAGATTTAGCAGTAAAACATCATGAAGAAGCAGGTTCAAGGCTGCTAGATTTAGCAATGTAGGAGAGTTGCAGCTTCTCCAGTATTCCAGCAAAAGGGCAGCTAATTAAAATTTTTCAACTATCCATTATCAGGTTGGACTCTTTCTAATGCAGTTTCTCTAATGTAAACACTGAGCCACCCTGAATGACTATTACTTCATCTCCATACAATTTAATCCTTCAGATAAACTGTTCAAAGAGCATGCATTCAACACAAAGCATAGTACAATTATTAAAAGCCTGTAAAAAGGAAGCTATGAACTCAAGGAATGCAGTTAACATTCTTTTTCACTGAACTGCAACTAAGAGTTTTAAAAACCTGCTCCCATTCTCAAGTATTTGGTTTGCCAACAACAATGTTTACTGCTTTAGCTGGGGTTTTCCATTTAAGAATAAATCAAAGGTGAAATGATACAGACAAAAAGCAATTTTAAATTGTGAGGTCATTTTAAGGAGTTACGGTAAGCCTTATCCCAATGCCCACCGCATAGAAGTTTCTATTATGGGTTAGATGCATTACCAGAATGAAAGAGATTTAAAACAAATGTTGAAAGGCTAATCAAGCTATGAAACTCCCATTTTACTCTTCTATCTAGAGCATTCTTTGCTACAACGTTAATGAACAGTACAAATGAGTATCTGAAGATATTTTGCATTACGTACATTTGTATCCAGTTTGTAGAATGGTATGTAAAACAATAGAACAATTGCAAGAAAGCTATTAATATTGTAGCCATATTGTGCTTGCTACAGCCTATTATCTTCCACTCGCCTCTTAAATTGGGTTGCAAATATGTATGCGTCATCCCTGCCCATACAAGCTAGCTCTGACCTTTCACCTGCTAAGGCTCCAGTGTTCTAAGGTTCTTTAAACTCATCTAGATGCAGTCTTGTTTCACTCCAGCAGCTTTCAAATGGTTACCATTGCACAGCTGCAGCCCTTGCCTGAAATATTTCCTACACTGGGGAATGAGATTGTAATAGTTTCCTATCAGAACCATACTCGTTCTCTTCTTCTGTGGTGCTTGTTCTCGTGGAGTGGCTGCTCTTTTTTATTTCACCCCTCTTCAAAATTATTTCCAATAAGTGGTAAAGAGAAGTATAACTCCCAGGTAGTCATTTTACGATCAATAGGGAATAATGGTATTTTGACTTATTTAAGTACAATGCTATAAATAGTGCTTCTAAGAGTTACAATATTACTTTGGGGATTTAAATCCAGTGTCCATCAATCAGCAATTCCTAAATTTTATGAATGTGTACACAGAACAAGAGGATGACGTTCATTCAACACCTACCTGTTGCCTTGCATTTCACACAAAACTAATCCTAGTCCCTAAATCAAAGCTTTGCTGAGTAACCACTGCTAGTATTCTAGCAACTTGTTCACAACTTGCCTACACAAATATGTACTGGCAGATTTAAAAGTTTGATATAGTACTAGTGGGGAGTGCCCAGCGCTGTCTAGGTATTTATAGAAACAAAAATAAAGCTTTTGTATTAAAATTTTAAAAAGTGGAATCTGTGACTTTGGACCTGTTATGCCAAAAACTGGGGAAAGACAATCTAGTGTTATGTTTTGGTCTGCCAACTTGATTCAAAATGGCACCTGGCATCCAAACATCACTGAAGACTGCTGCCCCCACCTAAAAAACCCTAATGCTGTGTTTAGCAAAGGTATCTTCTGAGGTGTCCAAATGTATAGAACAGACAGACATACAAACCACTATCCAAATATAGAGTAGATTAACAATCACATTCACATAGACATAAGGACTGGACAGTGGCTAACGTTTCTCATTCTGCTGCCCATAACATTTGTAAGTCATCAGTGTCTTTTTAAAAAAATATTATTTATTTATTTTTCCCTTACTGTAAGTTGTCTTGGGGTCGGTCTGCTATCAGACAGAGAGGCAGGATATAGAAATATATATAATAAGTTGTTCTTCTGTTGATGCATACTCTGTAGTGTTTATGGTCATGTACCAAAAAGTGAATGACAAGCAAATCCAGTTTAAGGTGAATGGTAGATCACTGGCTCCCCTCAAGGAAGCTCAACAACTTTGGCTGCCCTGAACCTCCACAAAATGTCTGGAGAGTGACAACACGAGAATGGGCCTTTTCTGTCGTGGCTCCCCATTTTTGGAATGCTTGCCTGATGCCTTTGTTACATATCTTTAGGCTCCAGGCAAACATTCCTTCTGTCTCAGGCCTTTGGCTAATTAAACAATCAACAATATTTTAAACTAGGGTGTGTGTTTGTTACTATGTTGTGTATACATTTTTGTGTTTTTATATTGTAAATATCCTTGGATGTGATCCTTGATTGAACAGCAGCAAATTTTTTTTAGTAAATAATAATAAATACAGTAAACTGTTATATGTGTACAGTGACCAATTTTAGTTAGAATTTCGGCTCATTTAAAAGCAAACCACTTTCTCTGACTCTCATGCTTCAGAGCCATTATGGGGATTAAAAATAGGGTAAGATTCCATAACTCAATCTGACCTTTGGAATAGGCAGAAAAAAAGAACTAGTAACTAGGTATTAAGAAAATATCTGCAAACTTTGTATTAAGAAGATGTCTGCAGACTTGACATGAAGGCTGGCAACATTAATCCCGCCATGTGGGAGTCCATTGCAGACAACCACAGTGCCTGGAGACAAGTCAGCCAAGTTGTGTATCCACAGCAATGACCAGTGGAGAAATGACCACTGGGAGGAGTGAAGGAATCCCATGGTGAATCTGCACCAATGAAACTGGATATGAACGTAATTCGTTCTGGAGGTCCATTCTTAACCTGAAACTGTTCTTAACTAGAGGCGTGCTTTCGCTAATGGGGCCTCTTGCTGCTGCTACGCCACCAGCACACGATTTTTGTTCTCATCCTGGGGCAAAGTTCTCAACTCGAAGTAACTCTTCCAGGTTAGCAGAGTAACCTGAAGCGTTTGTAACCTGAGGCGGTTGTAAGTAGAGGATCTACTGTACCTTCATCTGCCCCAGCTGCAATAAAACATGTCTCATCTATATTGGTCTCTACAGCTGCAGCAGGTGCTGTAACTCTTCAGTGGTTTGACTTTACCCCTGATGGCACACTCTTCCATTATCTCTCAAGACAGATACTAACTGCAGGTATTATAGAAAAAACCCACCCAACTGCTTCTCTAAAAACATGCATTTTATCAGCATAATACTCTCATGGCAGATTGTTTCATGTGCTACTCTTGAGCTCCAAAGGCACCACCAACTTCAGCACTAATTATTAAGTAAATAACATGAATATTTTAAAAAATACAGACCTTTTAAAATATGCTAACAGTTTCTCCTAAGCATTTGCATCACATTTGACAAGATTATCGGAAGAAGAGCCTAGAGATTTGGAACACTGGAGAATATAGTGTTTATACATTACAAACCCTATATTTAGTGCTGGGCAGCAACCTGGATGCATTAATACCGTTAATGAAAAGATTGTCATGTCGCAGCATCCAGGATGCATGTTCTACTATGATTTTTAGGAGGCCAGTAGAATTCTTCACCTTATTGGCATGGGAGAAAAGTAACTAAAATGGTTCCATTTTGCTGCCTGAGGAAACCTGTCAAACACACTTCAAACATATGTCTTCTGGCCTTTATGAGTCTTGCAAACACAAAATCAAGGCAAAGAATCTTAAATATTTCCATATATTTCATCATTCATTCAAATGTTGCTATCTCCCAGGTGAGTACTGTAAACATCAAGATTTGTATACAGAGTTAAAAGACTAAACACATGAACAAAATACAATGCCCTTTACTTAGCCTACAGGAACTTAACAACCCAATCTTTGTATTTGTAACTGCAGTTATGTCTGTAAACTATAATACGACTCTCTGTCTCCAAGTAAATCCAATGAAAGGGAGAAGGGATTTTGAGAGTTGTCTTAATGCAAACAAAAAAATGATGGTTGGACTCTGGGAGATGCAAACTGATTAGAGCTACTTATTGGGAGTGCCCCAAACATCCATGATCAGGATTATAATCAATATTACATTGTATTACAACTGAATAGATCCAACACAGAATTTGTGCAATAGTTGTTAAAGTGTTCAGACTGAAATTGCAGGACTAGAAAAGACCTTAGAAATGCCTTAGTTTAAGAGAGAGAAAACACTGAATATTTAGCTTCCAAAGCATATTAAACTTTCCCAGGTTAGAGTTACACTTCTTACTCTCAAACACCTGGCAGCAGGGGTGGGAAACTTTTCTACAAACATTAACATTAGGATACCTATTTGGACATATATCAACCTGCAAGTATAGATTAAGATGGATGTATTGATGTTTGTTGTATTGTGAATGTGAGCAGTTTTTTCTTCTTTTGCCCCCCCCTTTCTTTAATAAATTTGCAATTAAAAAATAAATTCTAGTTAACTAAGAGAGCTGTAACCTGCAAACCAAAACATCAACCTCATTACCAGATTACGAGAAGACTGTACCTGCCAAGGTAGCATCTTTTTAAAAGATAGGATGCAAGGAACAAGTCAGGATCTTACAGGTTTTCCAGCCTAGCCTCTATCCCAGAACATCAGAGGAAAGCATTATTAAGCATCACCTCACAACCATTGCTCTACAAAGGAAAGAGCCAATTCTTTAAAAGCAAGAGTTCATCTGGAAGACATCAAGACCCATTGTGTATCTTCAAGGAGTGTTTTGTAACAATAGTTAACTCTTACAGTACTATGAATGCTAAGAACTATGTTTTATACAAAATACTAAGAACTATGTTTTATACAAATCACTATTTTACTATGAAGAAAGAATTATTTACTACTAAATGGTGATTGTATTCATTAGCATATGTCATAATGCATTTTGTGTTTTAATAATAATAATAATAATAATAATAATGACTCATGTTCACACAGTGAGGTTTGACTGTTTCCTCTTCAAAAGGGAAGTTCCTCGTGTTTCATGACAAACCACTTTGGAAATTACTGAAATTATACAAAGCTAACTATTATGCAGGATAGGGTGGTGGTGGAAAGGAAGCGGCTACTAAGGAAAATAGAGAAGGATTGTCTTGGCTCTTGGGTATGCTGAAGTAGTTGAGGAATTCTTTAGACTTTGGCAATTCTTGTTGAAATTTATGGCTCTACAAGTTCAGGCATTTCAGAGGAACAGTGCAGTCCTTACCAAGAACACTACACACATGATGGTAAACCCATATGGAAATAAACCAGATTTCAGCTCCTAAGGTTACACACGGCCAGCTGACCACCAAAGCAACAGCAGCTGACTTTTGTTAGTCCAAAGGCTGCATTTGCTGATGACTTTGATCTAGCAAGTTAAATTAAAGTCAACTTTAAAACTGCACTGGAGAGTAAGGTCCATTGAACATAGAGGGATTTACTTCCAACTAACCATTTATACAATAGTACTGCATGAGTCATGTGATTGTCAGATGTGCTAATTTAGGTGTTTTATATACTTTTCTATTCCAGGTGGATATACTGAACTAATAGAGTCTGTGTATTCCCAACACTAGCGCTTCTCATAAAAAACTGCCCTGAAGCTTAGCCTTGGTTAACAAGCAAAACCATCATTAACCAATGACTATTTACTTAAGCCAAAGCAAAACTGATGTTTGGAAAGCCTGCCCCATAAAGTGCTAGGAAAAGCTACAACTCCTAAACCATTGCCTGCGCTAAATGGAAAAGTAAATTTTGGATTAGGGGCTTACATTCAGCATTTTGTTAACTGTGTGTCTTCTCTGTAATAGAAAGATTTTAAAAAAACAGGATGATACCAGAAGAGTATCAAAAACAAAAATAATCTAGTATTGCCATTGTTTACCAATTGCAAGTATTACCTTGACGTATGAATGCATTTCTATAATCTGTATTTAACACCTAAGAAATAGGGAAGGTTTCAATAATTGGTAACTAATTATAAAAAATGATGTTCTAAAATGGCAACATAAAAAATTGAATTTGATTTAATTTTTAAGCTTAGCTTAATATGTTTCTCTTCTAAAAAGAAACCTGGTTTAATATGAACTTAAATGCAAATTTATAATGTCATGAAACTGAATTTTCTTTGAAGAGAAAGAATGAGGAAGAAAACATCTTCATCAGTCATTACAAGATTTAGGTAGGTAGCTGTGTTGGCCTGACACAGTCAAAATATATTAAAAAAATAAAAAATAAAAAATTGCACACGAAAGCTTATACCAAGAACAAACTTAGTTGGTCTCTAAGGTGCTACTAGTCATTACAAGGGTAAAAGTACAGTACAAGAGTTCATATATTATGGTTTGATACTGTGCATCAATTAGAAAGTCATTTTAAACACTAGAATTCAGGTGACGCTATCTTATATCTCACCAGGATCATCCATTGAGCTCATGCAGATTATCTTGCATTTCTGTTTTGTGCCCAGTTACCTGAGCTCTGTGTTGTGTTCAATTCTGAAACTATATGTAGTATGGACATTAATTTACCATAAAGTGGAATGACACTGTTTTGTTCCATATCCATCACCACTCCCTTCTATAACAAGTATTACCTTGGTGTATGAATGCATTCCTATAACCTGTATTTAACACCTAAGACATGTTACAGCCCTATTTTATGCATATTTCCCTGGAAGGGAGTTCCAGTTTGTTTGGTGGGACTGGTTGCCTAATAAGGATGCAAAGGATTCAAAGCTTAGCTTTCAAGTAAGCATTCTTGCTTACAATTCTTTCATGTGCATACACCTTATCTGTAAGCAAACATAATTCTATAGTACATAAGAATTTTGCTGAAGGGTTACATAATGGCTCTATTTGGCTAAAAACTAATACAGTCTAATTGTTACAGTAACCAGGCAAAACATATGCTTGTTAGGGAAGTGTGAATTTATAAGTGGGCAACTGGATTTAAACTGGTTTTTTTCTTCTTAGTGATTTAAATCAATCCATCCACTCACTTTTAAGTTATGTTTTCTCTATATGGATACACATTTCATCACTTTTCCTAACCTCAAGATTACAAACCCTCTTCTGTGCTGTCAAATGGAAGCACATATAAAATCTGTGAAAGTACTAGAACATCAATATTTTCTTTGACAATGACAGATGGCCATTCAATTCAAAAAGGCTGCATTTTCATAACAGAAACAGCAACTATTTTCAAACCCTGAAGAGCATAATACAAACACCTATCTTCTTTACACAAATAGTCATTAAAATATCACAATAAATAATTGTGTAATTAATCTTAATGAGGTAAATGAAAATGAAATTTCCCTAGAAGGCCTAAATGTTACTGTACTGCTTGCTAAAGTGAAATACTTCACAGGTTCTCTTCTAGGGTTTAATGTTAGGGACAATATTGATTAATAGTTCAGTGAGTGGGGATAAAAATGCAGAGTGTCAACAACAGAACCACATAGGTTTTTTCTTTTCTTTTAAAAAGAGCCATTAAAAAATAACAATAAATGCTCAGTTAAATGTTCGCTTAGGACAGTGAACACATCCAATTCCCATTAGTCAGCATATACTTGTATGTTTTAAGAGCAACTGAAAAATGCATCACACTTGCCACTTGAGCCAGTGGTCTTATAAAAAATAACAATTCTGATAATAAAAATCAAATGAAACTACAGAACTCCAATGTTCATAGTCATAAGCACAGTCTTAAAAGGCAAACACTACATCACACCAAGTCCGAATACACAATTTTTGCTTTTATAATACCAATACAATAGCTCACAACCTGATAATGCTCTTGCACATGACTTCTATAACACAAATTGCCTTGTAGAACGATACTATACTCCTATCCACTTGCATGTTACCAGCAGAAATTCAGTGCCACATCCACAGCTCCTCACATTTCTGTGCCTAAGTCACAAGCAGACAATAATAAAAGGTGATGTGAGAAGATCAAGATGTGCCTGTACCAAAGGGTACCGCCTTCATTAACTCCAGGATGACAACTTCTCCCTCCTTGTCCTACTGAAGGGTTTCTAAATCCACTCATTTAAAGCTACCCTTCAGTCCACTGCTGTATCTGAGCATGAATGCACTTTCTTTCATTTTACCTTTTCCCTGTTTCCTCTTCAACTGTTCAGTCCTCATCCCCTTATTTCTTACACCTAAACTATGTTGCTGGGTTTTAAAAAGCTCAGTATTATTTCTAGTTTATGCCAGTCCTTCATAATGTCTTCTTCCTATTTATAACCTCCTTTAGCACAGCAGCGAATCAACCAACCATCTTGATGCTTATTGTGATTGCTTGGTTTCAGACACAATTTGCCCACAATATGATTATGAACACATTTTTCAGAGCAAATTTATATCCTTATTTCCAAGTAGGGGCTTGTTTTTCAAGGGCTGTGTAACATTCCAGAACACTGTGAGCATTACTACAAACATACTAGTAATATTGTGGCAAAGAAGAAGAAAACCAACTTCTGTAACACCATAAAAACTAACATGTTTATTATTGTATTAGTTTGTAGAGAAGAACATCTGATAAAGGAGGTTCTTGGCAATGAAAGCTCATGCTATAAAGTATTGGTTGTGTACAGCAGCAGAGCTTTTTTAAATGAACCTAATGAATAATGCATCTCTTCAGAAGCATTACAGTATAGTTGTCAAAACCAATAGCCTAGAACCTGCTTGCAATATTCAGGTTTATATTGTCTTTACAACAGAAAATGTGGATTCCTGGTATTTTTAAAGGAAAGTTTTTAACCCTGAAGGCTGGGGAACAATATCTAAAAACAAGTCTGTGCAGTTGGCAGGGTGTGCATATCTTGCTGAGTTCCTTGTTCCTCCAACTCTACACCTCCCCTCTTTACTTACTAGTATGTATATTCTAAGACAGCAATATGTGCAAATGGCTAGGTCTGAGTTGAGCTGAATTGGTTCTGAGGTTGCCTGTGTGGACATACTGAGTCCACATACCATAGGTTCAACACCTGTTATTCTAAATGTCATTTTAATACATTGCAATTAGCAAGGTCAGCTTCAGTGACCCTTCTAACCAGGTTTGCAAACTGTAATTTAGAGCACTGCACAACCAGCAAGAAGTCTGGTACATATATAATTCTAAGCAGAGCTAAACTCAAAAAATAGAAGGGAGAGGGAGTTCTCACATAAGAGGAGAGAGAAATAAGCTTACTTTTCCATGGTTAAAAACTGGACTGGCACAGGTGTAACTCTGCCCAGATTAATAACTCCTTAGCTCACTTTAGCCACACACGTGCATTTTCATTCAACTCTAAACAGAGATGGGCAATTTTCATCTATTTCATTTCAACACATACATTAATGGTGACCTGTGGATTTTGATCCATGTCAATGGCAAAGCAAAGAATAAGAAAGCAGCCAATATTCCACATTCTGTCACTCTTGGAAACACGGATGCTGGAAGAGGACACTGACTGTCACAACTCTTTTAAATTGTTTTATTGAATTTGAATATGTTTTGCTTATATGGTTGTAAGCTACACTGGAACTGTGTGATGAAGGGTGCGTAAACTCCTTTCCAGGGAGTCTATATACTTGGTGATGGCATAAGTTTCTATCATCCCATCCTCCAATTCCAGAAACCTGGAACTGGGCCCTTCTCTCCTCCATGTCAGTCTTTGGAATTTAGGCAGGAAGGTTACACCAAGAGGTAATGGAGAACACCATTACTCCTCACACCTGGACATACCACAAAGAGAAATCATTTAATCTGCACCTCCCACATAATTCCATTTGAACAACAGATAATCAAAACATTGAAACACAGCTATAATCCAGGAGGTGTGGGACAGGGCTATTCAGGATGCATAGGAGAAAGAGGGGAAAAATAAGAACAGGAACACTGAGAGAAGTTGGCTTCCAAATATTGGTCTTACAGGACTATTTCAAGAAAGGTTTGCACAACACAGTAAGCTAAACTGTGGCTCACTGGGACTGCACAAATACATGGCATTCCAGAGACCTTGCAGTTTCTTTGCTCCTTCCCCAGTCCTTTTTTGATCCTACTCTGAACTAAGTAATGGTTTGGTTTACCATGTTATCCAAAGCGGGACTTATGGTTATGCTCTCTTTCTCACTAACCATAATCTGCAGCCAACAATAAACCATGGCTAGCAGTGAGAGAGCTTAACTATAAGTCCCCGTTTGGATGAAATGCTTAGCTCTGTGAGGTACAGGAGTAAAGCAGCTGTGAGCTTCTCTCTGGGAGTCCATATGTTTATGCAGTCCTGGTAAGACATGGTTTGGCTTATCCTTTTGTGTCAACCAATCCAATGGATACGAAGTTGTATGAAGCATTGCAGGGGATGGACTAGATTACTTTTTGGGTCCCTTCTAACTCTACAGTTCTATGATTCCAAGTACAGTGGTACCAAGAATACTGTTCCAAGAATAATTCAAATAAATTACAGAAAACAGACTACTTAGGAAAAGCAATATAATGCCACCTAGCATAACACTGACAGCCCATCTCTTTGTACCCACACTGGTATCACCTCCCCCTTACACAACTCCACCCGTCGCCTAGCTCTCCTACCTTACAGGATCATTGTAAAGTTGAACTGGATATTGACGTGTGAGGGAAAGTAGCATACAGTGGTACCTTGTGTTAAGTACTTAATTTGTTCCGGAGGTCCGTTCTTAACCTGAAGCACCACTTTAGCTAATGGGGCCTCCTGCTGCTGCTGTGCCGCCGGAGCACGATTTCTGTTCTCATCCTGAAGCAAAGTTCTTAACCTGAAGCACTATTTCTGGGTTAGTGGAGTCTGTGACCTGAAGCGTACGTAACCTAAAGCGTCTGTAACCCGAGGTACTACTGTAATAATCATTTTATTATTATGACTTGACAGGCTGCCTTCCATATATCCCTCCAGTTTATTTTATTAAATATAATTACAGCACAGCTTTCAAGTTATTAATCAAACCATTCAAAGCAACACACCAGTCCACCACCAGCTGCGTGTTTCTCATCTCCTACCTTACTGAGGGAATACAAAACACACTACTTTCCCTCAGAATCAATGCACACTAAACAGAACGCATAACAGCCTCACCACACTCATTCCACCCATCGTCTGGTTCCATCTCACAGGGCTGCAGTAGGGTTTATACAATTGTATGAGAAGTGCTGCCACTGTTTCCCCCAGTCATCTGTTTCAGTATGCCTTACACTCCCATTTTATTTCAACCTACTTATTCAGGGCAATCTGTACACCACTCAAAACAGCATTCCTAAGTCAATGCAAACCTTTGGACCTCCAGATGTTGCTGGACTCCAACTCTTATCATCCATACCTATTGCCCATGCTGGCATTAGAAAAGCCTTTCTGAAAATTGAATCATCATCAGGCCAAGGGCCCAGCTAGTCCAGCATCCTCTTCTCCCAGTGGCCAACCAGATGCCCCAATGGCAAACATGCAAGCAGAACCTGAACATAAGAGCCCACACCCCTCCTGTGTTTTCCAGAAACTGGTATTCATAAGCTCTGCTCCCTCAAGGACTGTGCAGCCAAAGCATAGCCATTATGGCCAGGAGCCACTGACAGCCCTTTCCTCCTCCACAGATTTGTCTAATCCACTTTTAAAGCCAGGCAAATTGGTGGCCATCTCTGGCTGCAGTGGGAGTGAGTTCTGTAGGCTGCCAATGCGTCGCATGAAGAATTTGACCCGATTCTCCCAACGTCCGGCAGTGTAACAACCAGGACGTGGGAGGCCAGGGTTCAAATCCTGACTCGGCCGTGAAGCACGCTGGGTGATCTCGGCCCTGTCATCGTCTTCCTGTCAATCTAAATCTACTTAATGGGGTTCTTGTGAGGGGACCCTGCACACCCCATTGAGAGGGAAGCTGGGATACAGAGGGGACAGGCAAGCCAGCAAGCAAACCAGCCCAGCGGTTTCGAAAGGGACCCCCCTGCCCCAGTGGCATAGCGTGGGGGGTGCAGGGGGGCCCGGCCGCACTATCTGGGGGTTAGGGTTAGGGGGCGCAAATCCACGGGTTAGGGGGCGCAAATCCACGGGTTAGGGGGCGCAAATCCACGGGTTAGGGGGCGCAAATCCACGGGTTAGGGGGCGCAAATCCACGGGTTAGGGGGCGCAAATCCACGGGTTAGGGGGCGCAAATCCACGGGTTAGGGGGCGCAAATCCACGGGTTAGGGGGCGCAAATCCACGGGTTAGGGGGCGCAAATCCACGGGTTAGGGGGCACAAATCCACGGGTTAGGGGGCGCAAATCTACGGGTTAGGGGGCGCAAATCCACGGGTTAGGGGGTGCAAATTACTTGCCTTGCCCCGGGTGCTGACAACCCACGCTACGCCACTGCCCTGCCCTGAAGGCTTAAGACACGTCACGAAAGGAAAAACGGGGCGAGGAGGGATGAGGAAAAGCAAAGCCACTCCCTCCTAAGCATAGGCCACTTATGGAAGCTTTGAAAACCTTTCTCCTCCTTCCCTGCTCACCTTGAGGGCGTTCTCGTAGATGGTGGCCCTGAACTCCAGCAGCGCCTTCTGGTCGAACTCGCGGCCGTGGATGATGCGCATCTGCTTGAGGAAGGTGGACTTGCCGCTCTCGCCGGCGCCCAGCAGCAGGATCTTGACCAGGCGCCGCACCGAGCGCCGCTCGCGGGCCAGCATCGCGTCGATCTCGCGGCTGCGGCGCCGGGCCTCGCGCTCCGCCTCCCGGCCGCCTTCCTTCCCCGCTTCGCCCGACGCCGGCGGCGGTGGCGGCGTAGGCCTCTCGCCCCTCCGGCCCGACGCCGCGTCGGCCGACAGGAGGCAGCGGCTCAGGGTCCGCACCACCCCGGACATGGCAGGCCGCGGAGAGGAGAGGACGACGACGACGACAGAGGGCGGCGGGCTGAGGAGGCGTCAGGCAGGGGAGCCGCTCTCGGGCCTCGGAGCTAGGAGACCACCCGCCCGCCCATCGCCCCTCCTCACCCGCCGGCGGAGCTGAGGGCGCGGCCCGCCGCGGTTGGCGGAGGGAGGAACCGGCCGCCGCCGCCGCCTCCGCGATTCCCCTCAGAAAAAGGCTTCTTTCCCCTCCCCCACCCACCCGTCAGAAAAGGGCGGGAAAAGGAGCCCCTCGCGCGCCCCTGAACCCTCAACCGTCACTTTCCGGCCGTTGGTCTTCCCTCAGGAGGGAGGGAGGGAGGGGCGGGGGGGGGCAAACAGCGGGGCGACTCGCTCTGCCTTCGCTCCCACTGCCGCCGCCGCCGACTCTCGCCCGCCCCGCCCACTTTCTTCCTCACGCCCACCAGGCGGAGGGGCGGGGCGAGGGCGGGCGGACGCCCTCTCTCCGCTCAATGGGAGAGAAGCATCTCTCGCAAAGTAGCCTCTCATTGGGAGAGACCTATGTCGCTCCAAGCCGGTCATTGGTTTTCTTTTTTTTTTTCTTTTTTTACCCCTGTCGAGTGAGCTCGCTGTGGATTGAGGGGCGGGGACTTTGTAAAGAAAAACCCCGAGAGATTTATGTGAGGGGGGAAGAGGCGGGGTTAGACGCCCCCGCCGACCAATAACAACCGTGGGGAGGGAAGGGAGGGGGAAGGGGATTAGTCCAGGAGGGGTTAAAAAAAAAAAAAGAGGAGACAGGAGGAGGAGCTCCTCCCCTTCAAGGGAGAGGTAGTGGGAGGAGTTTTCCCATGCTGAGAATGGCAGGGAGGCTGACGGCTTCGCTCATTGGATGGGGCGTTGGAGTGACGTCAGTCGGGGAAATCATGAATGGGAAAAGAGGAAGAGGGCGGTGCTCGTAGAGAGATGCGTTCGAGGGGGCGGGGATAGCAACCCCCTGCTAAGAGACCGGAAATGCAGAGCAAGAGCAGCCTCTAGAGATGTCTGTCCGGCGTCTTCTGGAATATAGGGCATGATGTTGTAATGATCTGTATGTTTTAATAAATCTCATGCCTATATAAGCACGTGTTTTTTTATATTGTGTTTTTAAGATGTGAACTGCCTTGAGATCTATGGATAAAAGGGCGACATACAAATTTAATAAATAATAATAAATCACACACACACATTCTACGAATGTTTCCTTGCTTTTTAATCCTAGAATTGTAGAGGCATACCAAGGGTCATGAAATATACTCAGAGTCGCAAAGTGATTTCATGCTCTTTATTCAGCTCATAGTGGTGAGGAGGAATGAATGAATATCCCCTCAAAGTATCTGCTTTATATACATTATTTACACAATGGGCTGCACATGATTGGCTAATTCCGGGTACATAACAGGTCATCTAGTCCAACCCCCTGGAATGACTACTAAAGCATCCCTGACAGGTGTGATGACTGCCACGCCCCCCCAGCCCCCAGATGTTTTATTATATCTGTTTCTATTTTAGCTGTAAGATGCCTTGAATCCCTTTTAGGGAAAAAGACAGATTATAAATGAACACAGCAATGATATAGGAAGCCTCCAAATCTACAGGGTTGCCCTTCAACACCTGCTGCCCTTCCAGATGTTTCGGGCTACAACTAGGGTTCCTGTGAGCTGTAGTCCAAGAGAGCCAGTGTGGTGTAATGGTTAGAGTGCTGTGCTATGAGCTGGAAGTCCTGGGTTCAAATCTCTGCTTTGTTAATGGAGAAATCTGAGGGCTCCCTTGGACAAGAAAGAAGGACGCCAGCCAGGAGTACCAGAGCAAAACAGCAGCCAGTAGGCTTGGTCTTTATTGAAGACCAAGGACTCCCACCTGCCACCAGGTGGAACAAGATGGAAGCCCCAAACAAAAGAGAACCCAAAATTTCATTAGCTGCTAATCCCCATGTTACACCCCCCCAACTACATCACTAATACATCATGATTACATCATGAAAGGAGAGGTCTGGTGGTAGTAATCTGAGCATCCTGGACCCTGCCACATTCCTCCCCTTGCCCTCCACCAAACACCCATCAAGTGTAACAAAAGAGATATTTTCAGTTCCCTGTTTCCCAGCCAAGTTAATCACACCCTTTTGTCTTCATCTGGGTTTGGCATAGAAATTCAACAAACAATAAATATGTTCTAATCCATGTTAGTGGTTATGAATATGGGGCTAAGGAACATATTCACCCCTGATTAGCTAATCCAGAATAATGGAGCGTGATATTTTGATGCCTGCTTGAAGAGCAGGCAGTATTTTGCCAACCACCGTGTGTTGCTTTCTATGTAAGTCCCCCCCCCCCCCCGAACAGGGAATCTCCATGCAGGAAGAGAAATGTGCTCCACAAATGGCATGCAGAAACCTCTCTGTCTCTTTAACACACAATAAACTCTTTCAGTGCAGTCTCCCTTTGTGGTCATGTACAATGCATGCTGCCTCCTTCAGTATCTCTAGAAATCTACCATCTCATCTGTCAGGTGCCACAATTTCTGTAGGGAAAAAAAGATGAAGACTTCTGGAAACAAAATACACCCTTATATCCAGGAGCAAAGAGCACTCGAAAGCAGCCTTTTATATATGGGAAAGTTCTTTCGCACTAGTGCTGGTGTAATGAAAGATCTCTGCACAGAGAACCTGGTAAACCTGTATAATGAGCAAATATACTGAAGTTGTCTGCCATCACTCTGTTCAAAAAAGAGCAGCCCAAGCGACAAGAGGATTCAAGGATCTTCCCTGAAAATAAAGGCTGAAACATTTGAGACTTTTAAGGGTTTTTTTGGGGGGGGGAAGAAGAGATCAAATGGGGCACAAGATGTTGTTGTTGTTGTTTAGTTGTTTAGTCGTGTCCGACTCTTCGTGACCCCCTGGACCAGAGAACGCCAGGCACTCCTGTCTTCCACTGCCTCCCGCAGTTTGGTCAAGCTCATGCTGGTAGCTTCAAGAACACTGTCCAACCATCCCGTCCTCTGTTGTCCCCTTCTCCTTGTGCCCTCCATCTTTCCCAACATCAGGGTCTTTTCCAGGGAGACTTCTCTTCTCATGAGGTGGCCAGAGTATTGGAGCCTCAGCTTCACGATCTGTCCTTCCAGTGAGCACTCAGGGCTGATTTCCTTAAGGATGGAGAGGTTGGATCTTCTTGCAGCCCATGGGACTCTCAAGAGTCTCCTCCAGCACCAGAATTCAAAAGCATCAATTCTTCAGCGATCAGCCTCCTTTATGGTCCAGCTCTCACTTCCCTACATCACTACTGGGAAAACCATAGGTTTAACTATATGGACCTTTGTTGGCAAGGTGATGTCTCTGCTTTTTAAGATGCTGTCTAGGTTTGCCATCGCCTTCCTCCCAAGAAGCAGGCGTCTTTTAATTTCATGGCTGCTGTCACCATCTGCAGTGATCATGGAGCCCAAGAAAGTAAAATCTCTCACTGCCTCCATTTCTTCCCCTTCTAAGATAGGTAGAAATAAACACAAGAAATACCGGTAAACAGAGGGACATATTTCATCCTCTCGTGATTCCAGAACTGAAGCTCACCCAGTGAAACTTACTAACAGTAGATTTGGGTAGACAAACAAAAGCCATTATTCACATGGCGTGTGATTCATCTGTGGAATCCATTGCCACGAGACACAGAGATGGTCACTCTGCATCTTGTGGCAATGGATTCCATAGGCAGATTACACATTGTGTGATGCTACACTTTGGTTTAGCCAAGGGAAGAGAGAGAGAGAGAGAGAGAAGAGAGAATAGTTGGAGCTCTAGGGGGTTAAAGGAATACCCAGAAAAACTGGGTGCTGTGTCTTACAATACTGTGAATCATTCTATTTTTCTCTTATAATTATTCCATTCCTTCACCCCTCTTTTTGGTAGCTGAAGGTGTCTACAGCCCTCATGTCTCCAATTCATTCTGGAGGTCCGTTCTTAACCTGAAACTGTTCTTAACCTGAGGTACCACTTTAGCTAATGGGGCCTCCTGCTGCCGCCACGCGATTTCTGTTCTTATCCTGTTCTTATTTCTGGGTTAGCGGATTCTGTAACCTGAAGCGTATGTAACCTGATGCGCCTGTAACCCGAGGTACCAGGTTAAGAACAGTTTCAGGTTAAGAACGGACCTCCAGAACGAATTAAGTGCTTAACCCGAGGTACCACTGTATCACCCAGTCTCAAATCTCCCATTCTTGAGCAAGGTAATTGAGTGGGTGGTCGCTGAACAACTTCAGGCACATCTGGAAGATGCAGACCATTTGGATCCTGTCAGAGCTGCCCTAGGTCCCAGCTCACAAAGGACCAACGCCAGTTCTGGTTATATACAAAAGTCTTTATTGAAGTTCAGTTTCGATTTCAAAGCCGCGGCGCGCAGCTCTACGCTGTAACAACATGCAAAAAATAAAAAATAAAGAATAAATCTTGTATGAGGAATGTGAGCCCAATATATATTTGCTACCTAAAGGGCAGCTCAAATGCTGCCTCCCTTCATTTTTTTTTTTAAAAAAATCAGATATCCTGCATTCATCTCTCTTCACATACACACGAGCATGGCACGACCAGTCCTGCACAGGAAATGGTAATGTTTCTGTAGGCTTCATCAATAACCACTAATTGTTTCTGCAACATGCCTTCTTCGGGTGGGTAGTGACAGCCCAAAGCCACTAGGTGGCACTGCTCTCCAATTTTTAAAGTACACATTCCGACTCTTCTGCATTTCCTGATTTCTTTCTGTTGCCAATGCTTTTGGTCCTTCTATTACACCTATTTATTATAGATGAAAATAAACCTCATCAGTGGTTACTAACCACAATGGCTTTGATCATCTGAAGCATCTGGCAGGCTTCAGAATACTGGGCTAGACAGGGCTTTGGTCGGATCTGGCAGAGTTGTTCATATGCTCTTACACCCTTCTCCTCTGAGGCAGCAGCTGGGTTGCTGACTGGGCCCATGACCTTGGCAGCCCTGGGTGAGCCAAGGTGGGAGCATTTGCCATTTCAAAATCCCTGCACCTCTCCTTACTTGCAAGTAAACATACATAGGATCATGCTATATGTATAGCGGCCTTTAGGCACAAGAGACCTGGTTTCCAAATCTATTAATAAATGAAATTAAGCCCAAATTAAATGCTTCTCAAATTATCATCATCACAAAAATGCAAAATAAAAACACAAAATACATAATAAAACAAGAACAAACCAAACCAATGAATCCCACCTCTTCCACAAATACATCTAAAAGGACATAGACTACTAATCAGTCCAAGGTCTATTTTTTTTTAAATGATATTTTATTAAGTTTTCACAATAAAGAAGTTATAAGACAATCAATGAGAAAAGCACAAAAAAAATACAAAAGCATAAAAATACAAAAATACAAAAATACAAAAATACAGACAATTGACATAGAAAAAAAAGAAAAAGAGAAAAGAAAAACAAAAATCCCTCTTTTTTTAATTTCTCCTCTTTAGTTAACTTATTTTCCTGACTTCCTCACGCCTCCCTTTTTTGTATTCCACTTAAAAATTGGTTCAGCAAATTCATATCCTATTAGTTTATCCTTAATTATTTTTCCTCACATATTTTAACTTCGAACTTTCATCTAATTTCAATCCACTCTTACATAATCTTTTACCTTATTACTAGAACCCCTTCATTTCATTTCAATGTCATCAACGTTCAAAAATTTTACAATGTTTCTGTAAATAGATTTTGAATTTCCTCCAATCTTCTTCCACCAACTCTTCTCCCTGGTCTCGAATTCTGCCAGTCATTTCCGCCAGTTCCATGTAGTCCATGATAATCAGTCCAAGGTCTAGTTGAAAAGGAATGTTTTCATCTGGCACCTAAAGAGTTATAATGAAGATGCCACACAAACTTCACTTGGGGAGAGCGTTCCACAGATGGGGAGCCACTGCAGAAAAGGCCTGTTTTCATGTTGCCACCCTCCAGACCTCTTGTGGACGAGGCACACAAAGAAGGGTCTAGCATGAGGATTGCTGGGTCTGGTTTGGTTCATATGGAGACAGGCAGTCCTTGAGGTATTGCAGTTTTGAGCCATGAAATACTTGATAGGTCCAAACCAGGACTTTGAATTGGGCCTAGAAACTAATTGGACGCGGGTGGCCCTGTGGGTTAAACCACAGAACCTAGGACTTGCCGATCAGAAGGTTGGTGGTTCGAATCCCCACGACGGGGTGAGCTCCCGTTGTTCGGTCCCAGCTTCTGCCAACCTAGCAGTTCGAAAGCACGTCAAAGTGCAAATAGATAAATAGGTACTGCTCCAGCGGGAAGGTTAACGGCGTTTCCATGTGCTACTCTGGTTCGCCAGAAGCGGCTTAGTCATGCTGGCCACATGACCCGGAAACTGTACGCCGGCTCCCTCGGCCAATAAAGCGAGATGAGCGCCGCAACCCCAGAGTCGTCCGCGACTGGACCTAATGGTCAGGGGTCCCTTTACCTAGAAACTAATTGCATTACAACATCTGGCTGATCCAATTCACGGTGTTCGCGAGGACTGTACTTTAAAGATCACCCCATGTCCTTCTACATGGCTAGAGCAAAGGGGAACATCTCCAAAGGAAAAAGAAAGACGGAAGAAAAGAAAACCCTGTGCACTTTTGCACATGCACTGGGGACTGGCAACGTGGTGAGTGGAAGAGGTGGGGGCATATGAGAATGCGGGAGCTGTGCTCCAGCAGTCCAGGGGTTTCCTCTCTCACAGGAAGGTGGCTGGTTGGCTAAGGGTGAAGTGTAGTTGGGTTCCCATGAGGCAAGGCACAGTGATAACAGCAAGAACCTTTATTGAACAAACAGAACTGGACAACAGGGGCAAAGCAACTGCTTATATACATTTCTGAAAGCCTGGGCCACTCCCACTCCCAACGGGATTGGCTGTGTAAACGTCCAAGCTGCGAATCGTAAGTCAGAGTTTAAGGGCCAATGGCAGAGGCCCAAATCCTGAAATGTTCTGTGATTGGATATCATGTATCGAATCAGAATACAGGGGCTCAGAATCCTTAGTCCAGACTCAAGCTCAGGCAAACACAGACCACGGAATACAAAACAAAGGGGAAGCCGCCTTTTCCTGTAGCATTTCTCCTCCTCATTCTCTTGCCCCATGGAATGAAATTTAACCTCAGTTTTTTCTTGTTGCTGTTGTTGATGAGACAGGAAGTGTTATGTACTGAAGTTCTCACCCTGGGCCAGCAGGGAGATACTGTAGATGGTTTTCACTCAGGTCCACATATGCAAATAAGGAATTGAAAGTGGCGTTCAGTGATTGGATAGTTACAGAAAGTTGTTACTGTTGCTTTGTAGTTGAGCTCTATATAACCAGGTTGGCTGAACCCTTCAGCTCAGTTCTGTTCTAGCCTGTGAATAAACAAGAGCTGTTTGAAGAATCACTGTGTCATCTGATATGTTCAGCCACAACTTAACAAGTGAGGCATGTTTTTGCTCTGAGTGGCTGAGAGGTCAGGGCTTCAAGCAGCTCTTTGATGCAGGGAAAGGGGACCTGAGAAGCTTTGCTGACCTTTCCCTTCCCTTCATCCCAAAGGAATGCCCATGAAATGGTTTTATCTGGATTGTGCTCGTTTTTGGGTTCAGCGCTCTGGTGCAAGGCAGCTGACTCGTGCCAAAGTGCCGGACCCAAAGATGGGATGTTCCCGGATCCAATCAGAAGCTTTTAACGGCTTCTCTGATTCCTGGATGTCTTGCTTAAATCAGGAACCTTAAGCAATATGTAATTGGCAGCCGGTCCAGTCAGGCCAGGATAGGTGTATGCTCAGAACATCCTATTAATTTCTCTGGCAGAGACAGTTAAGCATATGTTTGACTTTCCCAGTGGCATCAATGGGACTTTAAAATGCTTAGCTCTGGCTGGGTCCTGCTTAATGTAATTAAAAGCACATGACAAGATATCCATGCTTATATTCTGGTTGCAATAAGTACTTTGAAGCTTTCATTTAGCCCCACTGACGAAGTGAGTGGCTGCCCTGCGCTGTGCATAACATTACGCCAGAGTTGAAACATTGCAAACCCTCTGCTCCAGCATAATTTCCCATCATGCACCCTGCTAACATTGGTTCATATGCACTGCATATTATGTAAACGCCTGCTAGGCTTCCGGGGTCAACGTCAGTCTCTTTCCATTATTAATTTAGGTCAGGTGTGCCACATTTAATTTTCATTTTCCTCACACAGTCTTCTTCTTGCCCCCCAAGGGGGATGAAATATAAATACTAAAATATGTGTGTCATGGCTCCTTTGTCAATTAATCTTCACCCATTCCATAATTCTTAGAGGAACGACTGTTCGCCTTCATTAGCATTCCGAGCCAGGGCTGCCACGCAAGTTAGTTTACTTTCGGAACACGGCGCCTCCAACTACTCTTCAAATTATTAATTCTTGAAAGATGCTGAATATGTTTTTGAACCTGATGTATGGCTCTCCCATCGACGTTCTGCAACAAGGCCCTTGCCGGGTTCCACAGAAGAAATGAGTAAGGAGCTGGGCTCGGCGATTTGCATAGCCAAGGTTGAGGCCCACCATGCAAATGAAGGATCTGGAGAACCTCGACAGGTGTGGGGATGGGAGCAGGTGTGAGTGATGGCCGGATGTGGTGCACTTCAGTGGCTCTGCACCTTTGAACATGGCGGGGTCCACAAGGATGGGAAACAGATGGACTTCATAGTTTAGAGAAAGCGCTAGCAAGAGGCGACCTTAGGGAAGTTTGTCAAATTATGCAGGGCATGGAGAAAGAAAAGTTTTTCCCCTCCCTTCTTGTAACATCCAGAGAAGCTGAATGTTGGAAGATGCAAGGCAGGGGAAAGGAAGTACTGTATTTTTCGCTCCATAAGACGCACCTGACCATAAGACGCACCTAGTTTTTAGAGGAGGAGAACAAGAAAAAATATTTTGGGTGCAGGCTGTAGCCATGGACATGCTATGTGACCTGATGGTGAATTTGGGGTGACCCAATGTAAAAATCCTGAGGATCCATGGGCTTCTACCTCCCCCCTCCCAGGCAGCTTCCGCTAGCATCCTTTATCTCTCTCCCGATCCCACCAATCAGCTGCTTCCTTTCAACACTCCCTTCCTTCTTGTTTGCCTTAGTGTCTTTTCCTTAGCTGGAGCAGTTTTTTGCTCCTCCTCTTCTTCTATTTTCTTTCCTCATTGATTTAGTCTTCCTGCTTCCCCCTTTGCAAGTTTGCTGTCTTTACCTCCCCTCTCCCAGGCAGCCTCTTTTATTGCTAGCATCCCTTACCTCCCTCTCCAATCGCTTGCCGATTAGTGGCTTTGTTTCCACACCCACTTCCCTCTTTTTTTTTAAATTATAAAAAAAGCGTTATCTGCTTTTAGCCCCTGGGCAATTCGGCTCCAGGGACCATGCATTCGCTCCATAAGACACACAGACATTTCCCCTCACTTTTTAGGAAGAAAAAAATGCGTCTTATGGAGCGAAAAATACGGTACTTCGCCCAGCTTCAATGGCTTCTGGCCATGGTGGCTTTGCTCTGCCTCCATGGCAGAAATGGAAGTTCTTGAAGCCACAGGAGAAGAGAGTTGCTCACATCCCACTGGCAGGTTTCCCACAGGCATCTGGCCAGATTTAGGTTTGATGCAGCCCTCAGCTGCTGAAGGTAATGGAACCCTTTAGATGTCCAGCTGTCCTTTGTCAACAACAAATTGTCGCTGGTTTTTTGTGTTGAATATATGCTGTATGGTAATTTCTGGACCTAATAGGTATCCAAAGCCATTTGCACATAACAAAATATGTATTGTATCAAAGTAATTGTTGAACTGAAACGCAACCAGTCAATGCAGAATGTAAGCAGCCTATATATAGAAAGGAGCAAAACAGTGATATTTGAGGGAGCAGGCTAGCAGGCGGGGCTCATGACTTACATCAGAGGAGCCTGCACAACACAAAACACTATTGCTGTATGTAGATTTTATTTGTTTTTTATCTTATATTTTGGAAAAGTACATCCAGTTTATTCCTTTAAATTTTTTTGGGGTCCCCAAGAGAGTGGGGCCCTAAGCTATAGCTTGTTTAGCTTATACGTAAATCTGGCGCTGTGGGCCACTGTGAGAACAAGGTGCTGGACTAGATGTGTCATGGTCCTGACCCAGCAGGCTTTTCTTATGCTCTTACTCTACAAATGTTTTCAAGGATCCTTCCCCAGCCTGGTCCCTCCACAGCTTGGGGCCACAGCTCCCACTAAGTTGGCTTGGACCAATTGGAGTTGCAGTTGGAGGTTGGTAGGCAAAGCATGGTTTTAAAGCATGGGTGGGCAAGTGTGGTGCCCAAATCCAGCCCTAAAACGATTTCAGTGGGCTCTGGGTTACCCATGCTGCTCAAAGAACATTCCCTCCAACATGTTGAGTACCAAAACCACGTGACCCGCATGGAGCCCAAAAGACGTGCTTTTCTCGAGGCCATGCTGTTGCAGTGATCAAAACTGTGTGTTTTGGGGCACCGTGCAAGATTGTGGGTCCCCAAAGGTGATTTTTTTCAGCTTGAGATAGCGCATAATTGCGCAAGACCACAACATGCAAAACGGCTGCCATGATCTCGCAGGGAGAAATAGGATGTCCTGGTTTTTCTGCGACACTTGTCTGTATAATACAGGGGTCACCAAACTTTTTCAGCAGGGGGCCGGTTGACTGTCCCTCAGACCTTGTGGGGGGCCGGACTATATTTTTTGGGGGGAAATGAACGAATTCCTATGCCCCACAAATAACCCAGAGATGCATTTTAAATAAAAGCACACCTTCTAATGTAAAAACATGCTGATTCCTGGACCGTCCACGGGCCGGACTGGGAAGGTGATTGGGCTGGATCCGGCCCCCGGGCCTTAGTTTGCCTACCCATGGTATAATATGTGGGTGCAAGGGTGTAGAAAGGTAGGCGGGCTGCCCTGGATGTCATCCCTGAGGGCAGGTGACAAAATACCCCTAGGCGGATCGCCGCCCCGCCCCCCTCGGCATCAATCGCCCCCTGAACACCCATCCCCACGCCCATCGCCCCCCTGGATGCTGATCGCACCACCCCCTGGGTGCATGGCTGGGTGCCCAAGTGGCTAGCTCCATTGCTGTGTGGAAGCATGCAACGATGCTGCGAAGCCTGGACATGTGTGCTCCCTGAGATTTAGGGTCTTCCTTCTAGCCATCACCTCTTGTAGCAAGTTGGGGTGGCCAAGGAGCATGGCATTTCTGGCCCTTGGGCCCAGTATAATAATAATAATAATAATAATAATAATAATAATAATAATAATAATAATTTATTATCTATACCCCACCCATCTGGCTGGGCTTCCCCAGCCACTCTGGGCGGCTTCCAACAGAATATTAAAATACTGTAATACATCATACATGAAAAGCTTCCCTAAACAGGGCTGCCTTCAGATGTCTTCTAAAAGTCTGGTAGTAGTTGTTCTCTTTGACATCTGGTTGGAGGGCGTTCCACAGGGAGGGCGCCACTACCGAGAAGGCCCTCTGCCTGGTTCCCTGTAACTTGGCTTCTCGCAGTGAGGGAACCACCAGAAGGCCCTCGACGCAGGACCTCAGCGTCTGGGCAGAACAATGGAGGTTGAGACGCTCCTTCAGCTATACTGGACCGAGGCCGTTTAGGGCTTTAAAGGCCAGCCCCAACACTTTGAATTGTGCTCAGAAATGTACTGGGAGCCAATGTAGGTCTTTCAAGACTGGTGTTATGTGGTCTCGGCAGCTGCTTCCAGTCACCAGTCTAGCTGCTGCATTCTGTTGTTGTTTTTTTTAAATAATATTTATTAAAATTTCAAAAAAGTTACAAGAATAAAAAAAGAAAAGAAAAAGAAACAAAAAAATTACAAAATACAAAAAGTAAAAACAATTAAAAACAAATCAACCTTTCCATATCTTGACTTTCATTTACTTGTTTCCCTGACCCCCTCACACCTCCCTTTTTTGTGTCCTAGTTCAGTTAGTTATTTCAGCAAATCCTTTCCATTTTTACTTTTATCTTAGTAATTTATCATAATATATTATAACTTTACATTCTCACCTGTTAATAATCCATCTTTAAATACTCCTTTATAACATTTACTGCTAAAACCACATAACTTCATTCCAACATCCTTCTAACATTCCTTAATTTTACAATATTTCTGTAGATAGTCTTTAAATTTCTTCCAATCTTCTTCTACCGACTCTTCTCCCTGGTCTCGGATTCTGCCAGTCATTTCCGCCAGCTCCATGTACTCCATCACCTTCATCTGCCATTCTTCCCGGGTGGGTAGTTCTTGTGTCTTCCAATACTTTGCGATGAGTATTCTTGCTGCTGTTGTGGCATACATAAAAAAAGTTCTATCCTTCTTTAACACCAATTGGCCGACCATGCCCAGGAGAAAGGCATCTGTTTTTTTCAGGAAAGTATATTTAAATACCTTTTTCATTTCATTATAGATCATCTCCCAGAAAGCCTTAATCCTTGGGCACATCCACCAAAGGTGAAAGAATGTACCTTCAGTCTCTTTACATTTCCAACATTTATTATCGGGCAAATGATATATTTTTGCGAGCTTGACTGGTGTCATGTACCACCTGTATATCATTTTCATAATATTCTCTCTTAAGGCATTACATGCCGTCAGTGGCGTAGCGTGGGTTGTCAGCACCCGGGGCAAGGCAAGTAATTTGCTCCCCCTAACCCGTGGATTTGCGCCCCCTAACCCGTGGATTTGCCCTAACCCCAGATGTTGCGCCCGGTGCGGCCGGCACCCCCTGCACCCCCCACGCTACGCCACTGCATGCCGTAAACTTCATACCTGTGGTCCATAACTGTTCCCAGTCAGCCAGCATAATAGCTGCTGCATTCTGGATTAGTTGTAGTTTCCGGGTCACCTTCATAGGTAGCCACACAAAGAATGCATTGCAGTAGTCCAAGCGGGAGATAACTAGAGCATGCACCACTCTGGCGAGACAGTCTGCGGGCAGGGAGGGTCTTATCCTGCGTACCAGATGGAGCTGGTAGGCAGCTGCCCTGGACACAGAATTGACCTGCGCCTCCATGGGCAGCTGTGAGTCCAGAATGACTCCCAGGCTGCACACCTGGTCCTTCTGGGGCACAGTTACCCCATTCAGGACCAGGGAGCCCTCCACACCAGCCCACCCCCTGTCCCCCCAAAACAGTGTCTATAGAAAAGAGAGAACCCCCTGCTCTGGAAGAGAGGGCCAATGGCTTCAAGTGACAAGGAAGGCGATTCCAAATAAACTTCAGGAAGAACTTTCTGACGGCGAGAGCTGGAATAGTGGAATTGCAGGGGGTTGAACTTGGTGGTCCTTGCAACTCTATGACTCTATGAATATAGAAGCTGGCCTTCCCGTCACGTTTGAAAGCATGAGAGTTAAAAGCAAGCCAGAGGAACCAGCAGAGTTTTTGCCAGGAACTGAAGCTACCAGCTCAAGCGAACATCTGTTTCCCCTTCAAATGCAGAGCCGCAACAGCGAGCCACGCACGAGTTTTATGAAACCCTGTTAATTTCCTGCTGGCCTGGGGATCTCTCTGTCAGTCTCTGTTTCTGTCTAATCAGATGAAAAGTATTTTCGCAAAATGCCGCAGGAGGGGGGAGGCGCTCAGGGTTTGGCAAACAGTGGGGGTGGTGGTTTCATTTTCAATAACAATTGTTATTCTTATTTTTAACGGCCAGTCTAGTTACGAAGTATAGCAGTCTGCAGCAGTGTCAAGCAGCACAGCACTAGGCCTGTCTACTCAGACGTAAGCCCAATTGAGTGCGGTGGACCTTACTCCCAGGTAAGTGCGTATAGGATTGCGGCCTGAAGTGCTTTGTAAAGGTAAAGGGACCCCTGAACATTAGGTCCAGTTGTGGCTGACTCTGGGGTTGCGGCACTCATCTCGCTTTATTGGCCGAGGGAGCCGGCGCACAGCTTCCGGGTCATGTGGCCAGCATGACTAAGCCGCTTCTGGCGAACCAGAGCAGCACACGGAAACGCCGTTTACCTTCCCGCCAGAGTGGTACCTATTTATCTACTTGCACTTTGACGTGCTTTCGAACTGCTAGGTTGGCAGGAGCAGGGACTGAGCAACAGCAGCTCACCCCGTCGTGGGGATTCGAATCGCCGACCTTCTGATCGGCAAGTCCTAGGCTCTGTGGTTTAACCCACAGCGCAACCTGCGTCCCTTCAAAGTGCTTTGTATCTCGTTTGTATCTTCATAAATACAACATTAGCTGTGCTGTATTTTAACAGCTAAGGCCTGAACTGTGTGCTGCAGCCTTGGACAACCTGGTACCATCCAGATGCTTTTGACTACAACTCCCATCAGCCCCTTCAGCTAGTGGAGTATGCAGTTCTACAAAGGCTGCCGTACTGTTGACTAGTATGGGACAACCAGCTACAGGGAATCAGGCAAAAGGCCTTCTCGGTAGTGGCCCCCACCACTTGACGCAGAGATAAGGATTCCACACACCATCAGGAGAACTTCATTTATTCATTCACATGTCTTTTGAGAGCACTGGTTAATACACTTTATGTATTCAGTGGTCTGTGTTTGCCTGAGCTTGAGTCTGGACTAAGGATTCTGAGCCCCTGTGTTCTGATTGGATACATGATATCCAGTCACAGAACATTTCAGGATTTGGGCCTCTGCCATTGGCCCTTAAACTCTGACTTATGATTTGCAGCTTGGAAGTTTAGACAGCCAATCCCGTTGGGAGTGGGAGTGGCCCAGGCCTTCAGAAATTTATATAAGCAGTTGCTTTGCCCCTGTTGTCCAGTTCTGTTTGTTCAATAAAGGTTCTTACTGTTATCACTGTGTCTTGTCTTGTGGGAACCCACCTACGCTTCAATACATATAAAGGCTCTGTCCTCACGGGCCCATCGCTAGAATCTGGATCTGGGCACTTTACTTGCCCTTGAAGTAGGAAGCGCCAAAGTTAACAGGGTGCGTGTGGGAAGCTTGAGGACCCCGCTTTTTACCTGTTAAAAAGATAAGCATGTTTCTAGTCCACATGCTTATGGAAAGAAAAGGCCTGGAAACAATCGAAGCTCTCGGACAAGGACTGGATCTCCAGGTGTGGCTCATAACAGCTCCCTTCCACTCCAGCTAGTGGCCCCATAGGCAGGGAGGATGTGGGCTTCTGGAGGGCCGGATGTTCTGCAACCCTGTCTTAGCTGCTCTGACTCCCAGAAGCCTCCCAGAGACAGCTCCGGGTGGGAGCTGCAGACGCAGCATCGTGGGAGTGACTGTCCTTACGTCCTTCCTGCTGGCCCGGCCCACCCATGAGGCAAAGTGAGGCAACTGCCTCAGGTGGCAGAATCCCCAGTAGCAGCAGATCCAGCCTCCGAGGAACGAATTACCCACTGCTGCTGCTGCTGCTGCTGCAGCCATGTGCTCCTTTGAGGCCAGATCTGCCAGCTCCTCAGCAGAGGCGTAGGAAGGGGGTCCGCCCCAGGTGTCATGACTGAGGGGGGCAACAAAATGGCAGGCAAGTGGGCGGCACACCTTGCGCCCTGCGGAGAGCAGGAGGAGAGTGAGCAGCAGCTTCCCCGCCCCTCTCCTAATAATAATAATAATAATAATAATAATAATAATAATAATAATTTATTATTTATACCCCCGCCCATCTGGCTGGGCTTCCCCAGCCAGTCTGGGCGGCTTCCAACAAAATATTAAAATACAGTAATGCATCAAACATTAAAAGCTTCTTGTTATGTACTGAGTTGAATAGGATCCAAAAGGCAGCAGTCTGATTGGTCCTAGAACAATAGGATCCAGAATGCAGCAGTCTGATTGGTCCACAGGAGCCACCCAATCCAGCTCCAGGTGGAAGTGAACCCGCAACCTGATTGGCCTACAGGTGAATCCCGGAATTAGCCAATCACGTGGGGCCCATTGTGTAAATAATGTATATAAAGCAGACATTCTGGGGGAACTTCCATTCCTCACTACTATGAGCTGAATAAAGAGCATGAAATCCACTCTCGACTTCAAGTATATTTCACTTCTCTAAGCAGGGCTGCCTTCAGATGTCTTCTAAAAGTCTGGACTGTGGCGCGTGAGAGGGCACCCTCCGTGCCCCGCCCCCCTTGGGAGCATGCCAGGCCTGGACAGTGCAGGCATACGCTCCACCGCTGCTCCTACCCAGCTCACCCCCAAAATGCTGCCTCTACAGCAGCCTCTTGGCCAACAGGAGGCGCTGCTTGTCTCCTCCCACCCTTGTTCCTGATGTAGCTCTTTATCCTCCCCTCGTTCCGGAGGTAGATCTTCCTTCACCTTCTTCCCTGGTGAGGGTGGGGGCACCATTTTGTGGCTTGCCTCAGGAGCCAAAACGTCTTGGGCTGGCCTCACCCAGTGGCGTAGCGTGGGGGGTGCAGGGGGGCCGGCCGCACCAGGCGCAACATTTGGGGGGGGGCCGCGCTTGCCGCCTCCGGAGTCGCCGAAGAGCCTCGGGCGCGGGCTGTAGCAGAGCCCCATGTCTTGCGGAACCGATGAGCTGTGCGCTCGTCCGGAGTGAAGGCGTCCGGCAGGCAGCGGCTCTCAGCGCTTGCCGCGGTCCCCGCACGTCAGGGCCATGGAGGGCACGCCAGGCAGCCCCTCCTCACAGCCCCGCCGCCGCCGCCGCCGCTGCTGCTGGGCCATGTTGCATTTTCCTCGCCTCTCTGCCCTCCTCCTCCTCCGGGCAAGCGGCGTTTTTGGGCGGCAGCGCCAGCGGCAACTCGCCTCAGATCACCTGACACGGACCTGCCGCCGCCGCCGTGGCTACCTTACCGTAAATACCCCAGCCCAGGCAGCAGCAAGAAGCAGCTGGCAGCGGCGGCAGGTTAGGGGTTAGGGGGCGCAAATTACTTGCCTTGCCCCGGGTGCTGACAGCCCACGCTACGCCGCTGGCCTCACCTCCCTGAGGGCAAAGAAAATGGTGACACCACACAGTGGCAGAAAAAGCTCGGGGGGAAATGCCTTGGAGGTGTGCAAGGCAGCGAGGCGGCAACTGCAGACTGCTGGCTAGAGGTGCTCGTCCCATTTCTGCACCGGCCCATTGGATTTCCCATTATTTAGAGCTTTTATTTATTTCCCCATGCCTCGGCGATCTCGTTGTTTACTTGTAACATTGTGCTGACAGCTTCCTGGTTCCCTAAGGCTTTCTATCTGCTGGCATAAAAGCGGGGGGACAATGCACACTGCACCTGTGTTACAAGAGGGTCCCTTCCCCCCCTCCACGCCTGTCAAAAGGCAGGGATTAGATGCAGAATAATGCAGCCCCTCCACCCAGCGCCTCCCCCCCCCCAAAAGCTGTAACTCAGCCTTTGGACGCTACCGGCACCATAAATTTGGACAGAAAGTGCAGCTCAAGCAGTTTGGGAACAAGAGCCACTGAGTCTGATTGAATTACGGCGACGGAAGGCAGCTGGGATCCCCCCGCAACCAGGTTGTTAGGCGCTCTGGCGTAGGGAATGATTACTGGTGATTTTAATGAGATTGACTTTTAATTTATAACTTGGGGAGGGGGGAGGAGGAGAGACCTGAGAAAGATGGTGCGTGGCCAGAGCGGTTGGGCGAAGGGAAACGGAGCAAGCTCCAAGCAAAGGTCATCTCGAGGCCAGCTTCTGGTGGCCTTTCCCCTTTTCTTGCAAATTTACGGCCTCGGCAGGTGAGCAGGAGGAAGTGCACTGTTGTTGTTGCAGCAGTCATTCCAGCAGGTTGCTCCAGTCAGTGGCGTAGCGTGGGTTGTCAGCACCCGGGGCAAGGCAAGTAATTTGCGCCCCCTAACCCGTGGATTCGCGCCCCCTAACCCTAACCCCCAGATGTTGCGCCCGGTGCGGCCGGCCCCCCTGCACCCCCCACGCTATGCCACTGGCTCCAGTGAGCATTGTATGTCCCCAAAAGTCGTACTGGAGGGGCTGGTCAGACCAGGGTGAGGGGTGGGAGCAGTTGGAAGAGTTACCCAGTGAGTTGGGACAGGCAGCTTCAGGATTCAGCTTTGAGACGGAACAGATAACTGTCACGGTCCGGTTCACAGGCAATCGAAATCCCAGCTGGGGACGTTGGGACCGGGGGCAAGATGGTGGGGTGGGAGCAGGAATGGGAGTCCAGAAGCCAGGAGTTAGGAAGCCAAGAATCCGAGGGTCAAGAAGCAAGGAGTCACGAAGTCAGGGGTCCAAGGATCTAGAAGCAAAGAGTCACGAAGTCAGGGGTCCAAGGGTCAGGAAGCAAGGAGTCACGAAGTCAGGGGTCCGAGGATCAAGAAGCAGGGAGTCACGAAGTCAGGGGTCCGAGGATCAAGAAGCAGGGAGTCACGAAGTCAGGGGTCCAAGGGTCAGGAAGCAAGGAGTCACGAAGTCAGGGGTCCGAGGATCAAGAAGCAGGGAGTCATGAAGTCAGGGGTCCGAGGATCAAGAAGCAGGGAGTCACGAAGTCAGGGGTCCAAGGGTCAGGAAGCAAGGAGTCACGAAGTCAGGGGTCCAAGGGTCAGGAAGCAAGGAGTCACGAAGTCAGGGGTCCGAGGATCTAGAAGCAAGGAGTCACGAAATCAGGGGTCCGAGGATCAAGAAGCAAGGAGTCAAGGAGCCAAACACAGCAAGGCAGGGAACATGTTGCTGTGGCAAAGAGCCGAAGGGAAATGCTGACCTTATATCCCTTCCCAGCTCTTGCCACCAGGTGCTGTGAGTTACCAATGGGCCTCACCTGTGAGGCTGCGCCTTGCCTCTTCAGAACAAACTTAGGAAGGCCCCAGTCCGGCAAAGTCCTATTGGTCGCAGGGCCTGGCTCCTGCAGGCACTCCTGACAATAACTCAGGAGGGAGTTACAGATGAGGAGTCCGATCCCCGAAAGATCCCAGCTGCATGTCCCACGGGTGCTCTGCCCTGCCCCGTCTCACGTCACCCAGATGTTCTGCACCCACTGTTGTGCCCGCCTGGATCCCAATCCTGGCACCCCCTCTACAAACACTGGAGCCCACCCCGGCCCATCTTCTCAAGAGGAGACGGCCACTCAGTCTGGTTCAGAGCAGCCTCTGCCACTGCCAAGGTTGTAGAAATGCAAACGCAAGCAGTGTCCTCACAGCAAAGACAGGGTTGCTCTTAGACTGAGGGACAAGCTCTGCAGCTCAGGCTTTCTTTAACCTGTTCCGGCAGCTTGGTCCTTCAGCCTAAATGGTGACCTTGAAGGGCCCAGTTCAGTCTCTCCCATGGAAACAGTGCTGTTGGCAGGGAAGACGCCCACCTGCTTTAAAATAATAGTGTAGGGGGGCATGTTGCTCTTCAGGAACTATGATGGTGGCTCGATTTGCCACCCCCCCGGGCTCCAGCTGCTTCTTTGTAACCTTAATGCTGGCAACATTGATGAGAAAGAAACAGGATCTGGAGAAATACATGGCGCCACAAAAGAAACAGAAAGGGTGGGAGAGGGGGAGGGGGAGAGGCACTCAAAGGATTCCAGTACTATCACACTCCATCATCCTGGCGTCCAATCAACTCAATTTTATGCACCAAAAATACTGACATATTATGATTAGATCATTGAATGCAGCCTCATATTTTATCACTGAGCTTTCAAGATTGGACGTGAAATAGATATTTACCCGCTAGAGGGAAAGCAGATGGAATGATTAAGGGGGGAGCTCAAGAAGTGTGAAGGGATGTTGCAGGCCGTATCCTCAAGTATCCGACAACGAGGACGTGAGAGAGCTTTGCTATCAGCAGGCTACAGCCTCCCAGCCTCTGTTCCTATGGAGAGAGGGGGTTTATTGACACTTGTCTTGCTGCTTTCCCCTGCTCTTTAGTGCTCAATCAGAACAAACAGCAATTCAAGTTTTCACCGGACTAGCATTTGCTCTCATTTCATACCCTCCAACATTTTTCCAATGAAAATAGGGCTGATTGCCGAAGAATTGATACTTTTGAATTATGGTGCTGGAGGAGACTCTTGAGAGTCCCATGGACTGCAAGAAGATCAAACCTCCCCATTCTGAAGGAAATCAGCCCTGAGTGCTCCCTGGAAGGACAGATCCTGAAGCTGAGACTCCAACACTTTGGCCACCTCATGAGAAGAGAAGACTCCCTGGAAAAGACCCTGATGTTGGGAAAGATGGAGGGTGCAAGGAGAAGGGGACGACAGAGGACGAGATGGTTGGACAGTGTTCTCGAAGCTACCAACATGAGTTTGACCGAACTGCAGGAGGCAGTAGAAGACAGGAGTGCCTGCTGTGTTCTGGTCCATGGGGTCATGAAGAGTCGGACACGGCCAAACAACAACATCTAATAACAATAACAATAACAATAACAATAACAATAACAATAACAATAACAATAACAATAACAATAACAATAACAATAACAATAACAATAACAATAACAATAACAATAACAATAACAATGATTTTACTAGTTATACCCCACCCATCGGACTGGGTTGCCCCAGCCACTCTTGGCAGTTTCCTCCATATATTAAAAACATAACAAAACATTAAAAATTAAAAAACTTCCCTATACAGGGCTGCCTTCAGATGGCTCAGGGGTCAGATAACGCCAAATTTTATCCAATGAAAATAAGGACGTCCTGAGGAGAAGTGGGACATTCTGGGATCAAATCAGAAACTGGGATGGCTGTAAGGTTCTGAGGGTATTTGCCTCAAACCGAGTCTCCCAGAAGTAATTCTTCTTCGTCACTAGAGATCTGTTTCCCACTGCAAGCCAGGCAGGTTGGCCTACATGCTTCAAGGGGGCTGTGCCACCAGCATTTCAGCAGCCGGCTGCAAGGGGCAATCCCAACCTACCCTATGCTCTATAAAGTCTCATCCTCGGAGTCTGCGCTGCAGTCAGAGCAACTTGTCACTAAAGTGGAGACCCCCAGCGGCTGGGTTCTCTCACCACCCCCACCGTCAAACGTATTGCAGTTCATTCCTTCCCACCAGAAGGCAACAGGGCTCAACCTGACGCACGGGACCCTGTGCCTTGCCATTTAGAGAAGAGAAGCATTGCATCATTTGAGCCACAGTACAGTGGTGCCTCGCAAGATGAAAATAATCCGTTCTGCGAGTCTCTTCATCTAGCGGTTTTTTCGTCTTGCGAAGCAACCCTATTAGCGGCTTAGCGGCTTAGCGCTATTAGCGGTTTAGCAGCTTAGCGGCTATTAAAGGCTTAGCGGCTTAGCAGCTAAAAGGCTATTAGCGGCTTAGCAGCTTAGAAAAAAGGGGGGAAAGCGAAAAAAATCGCAAGACGTTTTCATCTTGCGAAGCAAGCCCATAGGGAAATTCGTCTTGCGAACCGCATCGAAAAACGGAAAACCCTTTCGTCTTGCGGGTTTTTCGTCTTGCGAGGCATTCGTCTTGCGGGGCACCACTGTACACACTAATAACAGCAGGAGCCACGTCTTCTGCTTTAAGCAGGGAGCAAGGATGCTGCTGAACTCGAGGTCCTTTAAATAGGGCTTAACAGCAGATGGGAGACAATAGGAATTGGGTTTTTAAGTATCAGACAATATTGAGGGGGTGGGATTGTTTGCATTCTGGTCTGCACAGGCATGGAGATTTTCAGAGAAATGGAGGCTGTATTGTGCTGCAAACATTTCTTTATATATTATGTTTGGGGTTGTTGTTGTTTTTTGCTTTGTTTTTTGCATTTTGCCATTTTCTCTTCAGACTAGCTTTTGCAGGTTTCCCTAGGACTGATTTACACATTTATCACTGCCGCATCCATGGTGACTTGTGCAGCCAGATAGGCCGTCATGGAGCTAATAGCGCAGGTAGAATTTCCATATTGCCTCCCTAGAAAGGCTTTTCAATTGAGCTGGTTCATGCATTCAGGGGTGATCTACACATTATGCAGAGTGCAATGGCAAAATGAGATGTGTGTGTGGTGCAGAGAAATCTGGACTCTACCACTTCAGACTACAGATGAGGAGCCACGATTCTGACTGCTCCCTGCACATAGAAAAAAGTAAGGCTGAAATCCAAACCACACTTACCTAGGACAGCACTGGATTTAGGGTGCTGTGGGCAATTCCCCTGCACAGGGCGCAGAACTAAGGGGGTGCATAATAATAATAATAATAATAATAATAATAATAATAATACCCACCTATATTTCTACAGGTACCTACTGAGAAGATTCATTAAAAAGCAATTATACTGAAATGAATTATTGTAAAAATAAGAAATATTTAGGGGGGAGCACCAAATATTGCCCTCACTCTGGGTGCCTTATTATCACGATCTGCCCCTGGCTAGGAGTAAGACCCATTGAATTCAATAGGACGTACCCCAGTAGACATGGTTAGGAGTCCACCGTATTGCACCATGGAGCATTGTTTAGCAAAACCCACTTCCTGATGTGTTTATTATTTATCCATGACATTCACACCCTATCTTTCCTCCACGAAATTCTAGACAGCCATGGATCTGCCCTATGGCTTCTGCTGTCAAGAACGATGCAAATAATTCATTCAGCTTTTCTGCAATCTCCTTACCCTCCTTTTCCATCCAAGGGCCCAACCGCCTCCCTAAACTTCTCCTGCCATTAATGTCTTTAAACGAGGTCTGGTTGGTCTTAATGCTTTTAGCAATGTGCTGCTCAGATTCTTTTTTAGGACCACTCATTAATGGCGTCACCTCCAGCCAGGAGCACAATCTTCAGCTAATAGTTCCTATGGAACACTTTGCTCCAATTACAGATAGGTAGCCGTGTTGGTCTGCCATAGTCAAAACAAAACAAATTCCTTCCAGTAGCACCTTAAAGACCAACTAAGTCAGTTCTTGGTATGAGCTTTCGTGTGCATGCACACTTCTTCAGATACACTCTGAAGTGTGCATGCACACGAAAGCTCATACCAAGAACTGACTTAGTTGGTCTTTAAGGTGCTACTGGAAGGAATTTGTTTTGTTTTGACTTTGCTCCAAGCTTAACATAACAAAGCTGATACTTAACAGACCTGGATAGAGCCATTAACTTAGCAGAAGGACTTCTTTTTCTGCAGAGCGCCAGTGTGGTGTAGTGGTTAAGAGCGATAGTCTTGTAATCTGGTGAACCGGGTTCGCTTCCCTGCTCCTCCACCTGCAGCTGCTGGGTGACCTTGGGCCAGTCGCACTTCTCTGAAGTCTCCCAGCCCCACTCATGTCACAGAGTGTTTGTTGTGGGGGAGGAAGGGAAAGGAGAATGTTAGCCGCTTTGAGACTCCGGAAGGGGAGTGAAAGGTGGGATATCAAATCCAAACTCTTCTTCTTCTTCTTCTTACAAAAATAAAAGCATAGGTTTAGACCCCCGGGCCCCAAGATGGCATCTAGACAAAATTCCTAAATGCACAACATTGTGACCTTCTCCAAGCTGCAGCAAACAGAGTCTCCTCATTCTCCACAATGTGTCAGATGGCTCACAGCTACCAGTCATCAAGCAGACAGAATCAAATGATGCATAAGCATGAATGAAACCATCCAGAAATGTGCTCAGCATGAGGCAGTAAACATGCATGGAGGTTTTTAGCTGGAACACTACAGACCCCTCTTGTAAGTGCTCCCTGCCTACAGGGACTTAGGAAGGGGGGGTCACCCCGGGTTCCATCATGGAGGGGGGGGTGTCAAAAAGGAACCATTACTGCCCTACTAGGGCGGTTCATTAAAAACTTTTATTTTTAAAATGCCTGCTCCAAAGGTCTGATCTTACTACACTTGGGATTATATAGCTATATCTGAAATGTCATGCCTATCAGTTAATATCTTGACCCTCCTCCACGAAACTAACTGTTTACTTGGCCGTTTTCATATGTCGTGAAGGTTGAAATTTCAATTCAGTGGAGCCAAAACACAATCCATCCTGTAGATTCAAGTATCTGTCCACAGTCGCCTCCTTGTTATCAGAGGCCTATAACCCACATTCCTTTGTAAGAAAATATGAAATAACGTAAAACTATTTTTGAAGGCAAAAAATAAAAATAAAAATCAATGTGTGTGTGTGTGTGTGTCTGGGGGGGGGGGTGACAAGAAATTTTCCATACCGGGTACCACCTGACCTTCCTACACCTCTGCCTGCTAAAACTGTGCGAATAAAGGTTGGCACTTCCAGACTAAGCCACGCAGAAGGATCCACCATCCCTTCTGGCTTTTTTTACCTAAGCCCTCCATATGTGTTTCCTACATTTCCGTGACTCAGTATCATCTGGGATGCAAGGCATGGGCTGCTTTCGGCAGCAGGGGGAGCTAGGATCCTTCCAAAGGAAACCACACAAACTCCCAAGACCCAAACCTCAACAAGTCTTTTTATTTTATTTTCCCGTTGCTATAAATGCAGAAAGAGAAAAGAGCACAGGACAAAAAATCTTGAGGAAGAGAGAGAGAGAG
Source organism: Podarcis erhardii (assembly GCF_964252035.2). Lineage (NCBI taxonomy): Eukaryota > Metazoa > Chordata > Lepidosauria > Squamata > Lacertidae > Podarcis > Podarcis erhardii. The sequence goes on from NC_138503.1 coordinate 51,925,371, forward strand.
AGAGAGTGAACCAGTTGTCAGCGTTCCAAGCCAACTGCAATAAATTACGGGCCCTAGTAATAATAACAATAAAGTATGAATGAAACCAGTGCCAGATTAACAAAGATATTTAATGCTTCCAGTCTCTGATCGATACCGTTGAATTGTGTCTGCTCCAGCTTTTCAAACCTGGTTCTGGTCCCATCCATCACTGCTGGTGTGTGTGTGTGTGTGTGTGTGTACACCCCCCCTTCTATTCTTTCCTCCCATCAGTCACAAAGCTTGCACTTGTAAAACACATTTACAACATGAAGGTCTTTCCCAGCCTTCCTTCCAGCCCATGGTGACCCCAGAATTGGCTCTGCTGATGGGATCAACTTAGCTTTCAGTTAACCCCTTCTGGCCTGGTGCCCTATGGTACATTTGCTCAATTATCCATCCTGCTACTCCTGAAAACCAGCAAGAAAAACTATTATTGGGTATAGCCCAAGGACAAAAGTTATGGGAGTTGGAGGAAAAACAAACAAACAAACCCCAAGGAATCTGGTTGGATTTGACTTCAGCTGGTTCAGAAGGAAAAGCGAGCCTTATTTGCTCAGGCCAGTGGTTTGCACAGCCCCTGTTAATGTTCCTGATGGTAGTTAGTTCCAGATGGAGTCACTTAATAGTCTGTTCCCTATTATTGACCGCCAGCGAGCCGCCAAATACTCATTATGGACGCACATTCCCAGACCACCTTGCTTAATAGCTATTGATATTCCTGCCTCTTCTGTGTGTTCTCAATCATCCTCTGAACTCGGCAGTCCTGTTCGCCATCATCACCTCTTGAGATGGCGGTTTCACAGGTCATGTGGACAATGTTCCAGCATTTCTCTCTGGATCCCTCTGCCTCTGAAGACTCCCAGAGGTTGCCTCTTCCTTGTTGTTTATCTACAGCAGGGGTCAGCAAACCTTTTCAGCAGGGGCCCGGTCCACTGTCCCTCAGACCTTGTGAGGGACCAGACTGTAATTTGGAAAAATAATAATGAACGAATTCCTATGCCCCACAAATAACCCAGAGATGCATTTTAAATAAAAGCACACATTCTACTCATGTGAAAACTGTTGGGATGCGTCCTGGGAGACGGGGGTTATTTGCAGGCCCCCAGCTGACTCCAGACCACCGGCCGGCAGCTGGGCGAACTTTGGTCTCCCTTGGAACAGCATCAGTCAGCGACTCATGGCTTCAGAAGCCTTCAGAAACTTGAGTACGCTCTAATCAGCAGAGTGAGTAACTCTTCACAAGGGAAGTGGCGGGCAGAGGCATATGTACAGCGTATTTACAAGCATTTTATTCAGCATAGTTCATAGACATAGATAACATGTCTGCTCTCTTTCGTGTCTAAGCAAAAGGAGGAAGCACAAAGCAAAAGCAATACACAAACGGAAGTTCCCAGTAAGCTGTGCTGGAATGTAAACAGACATGTGACATACAACAGCTCCACACATCTGTTTAGGTGGAACGGAACATCATAATCCTAACAAAAACACGCTGATTCCTGGACTGTCCGCGGGCCGGATTTAGAAGGCGATTGGGCCAGATCCAACCCCCGGGCCTTAGTTTGCCTACCCATGATCTCCAGCAGGGATGGGGGGCTCCATATGCTGTTGAACTTTCATAAGCTGTAGGCAGTGTCACCCGTGTTTGGGGATGATGGTAGGGTTGCTAGACCTCCAGCTCTGACCTGAGTTAACCCCAATGGGGATGGCATGCTAAAGCACAGAATCTTAATGGGATCAAATTCACAAGGCATACAGGAAAAGCTACATAAGGAGAATAACCTTGTGGGGTAACCAACATGCTTAAGTCTAATTAATGCACTAAGGGGTTAATGCCGAAGAGTAAACTGTCCTGCTAGGCTTAGCTAGGTCACTCCTCCATGCATGGGGTGGAAGATATTTAAGGTCTTTGTTCACCCTTCAGTTTACCTGAGAAACTCAGTTCGTGGGGATCTCAGAGCTGGTTGCTGAAGCTCAGACCACATGGCTCTAACCACCCTTTCTTGTGTTCCTCTACCAATAATTTAGGAACTTTCACCCCTGTAACTAAGCCAAGTGTTACTGCCTGTGTTTTCTGACTGCTGTATGGAAAAGCACATGAACCTGACCTTTGGAGAGTTTGTAAGCAAACCATTTTGAGCTTCCCAAACGTGATCTTTCTCTATGCTAAGGTAAGACAGGAACTTCAGAAGGAAATCAGTAGGACATATTTTAAAGGTTTAATGGCCTAAATTTCCATGCTTTACTTTGCTGCATGTTTTGTGATTTTAAATATCTGTTTTCTCTCTCCAAAAAGTACTTGGACCTTGGAACCCAGGAATTCTCCTTTTTTAAAACCGATTTTTCCTTGCCAACCAACAAACCTCACGTTAGAAAAAACCTTTAGGAGCAGCCAGGTTGTGTGAAAAGACTAAGCACAAATGTATTCATAAGTAATAAAATTATTTGGGAACAGGATCTTCTACTATGGATAAATGATGATTTGTCGAATGCTAGATCAACATCTACATGCAGCCGCTGGGAGGGGCTTTTCAACATCTACATGCAGCCGCTGGGAGGGATCATCAGGAGGTTTGGGCTGGGTGTTCATCAGTATGCAGATGATACCCAGCTCTACCTCTCTTTTAAATCAGAACCAGTGAAGGCGGTAAAGGTCCTGTGTGAGTGTCTGGAAGCGGTTGGAGGATGGATGGCGGCTAACAGATTGAGGTTGAATCCTGACAAGACAGAAGTACTGTTTTTGGGGGACAGGAGGCGGGCAGGTGTGGAGGATTCCCTGGTCCTGAATGGGGTAACTGTGCCCCTGAAGGACCAGGTGCGCAGCCTGGGAGTCATTTTGGACTCACAGCTGTCCATGGAGGCACAGGTCAAATCTGTATCCAGGGCAGCTGTTTACCAGCTCCATCTGGTACGTAGGCTGAGACCCTATCTGCCTGCGGACTGTCTCGCCAGAGTGGTACATGCTCTGGTTATCTCCCGCTTGGACTACTGCAATGCGCTCTACGTGGGGCTACCTTTGAAGGTGACCCGGAAACTACAACTAATACAGAATGCGGCAGCTAGACTGGTGACTGGGAGCGGCTGCCGAGACCATATAACACCGGTCTTGAAAGACCTACATTGGCTCCCAGTACGTTTCCGAGCACAATTCAAAGTGTTGGTGCTGACCTTTAAAGCCCTAAATGGCCTCGGTCCAGTATATCTGAAGGAGCGTCTCCTCCCCCATCGTTCTGCCCAGACACTGAGGTCCAGCTCCGAGGGCCTTCTGGCGGTTCCCTCACTGCGAGAGGCCAAGTTGCAGGGAACCAGGCAGAGGGCCTTCTCGGTGGTGGCGCCCGCCCTGTGGAATGCCCTCCCATCGGATGTCAAGGCGATGGACAACTACCTGACATTCAGAAGACATCTGAAGGCAGCCCTGTTCAGGGAAGTTTTTAATATGTGACATTTTAGTGTATTTTTTATCTCTGTTGGAAGCCGCCCAGAGTGGCTGGGGAAACCCAGCCAGATGGGCGGGGTACAAATAATAAATTATTATTATTATTATATTATTATTATTATTATAGATGGAGTAAAATACCCATTTGAAATCTGTTTCTGCTAGAATAAGAGATAATGCTATAAACATAAAATACTGTTGGTGCCTCTCTCACAACATCCTCCATAGAATTAATCATACGCTTTCACCATTGTGTTGGAGCAATTGTGGGGAATGAGATACCTTTTCCCACATGTGGTTGTTATGTCCAGATATTGCTGCATTTGGGGTAGGGTAGTTTTTCAAGAGATTCATAAAATTACTTCCTAATCTTCACTTTTTGATCCTTTGTTGGCATTGCTGCTTATCTTTGATGGACAAAAAATGCGTTATTCAATAATCTTGTGGCTTCTCTTGTTGTCTTTTGATTGCTAATATCTAGCAATCTCCTTTAACTAATCTTTTCCAACAATGATGCCATGGAATATGGTGCTAGCAGTGATGGCCAAACTTGGCCCTCCAGCTGTTTTTGGACTACAACTCCCATCACCCCTAGCTAACAGGACCAGTGGTCAGGGATGATGGGAATTGTGGTCCCCAAACAGCTGGAGGGCCAAGTTTGGCCATCACCAATGCTTAAACTAAGAGCACGGAGAAAGGGATCTGGATGGGACAAATGTCAATATACAATTGTAGAATTGGAAGGGACATTGAGGGTCACCTAGCTTAAGCCCCTGGGATGCAGGAAACTTTTACTCGATGTGGGGCTCGAATTCACGGCCCTGAGGTTAAGAGCATCATGCGCTACAGACGGAGCCATCCCATGGCATACTTTTATGAAGAAAAAAATTTGCAATCCTATGACCAGATCCTGCCAAACATGGTTGACCAATCTGGGCTAATACCTGCAACAAGATCAGAGCTGTTTAATGAAATTTATACATAATATTGAACGGGATTGTAAGCAATGATCGTAATTCCTGCTGAAATGTTCTCTATTGTTATTCTTTCTAACCTTTGTATTTTTATATTCCGAAACCCATAAAAAAATTCTGAAGAAAAAGAAAGGAATAAAGCTTTATTTACCATTAACTTCCAGCATGCTCCTACTGAAACACAGAAGGCAAGACAGAAACGTATTTGAAAGTCCAAATGAATTGACTGAAACTCATATTATTGATCTACTAAGACGTCTTTAATTAAGAAACAGCCCTATCGGTTACCAAACACCTTGGAAACATAGACAGGGGTTTGTGTATTTTGTGCAAAATGTTAAGGGAAATGATTCATAATTTTGAGTAAATCATGTAAATCAAGCACATGTTCATGTTATCCATTTTGCATATTGCAGTAGTATCCACTATTTTGCATTATTCTGCTTTTGATAGTCATGAGCAGGAACAGTGAGCTATGCAGAACACTGAAGCATGTCCCCAGAGTCCTGAGGACTAGAAACTTGGTTTTTTAATTTTTTTTTTAGGTTTCTGGAAACCGCATTATGTGACCGATACCACATCCAATGTCTTTTCTGCAGAATCAAGACATGCAAGAGGCTTACTGATGCTGCTGCCAAGTTCGGCGTTATCAGCTCTGAGTAACTGTTGCTTAATAGTAGCCCCCTTTTTTAAAACACAAAAACAGCAGGATGTTTTGCCTCATACGCACAGAGCTCATGATCCCAGCCGGCTGCTCTTATCACTGTGGAAATAAGCCAGCGCACAGGCCGTTTAGCAGAGGAATTCGGGGAACGTGCCCCATCATGCTGTGCGGCTTATTTTTGGAGGCTTGCAAAGTAAATACTGGTAATAAACAGTGATGGGAAAATCGATGGGAACAAACGAAGCACCAGCCGCGCCGCATTTCAGCTTCCTCTGTCTCATTGTGGCTGCTTTGATTAATAACGAGCAATCTGATAATGAGCAGGACCTCCCAATGGCTCTGGGGGCCAGGGAAGCGTGGCTGGCTTCTGCGTCCAAAAAGGAAGGAAGGAAGGAAGACAGGCTGGTAAAAAGCTGCCATTAGCTGGAGGGAGGCTGACTTTGAAATGATGGCTCAGTCTCCCAAGGTTATTAGAGATGGAACGACCATGAAGTCAGCTCTGGGGCCAGCATGGAACATGCTAAAGAAGAAGACAAATCAGTGTGGAAAAGCCGTCCCAACTCCACTACCACAGAAATGGGTCAAAAGTTCTCCTTCATCAACCTAGGCTATAAATTCTTCCAGGTCAGGTGAGAGGCATTGCCTGGATGACGGTCCTAGACTGGCCTCACCTGGCCGCTTCCTTGCACTCTCCGGTCATCTTGGCTGTGTCTCTTCCTGTTTCCTTTCCACTCATTTTGGTCTCATGCTTCCTCTTTGATCCAGGCTAGCAACATATTAGTTTTCAGCCAGGATGGCGCTTAGAATATTGAGTCAACAGCCTAGGGTGGCCACAAATAAGAGTCCTCTGATTGACGATAAAGAATCCTAAGGAGGGAGAGCCTTGGAGAGACCCATTTGCAGTTTGCACCTGGGCAGTAGGTGCACTGATCTCCATGTTTTCCACCATGATGAATGGCATTGGCAGAACTCCAGGGTTGACCTGAATAATAATAATAATTAATAATAATTAATAATAATAATAATTTATTATTTATACCCCGCCCATCTGGCTGGGTTTCCCCAGCCACTCTGGGCGGCTTCCAACAGAATATTAAGATACAATAGTCTATTAAACATTAAAAGCCTTCAGATGTCTTCTAAAAGTCTGGTAGTTGTTTTTTTCTTTGACACCTGATGGGAGGGTGTTCCACAGGGTGGGTACCACTACCAAGAAGGCCCTGTGCCTGGTTCCCTGTAACCTCACTTCTCACGGTGAGGGAACCACCAGAAGGCCCTCGGCGCTGGACCGCAGTGTCCGGGCAGAACGATGGGGGTGGAGACGCTCCATCAGGTATACAGGACCGATGCCGTTTGGGGCTTTAAAGGTCAGTACCAACACTTTGAATTGTGCTTGGAAACGTACTGGGAGCTGAAGTCCCCAGATATGCCTGGCTTCCTCTGGTGTCAGGGAAAGGCCTTGAATCCCCAGTTGGGCATGAGCGCCTTAATTTTTTGTGTGTATCTGAAGAAGTGTGCATGCACACGAAAGCTCATACCTAGAACTAACTCAGTTGGTCTTTAAGGTGCTACTGGAAGGAATTTTTTTATTTTGTTTTGACCATGGCAGACCAACACGGCTACCTATCTGTAACTTAATTTTTTTTGTGTGTGAAGAAAACCACATGCAGCTTGCAACCTTCAGCTTGGCAGGAGCCAGCTTCAAATTATTGCATAAAATCTTGAGGTGGAGGGAGGCTGCCTTCCTCCCCTCCTACCTCCCCTCTCCCAATTAACCTCCGTCTCCAGGGCTTAGTGGTGGGAAGGAGTGCAGATGAAGGGAAAAGAACTGGGCTGGGCCCGAGAGTCTGAGATGCTCCTGACCTGAAAAACCTAATGATGAGATGTGTTCAATGCTTTTTTCCATAAAAAAATGTTTAGGGGTACTCTCATTTCCCTACTCATATTGAAATACTGCCCCTCAATGAGGCCAAACTTCACAAAATGTTTAGGGGCATGCGTACCTCCAGAAAAAAGCCCTGGATGTATTGCTATTAAAACCATAACAATAATTCCTAATGTCCCTCTGGCTGCTCAGGTTTGGCTCTGACTTGGCTTGCTCTGATAGAGAGTGACTTCTCTCTCTCTCCTACCTGTGCACACCTTCCACTGTTTAGAATAATATCAATACAGCTGTTTGTTCTAAGTTGCCAGATGACTTGATGGAGCAGTCACTCTGGGACAGAGATTTGCACTCAGATGGCTTTTCTTTCACCATATGGTTTTATAGGGAACTTTCTGTTGGTATTTAGTACTTGTAATTTTGGTTTAAAAACAAAATGAGAATTTCCTCGATGCCAAGATCCAGGTTTGGGGCAAGTACTCTTTGGTGAGAGAGCCCCAACAGAGATTTAAAACCACAAAATATGCATCAAAGTAAAGTGTGGAAATGTAGGCTGTTAAACCTTTAAAATATCCTCCTTTAAGTTTCTTCAAAGTTGCCATTCCCCCTTAGAATAGAAAAAGACCACATGTTTGGTAAGTTAAACGTGGTTTACTTACTAACTCTTCACAGGTCAGATTCATGTGCTTTCTCATACAGCAGCAAGAAAAGACAGGCAGTACAATTTAGTTTCAAACGTTGTATAGAAATGCAAAGAGAATCCAGCTCAGACATCCTTACTGGTCAGTTCACATGATGGAAAGAGAAAGAGCAAAAGGCTTTGGTAACCCTTCCTTTGTCCCAAGGTGAGTGGGTGTGACCTAGCTAAGACTGGCAGGTCAGCTTACTCTATGGTCTTAACCCTTTCATGCATTAATTAGAGTTAAGCATGCTGGTTATATGAGGCTGAATCATCTCTCACTTTCGTTTTTTAAACTTTTCTGTGTCAACTAATGGTGGATGTAAGCCACCCTGAAAAGACTGTGTGTGATCTGAACATCAGAGGGTTTCTGCAGCAGGAAAAGAGAGATAACCATGACAGGCAAGGTGAACTTAGAAAAGAAGACTTGGCTGTGCCTGTATTCCTAGTTGTTACAAACTGAATTCAGAGTCAGGGTCTTAAAAAGCTCAAATCTGAAGCCAAACCAGGATGCCTCAGGGTTGCTGTGTTTATTCTCTGAAGCTGTTTTAAGAAGTGACATTAAAAGCACTTTTAAGCTCTGGAGTAATAATGTACGGCACTTATAAAATGCTTTCGAGCATTCAGTGCCCTGCACAAACATTGGCGCAGCAATCTTTAAAACAAGCTTGTAAATTAGGCTGGTATTATTGTTCCCGGACTGCAGATGTGGCACTAGGGGGCTGAAAGCCACTGCCTGAATTCTGTCTGTCCTTACTTGCCAGGGATCTCTCCTCTTTCCAGGGTCCTGCCTTTGGTAAACTCCTGTTGCTTTTGTTGGGCAAGAAATTGATGCCAAATTGGAGACACTGGAAGTCGGTGCGAGAAAGCATAATGTAGAAATGGAATCTTTTATCACTGACTGGAATAAGCTTGTGGAGTTCTGGAATTATACTACTAGATGTTCCTGGGTTGTATTTCCCCCCTAATGTTGTGAGTCAATAATGTGCACGTTATGATCATAATATGTATAGCATTACCATTTTCGGAGGGAAAATAAACCCTGTTATCTCATTTTCCCAATTACACGTCTTGCCTATTGCGCCAGAATGGATGAAGAGTTAAACTATGGAACTCAGGAGCCCATAGGAGGCAGTAACAGCCACCAGCTTGGGTGGCTTTAAAAGAGGACTTGACAAATTCATTGATGATAAGGCTATCAAGGTCTACTAGCCATGATGGTTCTGCTCTGCCTCCACAATCAGAGACAGCAATGCTTCTGAATACCAGTTGCTGGATGTGCTGGGCCCGAGGGTAACCCAGGTAACGCGGTCCAGGTCCAGTCCCAAATCCAAGGGGTCCGCGAGGAGTCAGTCCGACAGGGCCAAGGCAGGACACGAGGCAGGAAACCAGGCAAGGTAAGGTACTGGATCTCCGACAGGTTCTGGCAAACAACAACATTGCTCCCACAAATTGGGGCGGGGTCCAACAGCCTTTTATCTTTGTCAGGGTAACGGCTGGTCCTGATCCCCCGGTGACTCACCTCCCTGTCTCGCCCGAAGGCAAGCACTCCTCCTGCAAGTACTCAGGTCTCTCCTTCTCTCAGACCTGAGTCTCTGCAGCTCGGGAGACGTCAGTGGGTTACTAGACCCAGAGGCTGCCTCAGCCTCCCCTGACCCAACCGGTAGTGGAGCAGCTGTAAGTGATGGCCCAGCTGGAGGCAATGAGGTCATCCCCGCATCTGGAGCCAGGGCAGGCTCAGCCCCCTGACTCGGCCCAGCTGGTGCTTGTTGCAGGGGAACCTGTGCAGGCTGGGGCTCTTCAGAATCAGGCCCCAGACTTGGTTCAGCCACCACCTGAGGCAAAGGATCTGGTGTGGACTGAGACTCCTCTGGTTCTGAGTCCGAGCCCCAGTCCCAGGCCATCACACTGGAAGCCACAGGAGGGGAGAGGGCACTTATGCTTGGATCCTGCTAACTAGTTTCCCATTGCAGCATCTGGTTGGCCACTGTCAGAACAGGATGCTGGGCTAGATGGGCCATTGGCCTGATCCAGTAGAATTCTTCTGAATCAAGAGGTGTGGCGTTAATGCAGAAAGTAACCTCAGAACATCTGAAGCTGCCTTGCACTGAACCAGACCTTGGCTTCATCTAGTCCAGTATTGTGTCAGGGACTGGACATCGGAGGAGGAATTGTGGAGACCGCCTTCCCCTCCTCTTGAACTTTCCAGAGAAGAGGAAGACACAGATAGATTGACAAGAGTGGTTTGCGGGAGGGCATAGCTCAGAGGCAGAGGAGGAGAGAAGCTGGGAAATATTGGGAGAGGAGCAGGAGGAAGAAGAAGAACCAGGGGGAGAGGCAGCTGACAGACTCAGTGTCTTTAGAAAGCGTGCCTGACCCCACTCTCTCCCAGAAGCTGACGGGCATTGAAAGTAGGAGAGCAGAGATCTCAGAGGCAGAAGGCAAAGATCAGCCCCGTAGGAATGATGTATAATGGAAGAACAGAGGGTGTGGGTTTTCACTGGGAGCAATGCCATTACTACAAGAGGCACATTTTCGAAGCCTCTCTCTGTGAATATTGAATAAAAAACTTGGTAAGAACTCTCCTTGTTTATCTAATACTTGACCGCCTACCGTGGGAGGGATCGGATTCCCTGAAGTCTGACATATTGTCCGCTTTGAAAGTCAGCAGTTTACCAAGTTCTGGAATCCAAGCCTTATAAGGAGCGGTTGAGGGAGCTGGATATGTTTAGCCTGGAGGAGACTGAGAGGAGATACGATAGCCAGACAGTAAGAGCTGTTCAACAGTGGAGCGGTCTCCCTCAGGAGGTTGTGGAATCTCCTACCTTAGAGGTTTTTAAGTGGAGGTGGAATGGCCTTCTGTTATGGACGGTTTAGCTGCGATTCCTGCATTGCAAGGGGTTGGATTAGATAACCCTCATTCTAACAATAACAACAACTTATTATTTATACCCCATCCATCTGGCTGGGTTTCCCCAGCCACTCTGGGCGGCTCCCAATCAAATATTAAAAACAAGACACAGCATTAAACATTAAAAACTTCCCTAAACAGGGCTGCCTTCAGATGTCTTCTAAAAGTCAGATAGTTGTTTATTTTCTTGACATCTGCGTTCCACAGGGCGGGCACCACTACCAAGAAGGCCCTCTGTCTGGTTCCCTGTAACCTCACTTCTTTCAGTGAGGGAACCGCTAGAAGGCCCTTGGTGCTGGACCTCGGTGTCCGGGCAGAACTATGGGGGTGGAGACGCTCCTTCAGGTATACTGGGCCAAGGCCGTTTAGGGCTTCAAAGGTCAGCACAAGGTCAGTAACGTACTGGGAGCCAATGTAGGTCTTTCAAGAGAGGTGTTATATGGTCTCTGCGGCAACAGAATCTACAATTCTGTGATTCTATTATTCTTAAGCAGGTTCTCGTTTTCCACAGCATCACCAGCCCTCTGATCCTTTAGCTGGAGCTATTAGGGACTGATCATGGGATCTTCTCCAAGCCAATCATGTGATCTGCCATGGATCTATCAACCTTGATTGATGGAGCTACCTTCCTGGGATACTCTACAGGGGAAGGCAATTTAAGAAGAATGAAAAATCTGGAGCAACATATAAGTGCCCTAGTCCAGTTTATTAGTGAAGTTGGCCCATATGAGAAGATGGAAAAGATTATTGTTAGGGGCTTATAGGAGGAAAGCCACATTTATTATCTGATCGTACCCTCATACTTCGTTGGTGCTGTTAAGGTGGGCAATAAAGAAACAGACACTATAACCTTTTGCTTTGCAAAGCAGGGCTGGAAACACCCCCATCAGTCCCAGCCCAGCATGATCAACAGTCAGGGATGATGGGAATTGTAGTACATCAGCATCTAAAAGGCACCAGGCTTCGCAACCCTGCTGTAAAAGCTGCATCAGGAACAGTTTTTTTTTTTAATGGCGCAGCCTTAAGGCATAACTCATTCTTTGGTTTCAAAGAGCAGTGAGATCGATGTGACACCTACTTCAGAGTCAATAATCACTTAATAGAAGTTGCACGGGACTTGGGTTTTGAAGTAGCTGGCTTCCAAATCTGCAAATCTCCTGTGTTTAACATGTGGAGCATGCGGGGGGGGGAACAGTGCAAAACCCACATCAATTTCACTCAGTTCTGAGCTATATGAATACCAAAAAGTCGAGATTTGAAACAACCTTTAAAAAACTCTGTTGATACAAAAGCTGCTGAACATTTTCTCTCAGGATTGCCATCCAATTAAAGGATTTAGTGTCTTGATTAGTTTTTAAGTGTTTGGAGTTTAACAACTGATTGACTAAACTTTCATCCCACAATCAAGCCTATAAAAAGCAGCCTTTGGGTTGGCCTGAGCCATAACTTATCTCTGTAGCGAGTCACTACAGCAGTGTCAAATGGATCCAGTAGAGTTTCTTTGTGGACGCTAGACTGTGCTGAGAAATTTCATATTTTTTTAAAAGGAACCAGTTCAAATTCAACTTTTCCAAAGGGGAACTATTTCCTGTCCAAAGCTGTCCTTTTACAGAACAAACCAGTTTAGTTAAAAGTCATCCAGGTGAACTTTTTAGTTCATAAAAAGTTCATCCTTGGCAAAATAATAATACTTCAGCATTCTGAATGTTACAAGCTGTTGTGCTGTGTAAAATGGGCCACACACAAGTAAAAAGATACCCGACAGACAGAATGTCAGAAAATGTATTTCCCTACTAGAAAAGGCTCGTTCTCTTTCATTTGTGCCTGGCACACAGTTGCTGAAGGCACCAAGAATCATTTGCTTTGTACCTGTACTCCTCACTGCAAGCTGCTCCTGTTGGCAGACAGGAAATCTCTTCGGCAGGGATGATACAGGAAATGCCTCACATTCCTTCTTGCCGATAGCTTAGCAACTTAAGAGTCCTTAGCAACAGCAGCACCTCAGTCTCTGCCTAATAAGCCTTAAAATCACCCCACACTTTACTTTCTAACTTTCTTTATAGATGTTCAATTAGCTAACATTTTTTTTTCTTTTTTAAGTGTAACCCAAGAGTCCAGGGCTGGATCTAGACACATCAAAGAAGCGTTTCAGTTAAACACGTTGTAAACTTTGTGTGAGAAATCGGGTTGGCAAAAACCGAACTCCACAGTGCCACCTGGTGTCACAGTGTTATAGCAACACATATGAAGTGCTTTTTCTTAGCCAATGCAGCTGAGTCCCAGGTCTCCAGAATCCCATGGGTGAGGCAGGGGTGGAACAAATGTGAACTAAAAAATTTTCAAAGTTGTACCCCCAAATGAATGGACCTGGCAATTATGGGAATTATGCTAGAACAGGTAGATCACTGGATGTCTGTAGTAGATCACTGGCTCCCCCCAAAGAACTTCTTTCTTTGGCTCCCCTAAAAAAAGCTCAACAACTTCAGCCTGAACCCCTCAAAATGGGGTAGATCACTGCCAGTTTTTAACTCTGTGATTAGATCGCTGGCCACCCCTGCTCTAGAAGATTCGCCTAGCAGACAGGACCAGTCCTCTTCAGGCATTATGAAAGTTACATTAAACATGTTGGGAGCAGAGCAGGGATGAGCATGCTAGCTCAATCCCTGGTCCCCATTGCATTCCAACGCATGCAAGACGATAAGTCTTCTGTACTTGTGATGAGTTCTAATATGCACAGAGCACATGAGTGCAGAAGGCTCCCTATTGCCAATAGCTGACCTCCATGAATGGGGCAGAGCAAGCATGCTCATCCACATCACCCCTCCACCGTATTTTTCCTTGATTTTTTATGATTGAATGACTAGTTTATTGCTCTCTGGCCAATCAGGCCTAATGCACACACTCATAGTAATGCATGCATCACTAAAGAAAATTAAGCATTAAAACAAGTGCATACAGAGTCCGTTATCGTAAAAAAACCTGTTTGTACACATTCCCTCACTAAAATGGGGCAATAAATTTATTGCAACCTGTGTGATCTTCAGGTGCAATCGATAGCTTTTGCTTCTCCTGTTTTAACAAATGTGGTGATTCTGTACATTGTGTCATAATCTGCAGTCATAAAAAGAAACAGAGTTTTACTTGAAGAGGAGCCATTACCAAGTGCTATTGCTGGGGATCCAGATAACGAGTCCTCAGATCTGAGTATTGGGGACACTCTGTTAAGGCATGTACCATATCCTCACCCTTAAGGGAGCCTGGATCCACCTCTAAGGCTACTTAATTTTGTATTGTAACCCTTGAAGAAGGCTACTAACAAAGGAATACATGGTTAAGGTGGACTGGGAGGTTGCATGGATATATCTACAGTGCTGTGGCATGATGAGATATTCAGGTAGGGGTCAGGAGGGGACTGAATGGTGGTGGCTCCAGATTTTAGAGGGTCCTTGGACAAACCCTGCTCCACAGTCTCCCATATCCCCACATCATTGCTGCCAGGTGTTGCTTCTTCTTCTCTTGGTTGCCACCACTTGTTTTCTTGACAGGCAATGATCAAGTAGGCAGTGGCATCTACTGATCTTTCTTCTGACCACGACTTTTTTCTGGGCCAGAGTGAGAGGCAGGTGAACAAGCAGAGTTACAGTGGTGAAGTGGAGTTAATCCAGGGGTCTCTTGGCAGTGGATCCCCTACTGGGGTTCAGGCTCATGGGAGTTGCCCATCCATGCCAATCAGTGCCAGCCCTACCGTTGGGCAGAGGTGTAGGACAGAGCTATGCATGCTGTGTGACCTACCTTGCTGTCCTCAGGTGCACTGCAGGACAATGCCCATCATCAAAATCCAGGTAAAATTCAGCTGCCACTGTGGTTGGTTTCTGCCTGAGGAACCATTTTGTCCTTTGCCTCAGGCTGCAAAATATATTGGGCTGGCCTTGATGCTGACCTTGGAATTGGCTTAGGAATGACAGATCCTTTCAAGAGGCAAATTGGCAGGAGTTCTTTGCTTTCCCAGAACACACATGAGCTAGCTGATGAAGTTTTATTGCTTTTATTAAGAACATGAGAAGAGCTAGCTGGATCAGACCGGTGGCCCATTAAGTCCAGCATCTTGTTTTCACAGAGGCCATCCAAATGGGAAACCAGCAAGCATAATAAACTCCCACCCCGGGTGTATTATTATTCAGGTGGGTGGTCATCACTGTCTCCTGTGGTTTAACTATGCGCTGCACCACGAAGTTGTCACTCCAAGGGGAATTTTGAGAATATTTTGGCAACTTCATCTCACTTAAAATTTGGTGCAGCCAAGCAAAATTACTCCTGCTTCGTGGGCTATAATAATAATAATAATAATAATAATAATAATAATAATAATAATAATTTATTTATACCCCGCCCATCTGGCTGGGCTTCCCCAGCCACTCTGGGCGGCTTCCAAAAAAACATTAAAATACTGTAATACATCAAACATTAAAAGCTTCCCTAAACAGGGCTGCCTTCAGATGTCTTCTGAAAGTCTGGTAGTTGTTCTTCTCTTTGACATCTGGTGGGAGGGCGTTCCACAGGGAGGGCACCACTACCGAGACGGCCCTCTGCCTGCTTCCCTGTAATCTGGCTTCTCGCAGGGAGGGAACCGCCAGAAGGCCCTCGGTGCTGGACCTCAGTGTCCGGGTAGAACGATGGGGGTGGAGAAGCTCCTTCAGGGATACTGGACTATATACTGGGCTACCTTGTCCCAGATGATCTTTAGACCCCAGCAGCTGAAGTCAGTGCTTCCACTCCCACAGTTAGCTTCATCTGCTCTCTCTTGAGCTTCCACGGAACGGAATAATAAATTGCGCTGCTTAAGAATCCTTATTTTCCAGCAGCAGCTTGGCCTGGTCTGCTGGGCCGCATGATACAAACATTCTGCATTCCTGCAGCTCCATGATTAGTCTACTCGATGTGTGCAAGGTAGATTGATCATGTGGCCCACGATGGCAACCCAAGGCCATGAATACAGATCAGCAGGATCTGCTCAGAGAAATATCTAAGTCGGCTGTTGATGCATTTACATTCGCTGGGGCTAATCTCCATTTTAACTTGGTAGGAGGGAGAAGAAACAGTCTCACTTTCCTCCTCCCCAAATTATGCTCTCTGCTGTAGCAAATACAGAAGGAGAGAGAGAAAGGAAGAGAAAGATTGAGGGGCTAGCCTCCAGCCAGCATGCTGGCACCAAAGGAAAATCAAATACCGTAATATAAAGTTTGTGGGGAATTCTTACAAGCGACAAATCCCTTATGTGCTGAACTGCACAATCCTGGCTTTATATAATACAAAATCATTTGATTAGCTGGCCAAAGCAGATTGGTAAAGATCAGCTGTCCAATTTGTTTGTTTTTATCACTGCAGATGCTGAATCCCACTTTGCCAGCACAAAGCATCATTTACCTTTCACTTTTATTTTTGTGTGTGTGTGTGTGTGTGTGTGTGTGTGTGTGTGTGTGTGTGTGTAAAGGTAAAGGACCCCTGGACAGTAAAGTCCAGTCAAA
The DNA here is from genome assembly GCF_964252035.2 of Podarcis erhardii. Classification (NCBI taxonomy): domain Eukaryota; kingdom Metazoa; phylum Chordata; class Lepidosauria; order Squamata; family Lacertidae; genus Podarcis; species Podarcis erhardii. The sequence goes on from NC_138503.1 coordinate 51,941,460, forward strand.
GGTGACTATGGGATTGCAGCACTCATCTCGCTTTCAGGCCAAGGGAGCCGGCGTTTGTCCACAGACAGCTTTCCGGGTCATGGGGCCAGCATGACTAAATCGCTTCTGGCACAACGGGACACCATGACGGAAACCAGAGCGCACGGAAATGCCGTTTACCTTCCCGCCACAGCAGTACCTATTTATCTATTAACACTGAGCTGGGACAGAGCAACGGGAGCTCACCCCATTGTGTAGATTCAAACTGATGACCTTGTGACCATATCTATCTATCTATCTATCTATCTATCTATCTATCTATCTATCTATCTATCCTCTATCTATCTATCTATCATCTATCTCTATCTATCTATCTATCTATCTATCTATCTATCTATCTATCTATCATCTATCTATCTATCATCTATCTATCTATCTATCTATCATCTCTCTCTCTCTCTCTCTCTCTCTCTCTCTCTCTCATCTATCTATCTATATCTATCTATCTATCATCTATCTATCATCTATCTACCTATCATCTATCTATCTATCTACAGTGGTACCTCTGGTTGTGAACAGGATCCAACCCCATTCGCAACATGAGCAGAACGCAACCCCTTGTCTGTGGGTCATGATTTGCCGTTTCTGCGCTTTCGTGTGACATCATTTTGAGTGTCTGTTCATGCGTGAGCAGCGAAACACCTTGAGGATCATCTACTCCAGTGTTTCCCAACCTTGGGTCTCCAGCTGTTTTTGGACTACAACTCCCATCATCTCTTGCTAGCAAGACCAATGGTCAGGGATGATGGGAATTGTAGTCCAACAGCAGCTGGAGACCCAAGGTTGGGAAACACTGATCTAGTCCAACCTCTTGCAATGAAGGAATACGCAGCTGTCCCATACGGGGCTCAAACCTGCAACCTTGGCATTATCACGCTCTAACCAGCACTATGCTCTAACGAGTTATACATTTATAAATAACCTTCGAGGTTTCCTTCCTCTTCAGTGCAGGTACCAACTTTACCAAAACCACATTTGAGTTATTTTGGAGTTCCTTGCATCCTTCCCTCTCAGCTCACAGCCTGTTGCAATCAGCGAAAGGACTAAAAACTGCAGCATTTCCAATGGTGCAATTTATTAAAAGAGAGAGACAGAGACAGAAAGAACGAAAGAGCCTGTTATTTTTATGTGCTCATAAATGTTTATATAGAAGAAAATATGTCAAGTGACAAGGCAGCTTGCTATGGGCATGTGGAAAAACTCACTGCTTAATTTAAGATTTTTTAAAGTGGGGGAATTGTTCTAGCTGCCAGCTCCAAAGCCCGTGGCAATCTGTATTCTTCAAAGGACTGGACGGGGAGAGTGCACGGTGACTGAACGCGGAGGGCACAATCTGCCAGGCGCAGCTGTGCAACCTTAATTTATTTTAGCCCATTGAGGTGCACAGGCACATAGAAGCACATGGCTGGAGGGCCTGGCGGACCGTTCTGTTTATACTACAGACAGCCAAGGTTTCTAAGGCCAAAGCACTGTGATATCACTTTAAGCATTCATGGCTCCCACCAAAGAATCCTGGGAGCTGTCATTTGCTACGGGTGCTGAGAGTTAGTAGGAGACCCCTCTTCTCCTCCCGGAACCACAATTCCCAGACTTTCCTGTTACACTGCTCTGAGAAATGTAGTTCTTTTAGGGGAATAGGCGATCTCCCATCAACTCTCAGCATCCTTCACGAATTACAGCTCCCAGAATTCCTTGGGGCACGCCAGGACCAGTGGTCAGGGATGATGGGAGTTGTAGTCCCAAAACACCTGGAGGGCCGAGTCTGCCTGTGCCTGGCATATCTGCACTATGGACTTCAGCTGGTTTAAACAGGAGAGCTCCGGCTAATTCACGTCAACGTTTTTGGCAGTGCTGAGAAAGGCCTTCCCCTTTGCAGCAAGCTTGCGACGCTCCTTGGGGATACACCCATCTATTCATTTGCGTTGCCCTGCTCTCTGTGGACCTTGGCGATGTCATCACACAGTCGCAGCTGATTGGCTATGCCGAGATGTAGCCATCTTGGACTTCGTGATCCCTCACTGGGTGGGATCACGGGGGTGGAATGCTCACTGGGTGGCATCACACATATTATTAATCTATAGAGGAGGCGGCAGTCATCGTCGGAGCTGGGGGGTGGGCGGGAAAACTCTGCCAAAGCTGCAATAGCCCCTGCTGTGGGGAGCCATGATGCAGAACAGGGTTGGGGGGAAAAATGTGAATGTTTGCAGAGATGAAGTATATGAAATATTTCTGCTTTTCCAAGATTGATGACTCTTCTATCTGGAAACTGAAAAATGCAGAGTACAGTGGTACCTCGGGTTAAGAACTTAATTCGTTCTGGACGTCCGTTCTTAACCCGAAACTGTTTTTAACCTGAGGTACCACTTTAGCTAAGGGGGCCTCCCGCTGCCGCCGCACAATTTCTGTTCTCATCCTGAAGCAAAGTTTTTAACCAGAGGTACTATTTCTGGGTTAGCGGAGTCTGTAACCTGAAGCATCTGTAACCTGAGGTACCACTGTATTCCACGCAGTAGCACAAAACAGCCTTTCCCAAACCTGGGCAAACTCTGGACGTTGTGATGCCATGGGGAGCAGGAGGGAAGGCGTAGGAAGTTAGGGATCTAAGAATTTTAAGTTCTTTGGTGGAAGTTGTGGCAACCTGGCATGAAACTGGTTATGCATTTTGTAGTGAAATAGAAGCGCTGAGCAGCCTGAAACCTCTTCTGTGGAATACATTCATTCGTGGTCGGCATGTGGGGTCTCTCCAAAGAGACTATGTCAGTGCAGGGAGGTGGCGCAGGGTGCGGCCAGTTCTTCCCAGCAACTGCGGAAGCCCTCTTAGTGTGTCTCCCATGTTGAGAACTGCAGCAAGAAGCTTTGAGCTTCTCTTTGAGATCTCCATCCTTCACTCACGGCTGTTCTGGAAGAGGCAAGTGTCAACTCCTCTGAGTGACACAATCCTGGTCGAAATCCTAAAGAGGCATCTGGGATGCCCGTTGCTGTGCGCTCAGAGCCTTTGATTCCTCTCTCATGCTCCACCTTCTGCCAGTTGTCGAGAGTCCCTGCCACTGCTATGGATGGAACCAGGGCTCTACATCAGAGGTATCTCAGAGTCTCCAGCACAGCTCTTTGAAACGACCAGCTAGTTCCTCGTTGTCCGCACCCCCTGTTGGGCTTCACAACTGATCCTCGTCGATCCAGATGGTCTTCTGCTGTTCTTCCCAAACCTTCTCCTTGATGATCCGCAGGAGGTCCTCAATGCTGCTCCAGGCATCAGCCTCCAAAGAGGAGTAAAGGCACGGCAAACCCTCCAGTTCTTTTTCATTCTGGCGGCATGTCCGTAATAATTCGTCCTCCACCAATGGGTTTGGGAGCAGCTTCCTGTTTCATGCAAGGAAACCAAAGGGGATATCCATTTAATACGTATCTATGCACACACAGCCTCTTTTTCCTTCCATTCGAACAAATCCCCCAACTTATTTTCGCACTCCTGAGCCAACCCCCTCCCCCACAAAAAAAGCAAAGTACTAGGATGCGTATAGGCCTGATTCTTTCATGAATGCACCTGTATGACACTTAAGAGTGGGAAAATATGTCAGTTTTGGTTCCTTTTAGCTTCTCATTTTTCCAAGTTTAAGTTCTGTTCCCCACAGTTTCAATTAAAAAAAGAAATCCTCATGAAAATTCGCCAGTACTTTCATGTGAATTTTGCATGACACAATTCTGCAATCCAACTTCCCTGAATGCAATGCGGTTTGTATCATGCATTTTTTTTTTTTTACACTCAGTTTTGGGCACACTTCCCAGAGTTCTCTGTGAAGAAGGATTGACTGTTAAACCACTCTGAGACTTGTAGCTCTGGGAGGGAACTTGTGGGTTATCCAAACAGCTCTCGGCGCCTTTATCAAAGTGCTCCCAGAAGCCTCTGGGGGAACCCACGACAGTTTCAAGTGATAGGATATTGCTTTAAACAGGTGGCGTGAAAGTGGAGCCATGTGTGTTGTGAATGTGGTATTGAATTGCGCCATACCTGAACTTCTTGATATTTTTTTCCGAGACTTTAATAAAGAGAACAATAGGATATATCCTGGCTTTGATTAAATCCTTTGTGCAGCCGATCCCAGCTTCAAGCAGGCAATGTTTGTTCTGTAAACAGGAAGTCAGGAAAAAGACTTTGATATGCACATCTTGGGGCTTGTAAGCACACAATCTCCAACTGGTCAGGCCAATCATGTCCCACTGATCGTCCTTCTGATCAAATGGCTTTGTGCGTCAACCTTCCCTTTGCAGTTGTCCAAGGACTTGCCCCTCTTGTCCTTTAGCCCGGATATTTCTGCCTACAACGTTCACTCTTCCAGCTCTGCTCTCTTAAATGACTCTGCCCATCTTCCTTTGCGTCTCCTTAGGCCTGGTACCCCCACCACCCTCACGCAGCCACATCTTGCCAAACTCAACTTTACTACAAGGCCATTGTGGGGACCCAGGAAACCACAAATCCTGTGTGTTGGTTTCTCACAATAGCTGACTGTTCAGCCACTCCGAGAACGAGATGGACCACTGGACTGATCTAGCAGGCTGTTCTGAAGTTCTCAATCTATGGCTGGTGCCAGTTCTGTGGCTCACCCCAACCCCTGGCCCCAACCCTCCATAAAGCACCATGTAACTTGGATGATGCTGCACCACTAAAGATTTTGGCAGTCCATCGACAAAACCCATCCTTTCTCTCACCACGGGATAACTTGCTGCAAAGGCCCCCTTTCCAAAAGAGAATTAACTGATCTGAAGGCGGGGATTATGTCAAAATGAAGGTAGCATGTACCAAACGTACCGACATAATTGAACTTTGTTTGCTCAGTTGCAACATGTTCTGTAATTACTTCTCAAAAGAAAGAGAAAAACCCTCCACTACTCTCGTCTGGCTGTTTGTTCCCTGCTGCGTAACAAGCATCCGGCATTTCATGCCATCTGTTTGGGTTTGACATTATAATCTTTGTTCTACACATCATTGTCTCTTTCTGCAGCTCAGACCCTCCGTGTGTGTGTGTGTGTGTGTGTGTGTGTGTGTTTGTTTGTGTGTAGCCCTCTCTCTCTTTAACAGGTTCCCATCCTTTCCATATTGGTGCATGAACCCAGTGAATGAAACCTAAAAGTGAATTTGAGAACTGAAGGGTGCTTGGCTGTGTCAAGGCGGATCACGAAACAAAGGACTGAAAAAAAAAGTGGAGGAAGAGTGAAAGAGAGAAGGGAGAGCTGATAATGGGGGGGAAAGACAAAGAATGGAAAGAGAAAAGATTAATTGTGAAGAAAAGTACATTATCAAACTAGGAAGAGTGACAGAAAGGAGAATAAGAGAAGGATCCCACACCATTCTATGTATCTTCTTATATACATAAAAACGTAAGGCTGTCATCACACAGCCTCCATTGAAAGATTTGTATTGATGCATCACAGTCCTAGATGTGCAAGAAGTCAGAGCGCAAACCCCACTGGAAGATTTCTAGAGCAACATCAGGGTGAGGTAGAAGAGCAAAAGAGAAGGCAGGTTGCACAACACCATTGGTGATGGCATGGGTGTGGGAGGGGAGGGAGACCGACTGGCGGAAAGTGGTGGTTTAAAACAGCTGCAGAAGGTTGGGTAAAGCAGGGACGGGGGAAACTGACAGGGAACAATGTCCGAGTTTTGTGTCAAGTACCTTCATACAATAGAATATTAAGCACTAGGAGGTTAATGCGGTGGGGTGAAGCTTCTAGTCTAGTATATGTATCTGCAAATAGTGAACTATGAGCATGTATTTATGTGGACAAAAGGGCACCACCAAGGCAAAAGAAGAGAGAAGCAGCAGGTTTGGAGGAAACTCAAGATTGGCAGAAGTACAACATTCTTCCCCTAAGGGGGAGGATCCAACAGGAACTGGGCATGCTTAGTGAGCATGCTCCCCAACTGGGGTGGGAGTGGAATGGAGTATTCTGGAAGGTGGTGTGGCTAACTGGCTGGAACGTTGCACAGGAGTGCCATGCTGCAACATTCTGTTGCAGGCCCCAATTCTTCTATTATTATTATTATTATTATTATTATTATTATTATTATTATTATTATTATTATTATTTCTTACCTGCCCTTCACTTTAAGGTGGGTTACGGCAATTAAAAAATAAAATATGAAAAACAGTTTTAAACAAGAATAGGGTTATCTAGTCTGTGAGATTCTGAAAAGAGACAGTGCCCAAAATTCTGTGGGAGTTTGAGGTGGTTGGGAAGGGAGCGAGAGAGCACAGGGCCTGATAAATTGTTTCATGGTCTAAGAGTTTATCCTGATTTGTAATTAGCACTGCATGTGGTTTATTTAGTCATATGGCAATGTCTGCTGTCATGCATATTTTCAGTAATTATTCCTCTTTTATTTATTTTTTGGGTTTTTGTTTTTTTAAACCTGATGCTCTTCTTTGTCTCTGGAGAATAGTTACAACCTGTTCAGCAGCTGAAACTGAGGGAGAAAACGATGACAGCTGACTTTTATACGAAAGTGACAGCTGGTAAGCGTTCTTCCACTCCCACCCCAGTTGGGGAGCAGTCCCGCTAAGCATGCCCAGTATTGCCCTGGAAAAATATATGCCTAAAATTCTCAGTAGCCATTCCACCCAGCTTCCTCAGAGGGAGGATGGAGTAAGGCTTGGAGGAAACATGACCCCCTAACTGGGCTCCTCCCCCTGCTTGTGACTCTCTCCCAGTAAACCAGGGTTGCCTCCTGGGGCAGAGGTGTTGGGGTGTCCAAATGAAAACTCAGAGTAGGCAGGCACAATGTTCCTCCGGCAGCGTGAGGACAAGTCTCCGGAGCCCTACACACAAGGGAGGTGCCTGATTCCTCAAGTTCTCTGGATCGCGGCCCCGAGGACAGGCCAGGAAGGGGTGAGACAGCATTACCAACTATTATAAGCAGCTCCCTTGAAGTCTAAGCAGTGCTGAAGCAACACCTCTACTCTCTGTTGGACAGCTCCTCTGTTATCTCTCCCTCTCCCTCTCTTGGGACACCTATTACAGTGGGGGCTCACCAATGTGGTGCCCGTGGGCACCATGGTGCCCTTGAGGTCTTCCGCTGGTGCCCCCAATGTCTCTGAGTCCCCCTCCTTGGTTATGATGTGGTTACTCTCTCCCCTCCTTGAAAAGCATATAGCAGGGGTCAGCAACCTTTTTCTGCCGTGGGCTGGTCCCTTGTCCCTGAGACCATGTGGTGGGCCAGATTATATTTTGGGGGGGAAATGAACCAATTCCTATGTCCTACAAATAACCCAGAGATGCACTTTAAATAAAAGGACACATTCTACTTGTGTAAAAACATGCTGAATCCGTGGGCTGGATTCAGAAAGTGATTGGGCCAGATCTGGCCCGCGGGCCTTAGGTTGCCTACCCCTGGCATACAGTGTAAAGGAGGAAGTTCCCCCTTCCTCTTTCAGCTCTGTATTCTTCCCAGTGCTCAGATGAATTCTATTGGACCTGGCTTATGCACAGATCCCTTGGGAAAATGAACTGTGAGTGTGCGCACGCACTTTCTTCTTGGGCAGGGGTGATCTGGGGGAGTGAGACGGGATCAGAGTGGGTAGCGCCCCTGCCATGCTCCATGTGCTCACAGGCCATGTGCTCACAGCTCCATGTGCTCACTGCCATGCTCCATGTGCTCACAAGTTGGTGACCCTTCTATTAGAGAGTTTGGGAAAGGTGAAAACCTCTAGTTGGTGGGAGGGTGGAAAATGTGTGTGTATGTGCAAAAGGCGTTTGGCAGATTCAGAAAACGCAGAGAGACTGGGGCCCCTGCACATTTCTTTCTCTTTTTCTAATGTATTTTTATTAAAGATTTTCTCGATTTACAAAGGCATGTGCAATGTCTCTCTCTCGTATTTTTTCCCCATGTAACATTTTTTTTTTTTACAAATTGGTTTCATTTGTTGAGACATTAGGAAGAATAGTGGGATAGAGGTGGAGGAGGGAAAGATGGGTGGGGGTGGGGTCGGGTGGCGATGTTTCTATTTTACTTACTATATGTGGGGTTTTGTGTCAGCGTTGCTTGTGCAGGTTCTTTGCTGTTCGCTTGTGTTCCTTTGGTGGTGAGAGAGGTTGGGGTTGGCTTAGGGTGTGGTTATTCATTTGTGGTTGGCTGTGGTGGTCTTTGTTTCCATGTGTGAGTGGGGTGGGTGGGTGTTTTGGATTAGGTCAGCCATATTGATTTGCATTGCTGTTGGTGGATTTTTGTCACTGTCTTGTTGGGCTGTGTATGTGATAAAGACCTGCACATTTGTAACCAGAGATGGGTGAAATTGGGGAGGAGGGTGAGGCTGCTTGGAGAGAGAAGCTACTCAACGTTCTCCTGCTTTGCAGGATTGCTTGTATTCTGTGCTAAACACACACACACACACACACACACACACACACACACACACACACACACCCTTACAAAGATACCTTAAGTGCTCCTGTCCTTCCTTTCCCAAATGAAACAGAACCCAATAGCACTGCGCTGGGAATGGCTCACGGTTTGGGAGAGCCCACCACAAGACCTTCAGCATTACAGAAAAGGCATATGCTCTGCATTGCCCAACAACGTAGGCCTGCCTTCTCCGGTGTAGGGTCCCTCCAGCTGTTTTGGATGGTAACTCCTATGCTGATGCTAATGGGAGTTAAAAAACAGCTGGGGAGAACAAAAGAAGAGCCTGCGAGATCAGCCCAGCATCTTGTTCTCACAGGGGCCAACCAGATGCCCATTTGCCCATTATGGGAAACACACAAGCAGGACCCGAACATAAGAGCAACACTCTCCCTTCCCATGGTTTCCAGCAACTGGTATTCAGAAACATCACTGCCTCTGACTATGGAAGCAGAGCAGAGCCATCATTCCTAGCAGCCATCAATTGCTCTCTCTTCCATTCATCTGCCCAATCCTCTTTGAAAGCCATCCAGACTGGTGACCATCACTGCCTCCTGTGGAAGTGAGTTCCATAGTTCGACTATGCACTGCATGTTCCCTTCCCTCCACCCATGTTTCATCCCTCCACCCGTCCCTGCTGCACAAGCCATGGGCTCCCCCTTCCATTCCTGGAGCTCTGGGGACCCAGTTCCAGCTCAATCACTTTGTCCATCGCCCCACCAAGTCCGCCTTGAGCCAACAGGGTTAGTAGCCATTGACAGCCCTCTCCTCCATGAATTTGTCCAATCCTCTTTTAATGCCACCCAAGTTGGTGGCAGGGAGTTCCAAAGTTTAACTCTGTGCTGCATGGAAAAATACTTTTTAAAATCTCAGTTGAATCTTGCAACATTCAATTTCACAGGATGCCCCCCCCCAAGGGACGTGGACCTTGGCATTAAAAAAAAAGGGTTCCTCGCTCCAGGGTCAGGCCAAAGTACATTGGGGAAGGGTGACCCAGGACTACCCCAATTACCTTGGCAGCGACCGCTTCAATATTTGCAGTAAAAATGCATTCATGGGTGTGAGGATTCTTCTCGCGGGAATAGATGATTGTTTCTGTCTTTTGCCTCCTACAGAATTCTTCTTTTGTTATGATATCTGGAAAAGAAGGCAGACGAAGACAAGCTTTGTAGTAAGGAAGAAAGATCTCCAATCACGGTTTGGAGGATCCGCGCCATCATCAAACAATGGTGGCTAATGGACAGACATCACCAAAACCAGGTCACTTTCAGATGCCACCTTGGCAAATAAAGAGCGTTTTGCTTTCGTAAGACCTCAAAACACTTCCCCTACTCCTTGATAAACTGGAGGGAATACTCAGAAGGGGCAGACCCTTGCCACACTTTTTCAGAACTTGTTTTAGTAGGAAAGAGAAGAGAATGATAACAAGGACAGGAATTGTGGTTTGTTTCCCCACAAGAGGAGGCCATTCATAGTAAATTCAGCTTCTTAAAAACCCTTTCAGGTAGGTTAGGTTGAGTGGCTTTTAAAAGTCATCAGTTGACTTCACAGCTGAGTCGGGGGGATGTAGATCAAAGATCCCCACATCTAAGACCACCATTTCATCTGGTGCACCACACAAGCCCTTATGATGAGATGGAGGCTTTGGACATCCAACTTGCCTCATTCCTATGTCTGAAACTTGACTTTAATCCAAACTGAGCCACAGTCAATGCTTGAGAAACCCTAAAGTACTGAGATGAATAGGACACAGCATATAAAAGGTACAGGATAATGATTTGCTCTTGTTATTATCCTCAGATTTACAACTCCAGGGCTTTAGCTGGCAGAGGACATAGTTGGCTGTGTGTTTATCCACCAGCTAGTTAAATCTGCTGAACCTGAGCATGATCTGTTTCAAGAAAATGCACAGGGACTGCCAGGACAGGAGAATAGCTGGCGCTTGTGTGATTGCCAGCCCACCTTGCAGTGTCAGACACCTTTGAAAGGCCGTATTTTGACAATGTGTGCAATATCTGCAACAGATATAACAAATGGATATGCATGGAAAGGGTCTGACAACCCAAGGATCGTGTTGCTTGTTGGAGCATACCTAGGAGGTGAATCTAATCCAGAACTCAGCAGCAGCCAAATAAATTCTTCTGGGAATTATACAAAGACTGCTTTCAGACAATGGCTGACTTCTACTATATATTCCCAGCTTCTGTGTGATATCTATGTATCGGACTACAACTCCCATCAGCTCCAGGCAGCACAGCCATAGAGCTGATGGAGTTGAGGTCCCAAAACTCTGGAGGGCACCAGTTGGGTGAAAACAGATCTAGAGGTGTCTTGCTTCTTAGAGTGGGGTACCCTCTTTAGCTGTAATGGCCGCCCGCCATGAATTTGTCCAATCTTTATTCGAGGCCACTGGTGCCAGTGTGCGTCCCTTAATCATGATTAGGGCATGATCCTATGCACATTTACTTGGAAAGAAATCCCTACTCTGTTCAGTATGGCCTAAAGAATATGTTGTATTTGTTTGGTTTGAAGCAAGGAAGTTGTGGATCTGTATTGACAGGTTAGGTCAGGCATAGGGAAACTTGGCCCTCCAGATGTTTTGGAACTACAGCTCCCATCATCCCTAGCTAACAGGACCAGTGATCAGGGATGATGGGAGTTGTAGTCCCAAAACATCTGGAGGGCGGAGTTTGCCTATGCCTGGGTTAGGTAGTGCAAGGCACTGGGCAGAGGAGGAATGGTGGAGACCACCTCCCCAGCCTGACCCTTCCAGAGAAGAAGACAGTTCAGAATTACAACAGGGGTTTGAGGGAGGTCACAGCTCAGAGGCAGATGAGGGGGAAAGCTGGAAAATAATAGGAGAAGAGGAGGAGGAAGAGGAACCACCAGGAGGGCAACAGCTGATGGACACCGTGTCTTTAGAAAGCCTTCCAGACCCCCCCTCTCCCAGAATCTGGAGAGCCTTGAAAGTAGTAGAGCAGAAGGCTCAGAAGCAAAGGGCCACCCATAGAAGAGATGACGAATGAGGAAGTGGGAGAAAAAGGGAGTGGAGAGTCACTCGGGACAATGTCATTATTCCAAGAGTCTGCATTCCAAGCCCCTCTCTGTAAATATTGAATAAAAAGCAGATGGTAAGGACTTTCCTTGTCTTATCCATTCCTGGCAACCTGCCGTGGGGGTTGTTTCCTCTGTCACCTGACAGGTAGGCATTTATCACACCCAGCAGATGCTCTCCCTGGTGAGATTACCTGGCTTGCATAGATTGAACTCCAGTGCCCCTCCTGAGTTGAGAAGCTTCTGGATGAAGGTCTTGGAGAGCATTGTGGGTGTGAAGAGGACAGGGCGCCGACGGTCACAATGGATGGGTCTCACCGAGCTGTACGGGATCAGGCTGAAGCTCTTGTTGATCTCGCTCACCGAGTCAAATTCTGGGGAGAGAGGGGAGCATTTAAACTCCAGAAACGCACTCAGGGGACCACTATGAAAAGTCCTAGAGTGGGAAGGGTGGTGTCAGAACACAGAGAAATGCATCCACCAGACAAAAGGCTTGGTGGTGACGGGTGCAACAGAACCTACCAGTCTGGCTAGAAAAGAAGTGTGTAATGTGCAAGATGTGCAACAGGGTGTCAGAAGAGGTCAAATAATGGATTTGCACAGTCCCGGCTTGTTAAATATGGTGCAAAAAATTAAAATCTTGCTCAAATTACAGTTTGTTACATTAAAGTGTGTTGGTTATTACCTATATTCTGCACAGTTTCTAAGCAGTTAATGAAACCAAAGCCAGACCCCTAAGTTTCAGCACCACAGATAAGTGCACCACAGAGCACTTATCACCTTGCTACTGAAAATCTTGAATGTGGGTTCAATAATAAAACTTCTCCAATGCCCCTGTAGTTTTCTGTGCTTTTAGATTTCACTGCCTTGGTATGCTGGAAGCTGGAGAGAAAGAGACATGTCTGCTCTGTGCTGGACCCAAAGTTTGGGCTTTGCTGGAATCCTAATAGGAGAGCAAGATTTTCTGGAGAGTTGATGCTGTGAGCCCCTCTATCCCAGGGTTTCCCAAACTTGGGTGTCCAGCTGTTTTAGGATTACAGTTCCCAGCATCCCTACCGCTGGTCCTGCCAGCTAGGGATGATGGGAGTTGTACTCCAAAAACAGCTGGAAACCCAAGTTTAGGAAACCCTGCGCTATCCTATACTTAGGTGGTAAAAGGTAAAGGTAAAGGGACCCCTGACCATTAGGTCCAGTCGTGGCCGACTCTGGGGTTGCGGCGCTCATCTCGCTTTATTGGCTGAGGGAGCCGGCGTACAGCTTCCTGGTCATGTGGCCAGCATGACTAAACCGCTTCTGGAGAACCAGAGTAGTGCACAGAAACGCCATTTACCTTCCCGCCGGAGTGGTACCTATTTATCTACTTGCACTTTGACATGCTTTTGAATTGCTAGGTTGGCAGGAGCAGGGACCGAGCAACGGGAGCTCACCCCGTCGCGGGGATTTGAAACGCAACCTTCTGATCAGCAAGCCCTAGGCTCTGTGGTTTAGACCACAGCTCCACCCACATCCCTCTTATTCATGTGCAAATAAAACCAAATATCCTAAAGGCTCCACAGTCTCCAATACCCATCATTCCTAGGAAACCAAACCCTGGGTAAGCACAGGATCCCCTGGAAACTGGGGCGGGTGCAACACTGTGTTCACTAGCCAGCAGGGATGCAATAAGGATTTCCTGGTTGCCATTGTCCTGACCACTCCAAACCAACTTTGCTCTCCTTAGAGTTCTCTTCCTGCCAAGCTCCCAGGTACACCATTGAATGCCAGCCCCTCTGCTGCATAACTTGGTACCTTCAAATCTGTCCAGCAGGGCCTTTGTCACCGGGTGCCCCTCTGTCCTGACCCGCGTGTCTTTCGAAGTGACGATGCGGACTCGCTCGTTGCTGTTCATGCGCTTATATTTGTTCTCCGACCTGCTGACAAACTGAGAGCAGAGGAGAGGCCCTTGTCAAGGGTTGTTGGCATTTCTGTTCCTGACACCAAGGCAGGCCACTTGTTGCTTGTCGAACAACCAGGATGGAAGCACGGAGTGGAAACATTTGCATCGTCATGACAGAGTCATTGGTTTGGGAGCACAGTACCCTCTGTTCCCATTTAAAAAGAGGTACCCCCCACCCATAACTCAGCCTCATGAATTTCTCTGGTAGGCAACAATGGGGAAACGGGACTTGCAGAAAATGAGCCATAAGCCAAGGGAGCTGCGGTGAAAAAGGCAGGCTTTGGTCCTGAATAGGGCAACTGTGCCTCTAAAGGACCAGGTGCGCAGCCCGGGAGTCATTTTGGACTCACAGCTGTCCATGGAGGTGCAGGTCAATTCTGTGTCCAGGGCAGCTGTCTACCAGCTCCATCTGGTACACAGGCTGAGACCCTACCTGCCTGTGGACTGTCTCGCCAGAGTGGTGCATGCTATGGTTATCTCCCGCTTGGACTACTGCAATGCCCTCTACGTGGGGCTACCTTTGAAGTTGACCCGGAAACTGCAATTAATCCAGAATGCGGCAGCTAGACTGGTGACTGGGAGTGGCCGCCGGGACACATAACACTGGTCCCGAGAGACCTGCATCGGCTCCCAGTACGTTTCCGAGAACAATTCAAAGTGTTGGTGCTGACCTTTAAAGCCCTAAACGGCCTCGGTCCTGTATACCTGAAGGAGCGTCTCCACCCCCCTTGTTCAGCCCGGACACTGAGGTCCAGCTCCGAGGGCCTTCTGGCGGTTCCCTCCCTGTGAGAAGTGAGATTACAGGGAACCAGGCAGAGGGCCTTCTCGGTGGTGGTGCCTGCCCTGTAGAATGCCCTCCCACCAGATGTCAAGGAAATAAGCAACTATCCTACTTTTAAAAGACATCTGAAGGCAGCCCTGTTTTTTAAAAATTATTATTATTATTATTATTATTATTATTATTATTATTATTATTATTATTTCATTTGCCAGCTAAAAACATAAATATGTTTTTGTGCCAAAAGGCACAAAAGGGATTTTTGGAGAGTTACTTTTCTACCTGTAAGATTTGACCCAAAAGGAAACTGGCCCGAGAGAGGCGAGGGCTGGCTTTGGGGTCACTTGGCGGCATAATCTCTTCCGGCTGCAGTGTATTCTGGTAGAAAAGAAAAACATTGGAGAAAGAATCATCAAGCCTGTTTGATGCACCTTTGTTGGCAGTTCTAGGCCCTAGAATAGTAGAACTGTAGAGTGGGAAGGGACCCTGAGGCTCATCTAGGCCAACCCCCCCTGGAATGCAGGTCAAGTGTGGGGAACTTGTGGCCCTCAGGGTATTGCTGGACTCCAAACCCTATCAGTCCAAGCCAGCATAGCTGAGGACCAGGAATCAGTTTTCGATACCATTGACCATAGTACCCAGTGCTTTTTTATGGGGGGACACGGGGGTACGCATACCCCTAAACATTTTGTGAATCTACGTTTGGCCTCACTGAGGGGCAGTATTTCAATATGAGTAGGAAAATGAGAGTACCCCTAAACATTTTTTAGGGGGGGGGGGAAAGCACTGATAGTACCGTTCTGAATTGAACGCTGCAGATTGGAGGCCCTGTTCTAGAGTGGTCTTCTCCTCCCTCCCTCCCAGGGTTCAAAATTTCTGTCATCATGATGAGATCCCCTTGATCTGAAGAATTTCGAGGATGGCAACTGCTGACTGGCTGGATGTTCAGGAGTGGTGGGAGGCAGCAGCCGGGGAACCCCTCTAGGGAACCCCCAGAGGAAGAAGACTCTGAGCCAGGGGACTGGTGGTTGGGTGACGATGAGCAGTCAGGAGGAGAAGGAGCAGATTGTGAGGAGGACGTGTCAGCAGAAGGAGAGGGAACAGGGTTTAGTGAACTGGAAGAGGCTGTGGCAGAGGGCAGCTCAGACTCTAAAGCTGAAGTGGATGTGGAATTGGCTACTCACCCGAGGGGTTCGGAGTGTACCGTACGAACTGTCAATCTCATCCTTGTTACCTCTATTCATCAGGCGCTGAAGTTTCACTAGGAGGAGCTGCTGCGCTCTGCAAACCATTGAGATTATTGTCACTAACATAGAGGGATTGAGGAGGGATTCGGCCGGTCTGCTTTTTGCAGTGGGCTTACCCAAATTGACAGTCTGGAACTCGTTGGCAGGTTGGAAAGCAACTCCTGATGGAATTATGTGCTTTCCCAGATTTCACAATGCTGTTTTGCCGAGCAGAAAGTGCACATGAAAACACATTCTTTTACTGTTAAAATGTGCACAGAATGCAAATTTTGCGAAAAGGTGCATTGAAAATTATGCATGCATAAAATAACACATGCAAGCTAAATGCAAACTTTTCATGCGTTATTTCAAAAAATCCATGAAAAGGTGGAAGGAATGGACAAAACAGGGCAAAAATGAAACAGGATGGTCAATTCTTACTAATAGATATATTTTTGTGTTCACTTTCACATAATATACAGACTGTACTCATTAACTGGCAGGATAACCGTATTGTAAAATTTAGAGAAGTGCATAAATTTTAAAGGGTAACTAAGTATCTGTTTGTGTATTGCTTTGGGAAGCATGAATTAGGTAGGTTTTGCATTAAAATGCGAACCAGGTCAAATGTTTATCCCATCCCTAACTCCTTGTTTATGGCATTTTCAAATGCAAACACACAGAGTTGTCTCATTCCAAGTCCCATTCCATTGGCCACTCTGACTGGCAGCAGAGACTTGAGTGATCACGGGTTGCACAATGGACCTTGTGCAAGAAAACAATGCGATCTACGACTCCGGCCTCTCAGAAGATTTTTATTGCTCGCAGGCAAAGCCTTTTGCAAAACTCAAACGAGCTCGAAGATATATTAAGCAAACCGCAATTGCAAATACAAATACCGAAAACACCATGTCTATAAAACACAGTAAATAAAAGCCAGAATCGAGGATAAAAAGCAGGCAATGAAAGCAGAGGTATTTTTTTTTTTAAATGCGTGCACGCACAGAGGCAAAGGAATCAATAATAAAAATCACCCTTAAATCAGGGCATCACCATGACAATGTATAGCTGTCTCTGGAAGCAATTTTGCAGGAATCTTCGAAGCAGCTACTGCACAGAACAGCTCCCTTAACCCACTGCACCATCGGGGCAGCCAAGCCATTTTCACTGTGTTGCTTCCACTTGCTCTAGTGCGGACAGCCCTCTTAGCAGCACCTGGCTTCCTATGACCCACCAGCTTTGGAACTTGCCCCAAGCCCTTCACTTCACTTCTCCCAGTGCCCCAGAGTGACACCATGTTGGGTGTTCCAGAGCATTGTGGGAAATCAAATTGCCCCATTCCCAGCCCCCTTTGGCATGCAGTGAGCACCGACAGGTAAGACAGGGTGGGGCCATCAACATCAGACGGGGGCTGTCCCAGCAACCACTCAGTGCAGAACTCAAAGTTGTAGCTTCTGTGGGAATGCTTGTTTAGAAAGAAGAAGAAGAAGAAGAGTAGCAGCAGTAGTAGCAGGGGCGCCGACTTATAAAAAATATTGGGGGGGCGGGGGCCCATACCGACTTATAAAAAATATTGGGGGGGCCCAAGACCTCCAAACCGCTGCTGCTGGGGGAACGAAAAGGGCGAGCCCCGGGCTGCCCCGACCTTAAGTGAACCTGTGAGGGCCCGCCCTTTGCGGCAGCCGATTGGCTGCCGCCGTGGGCGGCAAATATTAATGAGCTAGGGGGAATCCCCACTTCTCGCGGGGCTGACGCCAGCCCCGCGAGATTGTTGATGGGCCGAGAGCCCGCAACCCCACCCCCTCTCTAGATCGGGAGTGGCTTTGTTTTAACTCATTACTGAATGTATTTTAAAAGGTAACTATCGTCAAACAAGGAAAATAAAAAATACCAACATAATTTTGTGATTTTACAAAGCATAATATAACTAATAATTTTCTTAAATTATTGGGGGGGGGCGGAGCCCCCCAAACGAATTTTTGAGGGGGCTCGGGCCCCCTCAGGCCCCATGGAGTCGGCGCCTATGAGTAGTAGTAGTAGTTGTTTGGATTTGATATCCCGCTTTATCACCACCCTAAGGAGTCTCAAAGTAGCTAACAATCTTCTTTCCCTTCCTCCCCCACAGCAAACACTTTGTGAGGTGAGTGGGGCTGAGAGACTTCAGAGGAGTGTGACTAGCCCAAGGTCTCCCAGCAGCTGCATGTGGAGGAGCAGGGAAGTGAACCCAGTTCACCAGATTACAAGTCCACTGCTCCTAACCACTACACCATACTGGCTCACACAGCCAGAATGCAGTTAAAAGGCCCAGCAGATGCTACACAAGCAAATATATTGATCCAGCAACGACACGCCCCTTGCAACCCTTGCAACGAATGGGGTTGGCACAACTTGGCGTGGCAAGCAGTTCTGGTCCTTAGACTGGCAAAGCCACCTGAGAGTTCTCCAGGAAGGCAGGATCTGCTCCGTCTGTGTTGGCATCTCTGCAAGCCAGGTGGTAGAGGGGTTGTCACCATGGACAGACATAGCAGGGCAACAACATCCCCTGGATTGGTGGGACTGGATGTGGATTTTGAAAACTCAAGGCGGAGTTGGTGGGGCAATGGACAAAGTGATTGAGGAGGAACCGGGCCCCTAGAGCTCCAGGAATGGGAGGGGAGCCCATGGCTTGTGCAGCAGGGAGGGATGAAACAGGGGTGGAGGGAAGAGAACACACAGTGCATAGTTGAACTATGGAACTCACTTCCACAGGAGGCAGTGATGGTCACCGGCCTGGATGGCTTTCAAAGAGGATTGGGCAGATTTAATGGAGGAGAGAGCGATTGGTGGCTGCTGGGAATGACAGCTCTGCTCTGCTTTCACGGCCAGTTGCTGGAAGCCACAGGAAGGGGAAGTGTTATTGTGTTTGAATCCTGCTTGTGTCAGGGCCGTGCTGAGGAGGGCTGCACTGAGGAGGAATGGTGGGAGCCTCCCCCTCCCCCTGCTCCTGAATCTTCCCAGGAGCAGGAGGACAGTATAGATTTGGAACAGCGGTTTACAGAGGGACATAGTTCAGAAGGCAGAAGCTGGGAAATACTGGATGGGGGACAGCTAGGAGAAGAGACACTGGAAGGGAGAGGGTTAACAGATTCACAGTCTCTAGACACCCTTCTTCCACTGCCCTCCCCAAAGTCGAGAAGGGCTCAGAAAGTGGTAGAATAGAAAGCACAGGGAGTACAAACTCAGATTATGAGACGCAGAAGTGACATAGATTGATAGGGACCAAAGGGGATGGAATTCTTAATTGGGAGCACCCCCATGACTATGAGATGTGTTCTTTGTTCTCTTGCCGTGATTATTAAAGTTTCTAACTGGTAAGATGACTCCTTTTCCATTGTTCTGCTTATCTACTGCCACGGGGGAGGAAGCTGATTCCCCGAAGCCTGACACTTGTGGGTTTCCCACAGGCATCTATCTAGTTGACCACGGTGAGAAGAGGATGCTGGATGAGCCCTTGGCCTGATCCAGCAGCCTATTCTTATTTTCTTATGAGAGGGAACCCTCTCCAGCATCCCTTTCCTCAGGCTCTCCCAGTCCAGGCAGACGCCTTTCCAGCCCACAAGATCCTGGGGTCATCTATCTGCCCCTCCTCTTCTCTGCCCCAGATCAACCAGACCCCCACCAGAGGACACTTTGCCCACATCCCTACCTCAAACCCAGAGCTGGCCCCGAGTGCAAAAATTGGGATTTGTGCTCACCTGCTGTAATTGGGGATGGTCCCCGATTCTAAATCCTTGTCTGTGAAGGGGTCAACTCTGGCACAAAGCCACTCGCACTTGCCATAATACATGGTGTCCAGGACGTGCAGGATCTCGTCACATTTCACAGACAGGGAGCAGCAGTCCAGCTGGCTGGTGATGCTGAGGTTGAGGCGGATGTAGAAGGAGTCTCCGGAAGTGACCAGGCCTTCCTCAATTTCGGACACCAGCTTCCGGTAACCTGCAGCAGGAAGGATCTGGGCTCAGCTGACCATGTGGGCCCAGCGGGGAGTTGCCAGTTGGGTTCAGCCTAGTCAAATGGCTCGGCTACACCTGATGCTGACTGTCTCGCTTGCAAGCAAGGCTGGCCCAAGGCATTTTGCCGCCTGAAGCGAATCAGAAAATGGAGCAGTAAAGACTATTTATGTTTGTGACCAAGGCTGCTGGGATTTTATTGGCCCAGAGATGGAAAGATGATAAAGTCCCGACCAGAGAAGAATGGCAGATTAAGTTGATGGATTATGCCGAAACGGCAAAAATGACCGGAAGAATAACACTTGTAGTTTAACGGTGAATTTTGGATTTAATGGAGATGTAAAAGATTTGGATTATTAAAAAAGATGCAGGAGGAAATGACTGACAATAGGACCCACAAAGGGGAGGAGGGAAGTCCAGGAGATTCCTTGGAATCTTGTTTTTATGTTGTATGTTGGATATGTGATTGTAAAAGTGTAATTTGAAAAACTATATATATATATATGCAAATTAGAAAATGGCTCCCCCGAGAATCTCAGCCAGCAGCACATGGGCTCATTCCCATATGGGATGAACTCAAACTCTGTCCTGTAACTCCAAGCTTAAGCCTGCCTTCAAGGAACCAACTGTGAACTGAATGTGAGTAAACGTCTTATTATTTTTAAAGAAGGGGAAATTACCAGGAATAACCCAATCTGGACAAAGCCAGATTGGATTGCTTAAGTAAAGAGATTCAAACGAACCTACCACCTAGCTTCCTGCTATATACTGGGGAATGTACTCTGCTACTGACTCACGAGCGTGCGTGAGGAAGGGTAATATTTAATCAATATATCCTCTCGTAGTATCCACAACATTCCCATAGAGATTAAACCTGCAACCCTGGCGTTATCAGCGCCATGTTCTAACCAACTGAGCTACTCTGGTTGAGAGGGTGGGGAAGCCCCTGGCCCTTCATTTGCCTGACCAGCCTCTTCCTCCTCTTCTTTTTTGACCCCTCCTGTGCCCCCCTCCAGCTCTGAATCTTCCTCTGCTTGCCTCCTGGCTGGCACAGTTCCTCACCACTCCCTGGCCCCTTCTTCCCAGTCAGACTCCAGCCCGGCTTCCCCCGGCGCGCACTCGCAAGCATCCTGCTCGTCCCTGACAGTGGAGCAGCTCTCTAGCGTCTCAGGCAAACAAATATCTTAACCCCCCCGCCACCTGACGCCCGGAGATGAGGGAACTGAACCCGAGACCTGCTGCATGCAAAACAGTCACTCCACAAATGAGCTCCGGGCTCGTTCATTAGGCGGCCCACTTTGAACCTAGCAGCTAGAAGGCACTGAGAAATCTTTCCAGCTGGCAGGCAGCATTTATATAAAGAGAACCTCTCATAAAGAACAGGTACCGTGACCCCGTTTTCTGGTAGCTATTCATGTGAGTGCTGTCAGTGGAAGTAAAAAATAAAACAAAACGGAAGGTTTACATCTTTGAAAGTGCGCTGTGATTTCTTCTTTGTGCGCACGTGCATGGTGTAAAGTGCAGCTCAATCATTTCATAATTAACTCTAATTGGCACCTCGCACAATCTGATTCTTGCTTTTTGCTCCTGCCAAGTCTAACATTCATTTTTATGTTTGAAAACATGAAAGGAGAGGAGTGGGAGAGTTTGGGAGGGGAGGGGAGAGAAAGAGGGAGGATACTTTCCCGGGGAGAAATTCCACTTTCTGAATTCCCCTGACCCCCTGCACTGGCAGAGGCCAAGTACATCTTCCGCGGAGTTTAAAAAATTGATTTTCGAGCTATTTTAAAGCGTTTTCTGCAATATGCCCACTGCTGCGATGTTCCGATTCTTTGGGTGACAGCTGTGTGGTATTTCTGTAACTCTTCAAAATATCTTGTTTAAATGGCAGTGGGTCAAAAGGGGAAAAGAAGAAAAGAGGATGGTTGTGATCACACAAATTGTGGTGTCTGTGCGTATAAGCCACCCATTGAAGTCCCGGCCCAAATGATTGTTGACTCAGTGGGGTCACAGCATAGAATCCAGACTCAGGTGCTTTTGCATATGAGCATCAAGGAGCTCAAGACCCATGGATGTGGGATGTAATCCATTGGAGCAGTCAAATACAACATTCCTTGTTTCCCTAGAGTGGACACAGGCAGGGGGATGTTACTCCAGCCAGTATAACTTCCTGTTCCACTGGTCTGGAGCGTCCTCCCCCTGCATGTGACCAGAGAGATGGGCGTGGCCCTGGCTGACTCCATAGAAGAGCCAAGTCACGCAGCCATCTTTCTCTTGATGGCATTTTCTTCTCTTGATGCTGTTCTCTTAATGCATTTTGCTGTCTGCTGGCTCTTAGCCAGCAGCACACGGGCTCAATCCCCATAAGGGATGTACTCACACTATGTTCTGTAACTACAGTGGTGTCTCTACTTATGGACGTGATTTGTTCCGGGGTGCCGTTTGCACCCCGACAAGTCCATAAGTAGAGTGCCGCTTCTGCGTATGAGTGTGATGCAATAGAGTGCTCCTGCACATGTGAAAGTGCGCAGAATGCTTCTGCATGTGTGTTATCTGCACCACGCTCTAACCAATGAGTCTATCACGTGCTGCAGCAGCAAAAACAGCTCATGCTATTCTAGGCTGCATCAACAGAAGTATAATGCCCAGATCGAGGGAAGTCATAGCACCGCTCTATTCTATGTATTTATATCTCAGACAAAATGAAAAACAAAGCTCGACTCAATTGGGAGCAAAGCGAAGGAAGGATTGAGGGGGGTGAAATGAGCCCCGGAACAGTTGGAGAGGACGCCACCCTCACAAAGCCTGGTCTGTCGCCCTGTCTGTTGTTTTAGCGATCACCAGCTTGGCCAAAGGCAGCCGGCAAAGCAAACCCTTCAAAAACCTTGAGCTCTCCAAAAACCAAATTTAGATTTTCACTGGCACCGTGGGAACAAAGAGACTCCTAATTTGGTTTCTCAAAACCCTCAGCCACAAATCCTTGCTCTCAGGGCAAAGACATAAAATATATTTGTCTCCATTAACACACCCGCTTTGCCAGCATTTACTGTCAATTGAGGGAACTGGCAGGGGTGGATGAAAGAATTGTAGACCATCCCAGTTGCTGGGGATTTTTCCTTGACTGCCTATTGTACTGGCCCTGTATGCTGTCTATAAATATACTCACTTGTCTGAAAGTTTGCATTGAGCAACATGACATCTCTTACCTTCGTGGTTTGATTTGCAGTGCAGCACAACTGGCCCACTACATCTCTGTATCGTCCAATGAACTTCTTCCTTTGTGCAGGTATCTAAGGGAGCGCTTGTGTTTTCCCCTTTGATGCACCCTTCCACCTGGAAAAACGCGAACAGCATTATTCGCTCCTCGGAGGCAATTATTTCACCTATTAAATTATGTAGCCAACATCAATTTGGAACACGCAGCCTGTCTTATTCAGCAGTTGCCATGATAATCATTTCTCTCTCTCTCCCTCCTCTGCTGCCTGCAACCCCATGATTATAAAATAGCAGCAATTGCTAGATGGATGGATAACTCGGTTTGGACATCCGTGACTGTTCTATAAATGCAGCTGGAGGGCTGTGAGGGACGCCTACCTTCAAGGAAATGAGACAAGTCCTATGCTCCCATTTTTGCTTCTGGCAAGGATTCCAGAGAGTTAAAATAAAGTACAGCATATAGTTAAACTATGGAACTCCTTCCCACTGGATACAGTGCTGGCAACCAACTTGGATGGCTTTAAAAGATTGGACAAATTAATGGAGAAGACGGCTATCGATGGCTATCCTCTGCCTCCACAGTCTTCTTTCAAGCGCGGATTGAATATTATGTAGCACCCATAACAATGCCAGTTCTAGAACGGGTAAGTGATGGACTATGCCGAATCAGCAAAGCTAACAGCTAAAATAAGAGAACCTAATGATGATTGATTTGTGGGAAAATTGAAGCTCTTTTTGGACTATCTAAAGAAATATTACAGTATGTTGAATTTGCAAGCAGGATTTGAACGATGAGCAACAGAAGGAAATAGAGATTATTGTACTATTGTCATGGTACAAGAGAGAAAAGATAGGATGCAGCAAGAGGAAAAAATAAAAAAGCACCGTGGAAAATGAGATGGGAAGATGACAAAACAAAAGAAAAATCTACGTACAGTGGTACCTCAGTTTACAAACTTAATCCGTTCCTGAAGTCCGTTCTTAAACCTAATCTGTTCTTAAACCGAGGCTCGTTTTCCCTAATGAGGCCTCCCACCAATAGTGCCCTTCCACAGTTCGGATTCCATTTGTAGACTGAGGTAAAGTTCGCAAACCGGAACACTACTTCCAGTTTTGCGGAGTTCGTAAACCGAATAGCTCGTAAACAGGACTGTTCTTAAACCGAGGTACCACTGCGTTGGAATGTGTATGTGAAAATTTTGAAAATTTAATAAAATATAACTTTTTTTAACAACCACAATGCCAGTTCTGCAGATCAAAATGGTTGAGTGGGCATATATGGGGGGAAAGCCAAACTTGCGGGTATACTGGCCCCAAGTTGTTAGGGGCTTTGGCAAGTCAGCAACCTGTGCAGGTGTTTGGGGACAGGTGTGATGTGCTGATGGGGTCTCAGTCCTGTTCAGCAATTCACGCTGCAGGAATCTGCACTCTCAGCGGGTAAAAGCCCACAGAGAGCACACAGAGCACATTGCAGTAACCCAGTGCGCTATGGACATCTAATGATTTGAAGCAATTAGTACAGCATAATTAGTAATTAGGGACACGGGTGGCGCTGTGGTCTAAACCACTGAGCCTAGGGCTTGCTGATCAGAAGGTTGCGGTTTGAATCCCCGCGACGGGGTGAGCTCCTGTTACTTGGTCCCTGCTCCTGCCCACCTAGCAGTTCGAAAGCATGTCAAAGTGCAAGTAGATAAATAGGTACCGCTCCGGTGGGAAGGTAAATGGCGTTTCCATGCGCTGCTCTGGTTCGCCAGAAGCAGCTTAGTCATGCTGGCCACATGACCCGGAAGTTGTACGCCGGCTCCCTCGGCCAATAAAGCGAGATGAGCACCGCAACCCCAGAGTCGGGCACGACTGGACCTAACGGTCAGGGGTCCCTTTACCTTTAGGTAATTTGTAATTAGTACTAGCATAACCAAGTCCAGTTGAAAGAAAGGGTCCAGAAAGACCCTTCTCTGCTCAACACCCTGGAGCGTTAGGAGGGAAGAACGCTGGACTAGATGGACAAACAAGGAAGTCAGGAAGAAAATAGATGCTCAAGCCTGTTCCCTGATGCCAAACCCTCACCAGAAGCAGCTGCAGCCCCTCGCGAAGGCCGGCTTTCTCCGCCGGGGAATCCAGCTTGACAGAGTTGACGAAGTTTCCTTTGACGTTGCCCCCCAGCAGAGTAATCTCCGAGCTCAGGCTGTCTCCGTTCAACATGAATTGCTGGACGGCATGGTAGGTGGTGTGCAGGCGTCCGACAGATGTCACCGAGGGGCGGAAGGGCCTAAGGAAGGAATGGAGACACAGGCAACACTCTCCTTGACTTCTCCCTAGTCACCTGGGATTTCAAAGTGGGGACATGGCACCCGTGACAGAGGGGCAAGGGGCAAGGAGGCGATGGCTGGTTTCGTTTGCAGTGAAATCAGGTTAAAGCCAGGCGTGGGGGTCCAAAATGAAAGCATCACCAGGCCCTGAGCTAGTAGGGGGCAGGCTCCCCCCCATACATACATGCAAACACAAGATCACACATGCAACTGCAGTCAGACGGTCCCCAAAAGAAATGTCACATAAGGAAAAAGGGATGGGGAAGGAGAAGGAAAAATGCAAGCTTAGGCACCAGTTCTTAAAAGTTGCAGTTCTTATTAGAACCAGCTGGAATTGAAATAGTTCACAGAACCTAATACATTTTAACTGTTTTTAATTCTTAAATTTAAATCATTGCAACCCACCCTTGGACCTGCTGGTGAAAGGCAGGTGCTATATATATATATTTTAACTTTTCAACACAAGAATGCGGAAAGTCATCAGAGAGATGCTTATACAACAATGGTAAGTACAATTCTGCTTAGGTATATTAAATAGAATAATATAATTTAGGAGGACCATATTTCTTTTTCAGGTGCAGGTCTTGTAGGAGTCACATAGGTCATCATTTGAAATGTAAGACAAAGTCCCACAAAATTACATAAAATTGTTCTACTGGCTCTTTGCCTTTCATTGCACAAATCTTGTGGGTTATCCTTTCAGCAATTGCGAGGTTCCATAATTCTTATGCCACAATTCAAGAAACAGACCGTTTAAGTTCTTCCATTTCTGTGCAATAGGAAGTCTGGCAGCCACTAGAAACCAAATTAACATTTCCTTTGAGGAGAATCGTTTTAGAGTAGCGTCCCATATATTTAATAGTGCGAATTGTGGTGCCTGAATTTCAGGATTAAACATTTGCAATATTTCTGCAAATGTGTCTGTCCATAAATGCTCATTCATACTCCCTCTTCAATGCACACTGAGCGGGATCAGCAGAGCCATCCAGAAATGCAGATCTGGGGTGGTATTATGAAGGATCAGAAAGGTATTGCATATCTGAATGCTTCCTTGCAGAACAAAAATGCAACACCCTCCCTGCATAAAAGAATTCTCCCTGCATTGAGAGATCTAGCATGACAGGCAGAAGGCGAGGCTGAACCCTGCAAGTTAGGCTGTACAGCTGGGTTTATCCATGGAGGACGTTTCGTCACTCAGGGCTCACCCACACTCCTACTCATCCTGTGCAAGCACAGGTCTGTTTGGTTTTCCTCTTGTTTATAGTTTGTGTTATCTATCTATCATCTATCATCTTTCTATCTATCAATCATCTATCATTTTTTTTGACAAAGTAATAATAATAAATAAATAAGAATAAAAATGTGACCCCACCACCGAGACCATTCCAGCCTCCCAAAATTTCAACACCTCTTGCGATCGTTTGACCCCCTTTCCATTTTTAACAGCACAAATTCTACAAACACCCTCCATATCTCCTCAAAATCATTTCTCCTCCATATTCACCGTCTTACCTTAATGGCACATGTTAATTTATCATTACCAGCTATATCCCACACCTCTTTATACCATTCTTCCATTTTATAATCTGCTTGCCCCTTCCACTTCCTAGCTATAATAACTTGTGCAGCTGTCAGTAAATGTGTGAGCAAGCCCCTCCTAGCCCACAAACCTTCCACCCCATCGTAAATTGATAATAATGCTACCTCTTTAACCCAGTGTGGTTTTCCTCTTGAGCCACACTTGCTAGATACGGGACTGAGCAGTTCCCCCCTTTCCTCACTTTCCCAGGGAAAACCCACTCTTAAGCTCTAAATCAGAGCAAACATCAATCTGGAAACCCCCTGAATTGCTACCTGCTCCAATTGAGCGCTAAAGAGCAGTTTTCCCCCAGGGGGAAAGAAGTGAGACACGAAGAAATGTGGATAAGCCTTTCGTTTTGCTGATTGCATGAACTGGTGCAGAAATCCCACATTCTCCCAAGTACCTCTCCAGAGAGAATTTCCTGAAGATGGAGTTGACTTGCTCAAGATCCAGCCCCTCAGAGTGGTGGGAAGACGAAGAGGAAGGCAGCGAGGAAGGTCCGTGAGAATGCCTGTCCTGGAAGTCGTCTGGAAAAGGAGGTGCAGGAAAAAGAAAAGGAAGGGGGAAAAATCATGTCCAAGTAGCAAGCACCAAAGCAAAATAAAACCATGGATGCCAACACAAGCATCTTTCCAAGCTCCTCTTGACTTTGCCCTCCCCTGCCATTTTGCCCTCAGGTATGTATAGGCGAGAGCCTGTCGCTCCCTGGCAGAGCTACTTTGGGGCCAGAACATCCCACTTTCAGTCCCCAGCTGAGGGCTTAAAATGGGTTTCAACTCTAGGTGGACCTGGTTGGCCACTGTAGGAGAAGAAAGCTCTATGCCTGTGCGTGAATTGGTTTTATGTGTGTAGATCAGTGCACACTGACCCACACACAGTCTTTGCAGTAAGTCTCTGTTCCGATGGCATGAGTGGTCATGATGACTGGTAGATCCATATCTGCTGCAGCCTTCATCTGCCTTCACACCCGTTATAATATACTGCTTGTTATCTTCTGCCTGTTCTGCTGTTGGGTCATTCTTTGTCTAGCTCCTTCCCTTTGACCTTACTGCCTTGGGTGACCCCGCTGGGAGTACAAGGCTCCCGACAGCTTCACTCACAAGGGTCATAGGGACGTGCAAGCCCACTCATCATGACGAGGTGATGATCCAGCGAGTGAGAACCGACAACTGGGAAACCCTGGCCTGCGAGCGCTCCAATTGGAGAACAGCCTTTACCAAAAGTGTCATGGGCTTTGAAGATGCTCAAACTCAGGATGAAAGGGAGAAAACATGCTAAGAGGAAGGCATGCTTGGCAAACCCTCACCGTGATCAACTCCCACCCGGAAACCTATGTCCCCACTGTGGAAGGCCATGTGGATCCAGAATTGGCCTCCACAGTCACTTACGGACTCACTGTTAAGTGATCACCAAAGAAGAAGAGGAGGAGGAGGAGGAGGAGGAGGAAGAAGAAGAAGAAGAAGAGGAGGAGGAGGAGGAAGAAGAAGAAGAAGAGGAGGAGGAGGAGGAGGAGGAGGAGGAGAGGAGGAAGAGGAAGAAGAAGAAGAAGAAGAAGAAGAAGAAGAAGAAGAGGAGGAGGAGGAGGAGGAGGAGGAGGAGGAGGAGGAGGAAGAAGAAGAAGAAGAAAGAAGAAGAAGAAGAAGAAGAAGAGGAGGAGGAGGAGGAGGAGGAGGAGGAGGAAGAAGAAGAAGAAGAAGAAGAAGAAGAAAGAAGAAGAAGAAGAGGAGGAGGAGGAGGAGGAAAGAAGAAGAAGAAGAAGAAGAAGAAGAAGAGGAGGAGGAGGAGGAGGAGGAGGAGGAGGAGGAGGAAGAAGAAGAAGAAGAAGAAGAAGAAGAAGAAGAGGAGGAGGGAGGAGGAGGAGGAAGAAGAAGAAGAAGAGAAGAAGAAGAAGAGGAGGAGGAGGAGGAGGAAGAAGAAGAAGAAGAAGAAGAAGAGGAGGAGGAGAGGAGGAAGGAGGAGGAAGAAGAAGAAGAAGAAGAAGAAGAAGAAGAGAGGAGGAGAGGAGGAGGGAGGAGGAGGAGGAGGGAAGAAGAAGAAGAAGAAGAAGAAAGAAGAAGAAGAAGAGGAGGAGGAGGAGGAGGA